>NC_091785.1:41323332-41659998 GCF_029378745.1 Bos indicus | reverse complement strand
TTATCTATGTCTCCGGGAGTTGTAACAATTTGCTCTCTTTTCTTGCTATGTAACATTTCATTTTATGAATTAAGAACAATTTATCTATTCTCCTATAAATGGACATTTTGGTTGTTTCCCCTATTGTTTCTTTTTCCATGTTGCTCCCTCTGCCCAAAATGGCTCTTCCCTCCAGCTTCATTCCACCCCCTGATCTCTTACAAATAAAACCTGCCCACTCCTACAGGCAAGCACGAAGACCCCAAGCCAAACTCATTGTCTCTGAGAACCTTTCTGACCTTTCGGAGAAATGAGCCTGTCTCCTCTGTGACCCCACTGCTCTCCAGTTTGAAATTATTTAGAGGCATCTCTGTCAAGGGACCACAACTTCCTCAAGGACAGGAACCATATCTTAATTATCTTGATAATCTCAGCCTCCGGCACTGTGGCCTGGAGATAGGAGGGGTCAAGAAATAATGACCTGGGGACTTCCCTGGAGGTCCAGTGGTTAAGTCTCTGTGCTCCCAATGCAGGGGGCACAGGTCTAAACTCTGGGTAAGAAACAGATCCTACATGCCACACAGTGCAACAAAGGAAAGAAAAAAGAAACAGCCAAAGTGTTTTCGAGAGTGGCTATACCATTGTACATTCCTACCAGCAATAAGGGCCTTCCCAGGTGGTGCTTCCCAGATGGCATCACCAACTTGATAGACATGAGTTTGAGCAGGCTCTGGGAGTTGATCATGAATGGGGAAGCCTGGAATGCTGCAGTCCAGTTCAGTTCAGTCACTCAGTCATGTCAGACTCCTTGCAACCCCGTGGACTGCAGTATGTCAGGCCTCCCTGTCCATCACCAACTTGCGGAGCTTATTCAAACTCATGTCCATGGAGTCGGTGATGCCATCCAACCATCTCATCCTGTCATCCCCTCCTCCTCCTGCCTTCAATCTTTCCCAGCATCAGGGTCTTTTCCAATGAGTCAGTTCTTCACATCAGGTGGCCAAAGTATTGGAGTTTCAGCTTCAGCATTAGTCCTTCCAATGAATATTCAGGACTGACTTCCTGTAAAATTGACTGTTTGGATCTCCTTGCAGTCCAAGAGACTCTCAAGAGTCTTTTCCAACACCACAGTTCAAAAGCATCAATTCTTCAGCACTCAGCCTTCTTTAAAATCCAACTCTTACATCCATACATGACCACTGGAAAAAAACATAGCTTTGACTAGACGGACCTTTGTTGGCAAAGTAAAGTGTCTGCTTTTTAGTATGCTCTTTACGTTGGTCAAATTTTTCTTCCAAGGAGCAAATGTGTGGGGTCGCAAAGAGTCGGACACAACTGAGTGACTGAACTGAACTGAACAGGTGGCACTAGTGATAAAGAACCCGCCTCCCAATGCAGGAGACATAAGAGAGGTGGGTTTGATCCCTGGAGAATCCCCGTGGACAGAGGAGCCTGGCGAGCCACACTCTAAAGAGTCGAAAAGAGTCAGACACAACTGAAGCCACCTAGCACACACGCACGTAACAGCAGTAAATCAGTGATCCAGTTTCTCAGGGGTACACCACCCAAAAAAGAAAGAATGACCGGTTTCTGGGAGGCGGGACTCCTGCCAGGGACAGTGGGGACACCTGGGGGCAGACCTGGCTTTGGGAAGGGCGGCTGGCAGGAACTCAGCGTGCTCCACGAAGGCGCCTGACAGGAAGCCCCAGAGGGACAGACTGGGTGTGAGCATGGCTTGCAGCTGCCCAGGCCTCACTGTTGACAGTAACCCCAATGTCCTAAATCCAAGTTCCTGGCTTAACTTGGGATGCCGAGCCCCACATGGCACCTGTGGAGATGCGCTCAGGGACCTGGGAGGACGGAACCCTGAAGCAGGGTGTCAGTGGGACTAGGGGCTCCTAACTCTGACATGGCCCAGAACTCTGTCTTAAGAACTGCCACGTGGCCCCCATCCCTCATGGTTGCCACACCCCTTCCAGTAGGACATTTGGCATTACCCAGGTTGCTGGGTGAGTGGGATTCAGTGGACTTCCTGCTGCAGGGTTCCTTTTTCTGATTTCTTTCTTGTCCTTCACTTACATCACTTAAATAAAGCTACAGATACAGTTCTTAATTCTACATGGCAACCCAGTAGCATGACTTAGAAAGCTCAGTCTCTGAGTTAACAGCTCTTCAACAGTTCATGCTTTAGGTCATAGATGATTAGCATTGCTTAGAAATTCTGCTTTCTCAAAGACCTAAATGTTCACATCTCTGTGATCTAAGCTTTCTGACCCCCAATGCTGTTGCAAAGGGCTGCTGTTCTGAGCTCAAATCAACTGCTTGCTGGCTGTGTAACTGAACCACTCAATCACATGTTCTGCGCTTCCGTTTCCTCTCTGTCAGACGGTCTCTCTGCTGCATAGCGGTTGTCAGGATGAGGCTTAGTGCCTGGCCAGTGCTCAGTAAGGCTACCACTATGGTGTCCACCTGACCATTGAAGAAGCCTCACACCCCTCCCCTCTCCAGACTCATCCCTGGGTTCATCATCTTTATTTCCTAACAGCAACAAACAAGATTTGCTCTGGGCGCTCTCAGCTTATCCTGAAATGCCCTCCTCTGTTTCATTCTGCTGCCCACATGCCACCCGCCAGACTGTTTGTTTTGGATGCAAGAGGGCAGCCAGGGAGTGGCAGGCTTGCCCATGTGGTTCCTTGAAACAAAAGCTGCTCCCTGAGTCACTGCTGGGAGAAGTTAGCACATCCAAGGACCTACATAGGCATGTCAGAGGTAGGATTCTGTGGGCAGGACTGTGGGAGTGCAGGGTGGGCGCTCAGGCAGAGTAGCAGGGACAGAGGGTTTGTAGGCCAAGCACGTGGTGTCAGCTTTGTCTTGGGGGATTTGGAGAAGAGGCATGAAAACGTTTTAAATAAAAAAGGGAAGTGATCAGAGTTGTGGGTTAGAAAAGTCCTCTGAATTCTTTGATGAGTCTTTTGGGAAGGAAAGACCCCACCAAGATTCCAGTATCTTCTCCTTCCTTTGCCCTGCACAGGTTGTCTGCTCTAGCCAATCCCCTGCACAGATTCTCTGCACCCCTACCCCACTGGAGTGCTCTTCACATGGCAACATTTTCCCTGTACTTAAGGCCTGGCTTGATTCTTCCTCTTCCAGAAATTCTTTCCTACCCCTCAGCACATGTTCACGGCTCTCTTCCCAGACCCCAGGGTTCTTTCCCAAACCCCGGGGGCCAGCGCCACTTGGAACTTGCTACTCTGTGGGGCTAACTCTTGGAGCACGCAATGCTGTGGAAAGAACAAAGCTGTGCAGTCAGCAAATCTAAGTTCAAGTTCAGGTTCTGTCTTTAGCAACTTGTGATCTTCAGCATCTCCCTCAACCTCTCTGAGCCACACTTCAATCACTTGCTCAATAGGACCATATGATGCAACTCTCAGGACTGGGATAAGCACCAAAAGAACTAAAAGCACACTGTAAATAGTGATTTAAAAAAAAGTAAAATGATCTTTATTTCTAGATAACATGATTGCCTATCCACAAAATCTGAAGAAATTTACCCAAAAAAGCTCGTCAAATTAGTTTAGGGTGGCAGAATACAGAAGCAATACACAAAAACAATTTTATTTCTATATACCATCAAGTGAGAGAAGCCAGACCCACACACAGGAAAAACATAAATAGAGAGAAAAAAAAAAAAAAAAAAACCCACTGCTCTCCCATGGGAATTCTCTGGTGGTCCAGTGTTTAGGACTATATGCTTTTATTGACAAGGTCCTGGGTTCAATCCCTGGTCAGGGCACTAAGATTCCCACATGCCATGCAGTGCAGCCAAGAACAAACAAACAAACAATCCACTACTCTCTGTCCAAAAAACATACTCCATGATTCCAGTTTTATGATAGAAACTGTGGAAAATGCAAACTAGTTTATCATGGTGGTGGTGAAGTCACTAAGTTGTGTCCAACTCTGGCAATCCCATGGACTGTATCCCGCCAGCCTCCTCTGTCCATGGGATTTTCCAGGCAAGGATACTGGAGTGGGCTGCCATTTCCTTCTCCAAAACTGATTTATAGTTACAGAGAAATTAGAGGATGGGGCGGTAAAGTGGGGCAAGAGGAGGGATTGCAAAGTTTGAGGTGCAATGAAAATGTTCACTGTTGTGATGGTGTTGCTGTGCAAACAATGATGGTAAACAAAGAAATGGGAAGAGGCATGGGCTGCAAAGCCGGGGAGACCTGGGGTGGGACCTTGGCTCCGGCTCCCACTGGTTGACTGTCTCTAGGCAGGTCAAGAGTCTATGGGCTTGCTTTTCTCCTCTGTAGGTGGGGAGCTTAGTACTTGCCTCTGGGATTAATGTGAAGGTCAGATATGTTAAGAGGTCGGCACATTGCCCGGCACATTGCCCAGCACATAGTAGCCTGGCAATAGATATTAGCACCACGCCCTCCTCATTGCCAAACAGCAGTCCTTTGGCCATGGGAATACCTATGTGTCTATTGATTGCCTGGCTGATTTAATTATGGACCATACCAATAAAGGGATGGATAGGTAGGTAGATGGGTAGGTAGAATAATGGATGAGTGGACTGGTGGACAAATGTCTAACTGAATAAACTAATAAATAAATGAGTGGATGACCAAACAGATAGCTGAAAAAAAATCAAGACGCAAAGGAATGCCTGAATGAATGAATGATGAATGGAGTGAGTACATCACTAAATGAGTGACAGGAGGGGCCTGGCAGTAAATGACTGATCTCCTTCAGGCCAGAGGCCCATCCTCCCCCCAGCCTTCATGGTATGAGTAAAGCACCAGTTACCTTGAAGGCTCTCTTTAGCGGCGGCCAGGTGCCCCTGCCAGGTAACCAGGGTAACCAGGTTCCTGAAGAGAGGCAGCTGTTGGCTCCTTGGCAATCCCCCCTAGGCCTATCGTGGCAACAAGGACAAATGTTCTAGGATTTCATGGACTAGAGGCAGTGCCCTCTCTGAGCTGCCACTGGGCAAGCTCGGACCGGGTGCTCTCCCAGCTTGGACTGGGGCTGTATCCTTGGTGGTCATCGACTTCCTGCTGAGGAAGGGGGCATCTGGCCTGAGCAGGCTAAGGAGGTGGATTAGACTCCTAGGAAAGGAGGCCCTGCAGAGAGGCCCCCATCCTGCTGATTGTGAGCTCGTGGGTCAGGAGATGGCTCCGTCAGTCACAGCAGCCTCTTGGGGGCAACGAACAAAGACCCATTTGCAACGGCGCCCTGACTGAGGAGCCATTCACAACACGGGCCCCAATTCTTACAATGTCTGTGGGAGGCAGCCTGGCAGTACTTGCCTCTCTGTCAACCCATTTATAGATAAAGAGGCCCTGATAGGAAAAAAAGACTTGCCCAAGGTATGAGAGTGCAACAGCAGAGAATGAAACCCACCCCCCGCCACCCCATCTCTCCATACCTCCATCCTTCTCTGCAGACTTTGTGTGTATGTGCTTAATCGCTCAATCATGTTCGACTCTTTGCAACCCTATGGTCTGTAGCCCACCAGGCTCCTCGGTCCTTGGAATTCTCCAGGCAAGAATACTGGAGTGGGTAATCATGTCCTTCTCTAGGGGGATCTTACTAACCCAGGGTATAGAACCCAGGTCTCGTGCATTGCAGGCAGATTCCTGACTATCTGAGCCACCAAGGAAGCCTGTCTCTACAGGCCAAAGGGGACTCAGTTACAAAGCAGGAGAAGGATATCCTCTGGCCACCCCAAACAAGTTGCTTTTTGTTGCTACTCCTCTAAAATTGTGCTGAACTCATTGCCTGGGTCACTCTCCAACTGGCTAGCTGAGAAGAATCTGTCTCTGAAGCCTCAGGTCACTTTGTTCAAGTCCTTCTTTCCTCCTCCCTGAGTTGCAGGTAAGTCTTGTCTTCTTTCTGCTGCTGGGCCTGAGCACTTCAGTGGAGAGCAGGGCCCTTCTTCCACCACCCTTCACCCCCGCCTCCCCCCACACCTGTCCCGTCTAACACATTCCCAAAGTGGCCACCAAAGTTCCCACGGCAAGTTAGTGAAAGAGCTGAGTTGGCCCAAAGATAAACAGCCAAACAAGACACAGCCCCTCCTCTCAGGAGGCGAAAGCAGAAGACTTCTAGAAACAACTGTGTCTAACCCCAAAAGCACAGATTTCTAAAGGTGGAGTTCTAGGCAGCAGGACGTGTCTGCGGACAGGTAATCAAGCTACAGGCTCTTTTCAGAGGTTTCATCACACAGTCATCACCCATTCCATCCAGGCAGAATTCTCAAGTGTATCATCTTTCATTTTCCTTAGGACAAACATGCCCTTTTCTCTGCTCTGTTGGCTTTTCATTCAGGAAGAGTGGGCAAAAATATCCTTTAATTTACCAAAAATGCTTTTTAAATGCATCAGCCAACTCAGGACTATCGGGGAAGATAATGGTTTTTTCCTTTCATAATGATGGAGTAAATTTCAGCCAAGATGAATTTAAACGATGTTCGTGGGGTGTAGTTTTTTTTTTAATTAATTTCATCCATCATGACTAAGCCATTGAACTTTCACAGCTTCAGACCATTCTTAGAGTATCTCTTGCCTTATTCAAAGCCAGCCTCAAACAATCTTCAGCTGGATAACAAGAGGTGGGTCTTTTTTTCCCAGCAGGGAAGTGGGTGAGAGTTCTCGAGTCTGACGGTCCTGGGCTCAAGTCTTGGCTCTGCTGGTGCTTGGCTGTGTGGCTTAGAAACTGCTCCTTAACCTCTCTGTGCCTGTCTCCTTGACTTATTTGTCAAGGGCAGATACAGATGTTATCTGGAACTTTGCAGGGTTATTTAAAGATTAAATGAAATGATGTGTGTGAGGGGTCTGTCACAGTAAACTCAATGAATCTTAGTTAATGCTATTATTCTAATATGAAGGCAGCGTTATCTTTATTTTGTTGTCGCTATTTGTTGCTGTTCAGTTGCCCAGTTGTGTCCAACACTTTGTGACCCCAAGGACTGCAGCACGCCAGGCCTCCCTGTCCCTCACCATCTCCAAAGTTTGCCCAAGTTCATGTCCATTGCTTCAGTGATGCCATCCAGCCACCTCATCCTTTGATGCCCTCTTCTCTTTCTGCCCTCAATCTTTCCCAGCATTAGGGTCTTTTCCAATGAGTCGGCTGTTTGCATCAGATGACCAAAATACTGGAGCTTTGGCTTCAGCATCAATTCTTCCAACACGTATTCAGGGTCGATTTCCCTTAAGATTGACTGGTTTGATCTTGCTGTCCAGAGGACTTTCAGGAGTCTTCTCTAGCACCACAGTTCAAAGGCATCAATTCTTTGGTGCTCTGCCTTCTTTACAGTACAGCTCTCACAATACGTGACCACTGGGAAGGCCATAGCCTTGACTATACAGACCTTTGTCGGCAGAGTAATGTCTCTGATTTTCAACAAACTAAGTTTGTCATCACTTTCCTGCCAAGAAGCAACTGCCTTCTGATTTCATGGCTACAGTCACAATCTACAGTGATTTTAGAGCCCAAGAGGAAGAAATCTGTCACTATATGACTCTATCTTTTATCTTTTTATCCCTTTATCCCTTTCATTCCTTTATTCGTTATCCCTTATGATTTGGCTACTCCCTCCCCACAGGGCTTTCCAGGTGGCACAGTTGATAAAAAGTCTGCCTGCCAATGCAGGGGATGCTAGTTCGATTCCTGGGTTGGGAAGATCCCCTGGAGAAGGAAATGGCAACCCACTCCAGTATTCTTGCCTGGGAAATACTATGGACAGAGGAGCCTGGAGGCTACAGTTCATGGGGTCACAGAGAGTCAAACGCAATTGAGCAATTAAATAACAACAACTATCCTAGGTACTGGGAGAAGGCAATGGCAACCCACTCCAGTACTCTTGCCTGGAAAATCCCATGGACAGAGGAGCCTGGTAAGGGGCAGTCCATGCGGTCACTAGGAGTCAGATACGACTGAGGGATTTCACTTTCACTTTCATGCATTGGAGAAGGAAATGGCAATCCACTCCAGTATTCTTGCCTGGAGAATCCCAGGGAAGGAGGAGCCTGGTGGGCTGCCGTCTATGGGGTCGCACAGAGTTGGACACGACTGAAGTGACTTAGCAGCACCAGCAGCAGCATCCTAGGTACTTGGGATACACCAGTGAAAAATACAAAGATTCCCATTCTAGTTCTCTGGTTCTCCAGTTCTGGCTGGATGTGGTAAGTGGGCACGAGGAGAGGGGGTCAGATAAACAAAAAGAATGAGTAGATTATATGGTACATGGAAGGTGAAATAGTCAAGCCAAGTGAAGAGGATTAGGGATGCCAAGAAGGGGCAGGTGCGGTAAGGCTTGGTCTCAAAGAGAAGGTGATACTTGTGTACACACTTGAAGGAGGTAAAGGAATGAACCACACCAGTGTTCTCAGGAGAGGTGCCCAGGCTGTGCTGTTTGTGCCAAGAGCATCCCAAGAGCCTATGTGGCAGAATATTTTAAACTTTAGGCATTAAAAAGACACCACCTGGACCCATGAGCCTTTGAAAGTGTTTACAACCAGAAGAGAAGAATCTATTAGCTTCAAAATTAAAAATGACCATATTGAAATTAATAAACATTGAATTATATGTCCACCTGTAATATAACATTTTGTCAACTTCCTTAATTGTTGAGTTTCTCAATCGCGTGTTTGAATGTCTTAATGTTTAATAACAGAGATTAGATTTCTTTTACTTCACAAGAAGTTCCCAAACATATATGACTGTTAAGAAATCATATAGACAGTCTACAGTAAATTATTTATTAAACAAATTATTTATATATTTATGAATTACAGTAAACAAATAATTTATTATAAATTATATTATTATTAATGACTTATTTATAAACACAGTAAATATTTATTAAAAGCAAATTTATAAAAGTCCTTGTAAAATTTGTAGCAAAATAGACTTGCTTTGATGTGTAATGGGCTAAGTTTTAATATATTTGATGTAATAAGGAGCAGAATCTGTGAAAGTGAGATTAGGTCCAAATGACTTTAAAATAGTCCTGCATCCAGTGTTGGCATCATCCCACAAGAATGGGTCACATTTCAGCAAACAAACGAAGAAATGCAAATTGTCCAGTCTCAGCGCGGATACTTTGAGTCTCCCTGGGCTGGGGGTGCTCAGCAGTCTGCATCAGCAGCCTTCCAAGCGATCCTGATGCGTGCACACTCAGGTTGCAAGGCTATTTGTGTGACCGGCTTCTTGCTCTAACTTCACAGTTTCAAGGCACAGAGGTTACCCTTGAGGTTGGCAAGTCCTCAGCCAGGGATCGCCTCTGAAGGTCTCCGAGAGGCTCACATCAAGAACATCTGAGATTTTTGAGGGCTGGCTCCCAATTTCCAGAGGAGCTGAACTTGCGTGAACAAAAGGATTCTCCAGCTTGCTCCCCTCCACAGATTTTGAAATTCTAGAATCACTCAGGATGCCCAGTTCTGAAAAAGGCTTTCAGAGGAGAACTCACAGTGACACTAAGAACCTTTTGTGAGATCTGTGTGGATACCCATTGACCAGGAGAAACCTTCCAGAGTTTTCTTTTCTTTTTTTTTTAATTAGTTTATTTTTTGACTTATACACACTGCTGTATTTATTTAATTTTGGCTGTGCTGGGTCTTCTTTGCTGCATGCGGGCAGGGAGCGGGGGCTACTCTCTACTTCTGGCGCTCTAGCTTCTTCTCACTGCAGTGACTTCTCTTGTTGCAGATCACGGGCTCTAGGCTCTCAGCCTTCAGTGGCTGTGGCACAGGGGCTCAGTAATTGTGGTTCTCGGGTCCTAGAGCATGAAGACTTCAGTGGTTGTGGCAAGCCGGCTCAGTTGCTCTGTGGCACGTGGAATCTTCCTGGACTGGGGATTGAACCCATGTCCCCTGTGTTGGTCGCCGGATTCTTATCCACAGCGCCACCAGGGAAAGCCTTCCTTAATGTGTGACTAGGGGAGCCAAGTTAGAGAATAAAGAAGGCAAGGCAGTGACAAAGACAGAGAGATGCCGTGGGCGATGATGTTACAAAACATGGCCAAGGAGGAGGTGGGGAGAGAAAGACCCTGAAAGAGACACACGTCCCTCTCCCGCCCCATCTCTCCAGCCCCACAGGGAAGAGTAAGCTGTAATGTGGCAGGAGAACCAGGACAACGCTTCCAGAGCTTTCACTGACCCCAGCTCAGGCTATCCTGATGGAAAATCAGTTCACTGGCTTCCTGTGCCTTTTCCACTTGGCTGGTTCCTGAGATTTTCCAGCCCAGTGAGCAGTGGATTTAGATGAGCAGCAGGAAGAAAACAGGAGAGAGAGATGGGGCAGGGAGAGCCCGGAAGGCTTCAGGGCAGCCACCCTAGGGGGTGACCAGATGAGACCTGGCACCTAGAGGCCAGCAGTATGAGGATCCAGGGAGGAATGTTCCAGGGAGAGGACAGAAAGCCCAAGGGCTCAGAGCGGGGAAGGACTCAATGCTCAAGCAGCAGGAAGAAGCTCAGAGTGGTGGGAGGTATGGGGAGCAGGTAAAGGGTTAAGGTGAATCCACCGGGGGGTGGGGGGGCAGGGGAAGGTGGGCCCTGCAGGATCCCTGTGCCAAGGTAAGGAATTGAAATGGCATCCATCAATATTCAGCTAGGGTTGCCGGATAAAATAGAGGGCACCCAGTTAAATCTAAATTTCAAATAAGTTTTATACTAAAAAATCATTCATGTGTTACCTGGAATTCAAATTTAACTGGCATTCTGTATTTTTATTTGTGAAATGTATTTTCCAAGTCCTATTTGAAAGGCAGTAAAGGGTTTTAAGTGGGTTTCCCAGGTGGTGCTAGTGGTAAAGAACCCACCTGCCAATGCAGGAGACTTAAAGAGAGTTCGATCCCTGGATCGGGAAGATCCCCTGGAGCAGGGCATGGCAACTCACTCCAGTGTTCCTTGCCCGGAGAATCCCATGGACAAAAGAGTCTAGCGGGCTACAAGCCACAGGGTCACAAAGAGTCGGACACGACTGAAACAACTTAGCAGAGAGGGTTTTAAGTGGGCTTCCCAGGTGGCGCTAGTGGTAAAGAACCTGCCTGCCAATGCAGGAGATGTAAGAGATCCAGGTTGGTCCCCTGGAGAAGGGCATGGCAACCCACTCCAGTATTTCTTGCCGGGAGAATCCCATGGACAGAGGAGCCTGGAGGGCTATAGTTCATAGGGTCACAAAGAGTTGGACACAACTCAAGTGACTTAGCATGCACAGAGGGTTTTAAAACAATGGAATGACAATTTGATCTAATTTGTAGCCTGATTGGGTTGTTGGGTCTGTTCTGTGGGCTGTGGGCTGCGGGGTGGGGAGGCATGAGGAGAAGTGGGAATTGCAGATCAGGAGGGAAAAGAGGCTGCTTGACCAGGCTGGTAGCTGAGGAGCATAGCTGGGCAGGTGAGCATCTGCTCATAAGGACAGGCCACCCACTTGGGGTTTGTTGACTGACTAATTGAGCAGAAGAGACCCCAATCCTAGGGCTACCCCCAGTGGGCAGGGCACCCTTGCCATCAGCTTCAGTGCTGATGGGTTAACAAAACTCTCTAAGACACCTGTGCTTGAGAAGTCTTGTGACACCCAGCATCTTGCTGGGTCGCTGGGGTTGATGGCTGTCTGGATGGACCCAGAAAAAGAGTGTCCAAGAGGAGGAGGAACTCTCAGAGAGTCATACGTGAGTATCAGGGAATAAGCTACATTATGAAATGTTAGGTGTGGTCACATCTGTGCAGGGAGTGGAGTGGTGGCTGTGAACCGGGTCAGTGGACCTTCAGGGAGCAGATGTCCCGGAGGGAAAATCTGACTAGTGACAGGAAGGCCAGATAGTGGCCAAGGCTTCACCAGTGACACCATCACAGAGTGTCCACATTCCATTCCAGTAGCTTGAGTTCACCTCCCCGAGTGCTCACTGCATGACTTCTTTGAGGAAGTTTCAGGGGAACTTTGTGTCTTTAGCTCCAATCTCTTAGTGCCGCCTGTGCTGTGCTGTGCTATACTTAGTTGCTCAGTCGTGTCCGACTCTTTGCAACCCCCCCGGACTGTAGCCCGCCAGGCTCCTCTGTCCATGGGGATTCTCAAGGCAAGAATACTGGAGTGGGTTGCCATGCCCTCCTCCAAGGGGTCTTTCCAATCCAGGGATCGAACCCAGGTCTCCCGCATTGCAGGTGGATTCTTTTACTGTCTGAGTCACGAGGGAAGCCCCAGAATCCTGGAGTGGGTAGCCTATCCCTTCTTCATGGTAACTTCCTGACCTAGGAATTGAACTGGTGTCTCCAGCATTGCAGGTGGATTCTTTACCAGCTGAGCTACCAGGGAAGCCCAGTGATGCCTGTGAGGGCAAGGCAACCCGCTCCAGTATTCTTGCCTGGAGAATCCCCATGGACAGAGGAGCCCGGTGGGCTATGGTCCACAGGGTTGCAAAGAGATGGACACCACTGAAGCGACTGAGCACGCACGCATGCTGCTGCATGCAAGGCTCCAAGGGGGCTGTTTCTCCACTGTCACCTGGACAGTGACCAGGCCAAGGCTGAGGTCAGCCAGCGGTCTTGAGACGCAGGCTTCAGGGTGCCAGGACATGCCCGGCCATGTCTCCTGGGCCTTAGCCAGGCTGTGGTGTGTCTAGAAATGGGACAAATGCTGCCTACGCCCTCTGTGTCCTGCCTTGTCACTGGGCCCCAGAGCAGGACAGCTTGTCCCCATGAGGCTCTGTCCAGAGCCTCTCCCCACTGCCCTGGCGCCAAAGCTGGTGACCAGGCAGGGTCTGGGCGAAGCTGTGCTCCAGCCACACAGCTGCTCGCCTCGGGGGCACCTTCCCTCGGGGGAATAAGCTCATGCAAAGAGACACCTGTGGTCAGCCTCCTTGCCGGCTTATCAGGCACACCCACTGCCTTTGGCCTCACCTGCTCTGACGACGTTACAGCAAATCCTTCTCCTTGTGGAGGACTGTCTATCTTCACAACATCCTGTATCCATTTCCTGTGGCCGCTATGATGAATTACCACGATCTCAGTGACCTAAAACCACATCCATGTATACTCCCCTACAGGTGTGGCGGCCAGCGTCACTGGGATAAAGTCAAGGTGTCGGCAAGGCTGGTTCTTCCTGAGGCCTCTAGGGAAGAAGCTGATCCTCACCACCTCTGGCTTCCAGAGTCTGCTAGCATTCCCTGGCTTGTGGCCATATCACTCCAGTGTCTGCTTCTACTGTCTCCTCACTTTCCACCTCTCCAATCTGCTGCCCCGCCTCCTCTTATAAGACCCTGATGCCTGCCTCGGGCCCATCTGGATAATCGAGAATAATCTCCCCATCTCAAAATCCTTAATGTAATCACTCCTGCAAATTCCCCTTTGCCGTGTCGGGTAACATTCAGAGGCTCTGTGGATCAGGACATGGATATCTGATTTCCAGTATTCTGCCTGCCACACACCTCCATCCATCACAGCATCTCATCTTCACGGTGGCTCTGGGAGGCTGAAACACTGAGGCTCAGGAAGGTTACTTGATTTTCTGAAAGTCACACAGCTAGAAGGTTGAAGGAAAGGGGAAGTGGACTCCAGGTCTGTGTGATCCTAACTGAATTTAACAGGCTACATAGTCATTTAAGAGGCGAACAAGGCACTTGCATCATCAAAGAGGTCTTTGGTGTTTTCCTTCTGAGATTTCTGCTCTTCAACGTGCCCGGGCTGGCCTTTGGCCCTCCTTCTTTTCTTGGGGGTTAAGATTTGAGTGTCTGTCTGAGCACAAAGGGAACACCTGCAGCCTGTCCTAGTTCGAGGAGTGACCCACATTCGAAGAAGGAGCTCGGCAAGCCATGCTGGGTCTCTGGTCTTCACGGCAGTTCAAGGGTTGCTCACACGCACGCTCACATGTGGTTTGGTAAATGATTTTCTCAGTTAACCCATGAGTTAGTAAGCTTCCTGTTACTTAAGGAAATGCCCCAGACCCCAGGGACCTTCAGCCTTGATTCAACAGCCAGGAGAAGAGGGGAGGAAATGGAGACTCATCTCTTGGGTGCTGAAACCAGCAGAAAAAAAAAAGACTCTGGGGGCAACGTTATGTTGTGTTAAGGAAGGCATTACAGATTCGATATTTAGCTGGTGTTAGAGGGGGACAGAAAGCGTTATTCACTCCCTGGGTATCTCAAGGGCACATAAAGGAGCAGCCGCACCTGCCTGCCGGGAAACATGCTTAGCCACAGTAAGACAGCGTGACTCACGCAGAGCTTGCTGGGGAAGCCAGGCAGTTGGCCGGGCTGCTCAGTGATGCGGAGACAAAGAGGAGTTAATCACTGTGTTCGAGACTCGCTGAGTCCTTTCTGCGGCTCTGGGTCGACACATGACAGCTCCCCTGCTGCCAGCTGCCCTCCCACCCCACGCCCAGGAGTCCGGCTTCCTGGTTGGTTTTGTGTGATGCTGGGCTCGAAAGGTCTCTCCTTAAGGGGGTCCAGGAGTCAATCGGGCCCCTTTTTTAGGGTGAGAAATGGGTCAGGGGAAGATAGCTCCGGGTGGCCGAGAAACCAGGAAATTCTGTTCAGTGAAATAAAAGTTGAAGCTATCTTTGCTTCAAGTTGCAACAGCTCCAAGAATGGATTGACCTGCCTCTCAAATGTGGCTGGTGGGAAGTGACTGGGACCTAGAGAAGCAGGAAGGCTCACTGCTGGTGGAAAGAAAGTGTACCATCCACATTACAGAGCAATTTTACAATTTGCCCTTGGACCCACCAACTTCATATAAAGTGAAACTGAAAGTCGCTCAGTTGTATCTGACTCTTTGTGACCCCATGGCCGTATAGCCCATGGAATTCTCCAGGCCAGAATACTGGAGTGGGTAGCCTTCTCCTTTTCCAGGGGATCTTCCCAACCCAGGGATCGAACCCAGGTGTCCCATATTGGAGGCGGATTCTTTACCAGCTGAGCCACAAGGGAAGCCCAAGAATACTGGAGTGGGTAGCCTATCCGTTCTCCAGCGGATCTTCCCGACCCAGAAATTGAACTGGGGTCTCCTGCATTGCAGCTGGATTCTTTACCAACTGAGGTATCAGAGAAGCCCAACTTTATATATAAAGGTGTATTTAAAATATGCATACTTGAATGAGATCACATAGGTTTTTAGAATTTGTTCTGGTTTTCCAATTAATAGTATACCTGGAAATCTTGCCACTAGATCACTTCAACAATAACTTTTCGATGATTGCATGGTGAACAGTATTCTAATTCCTACTGTTGGACAGCGAAGATCATGCTGATGTGTTGCACTGTAAACAATGCTGCAAGGAACTGGTAGCTAAGTCATTGGCTCTTTTCTGGATTTCATTTTCATCAATATAAATGCCTAATGTGGATTTGTTTAATCAAAAGGCTACTTTTTCAGTACTCTATTATTTCTGGGTGATAAGCCACCCCAAAACGTAGTAGCTTAAAACAGCAATTAACTATTTCTCATGATTCTGAGAAATAGGGCTTTCCTGGTGGCTCAGAAGGTAAAGCATCTGCCTGCAATGCAGGAGACCTGGGTTCGATCCCTGGGTCAGGAAGGTCCCCTGGAGAAGGAAATGGCAACTCACTCTAGTACTCTTGCCTGGAAAATTCTATGGATGGAGGAACCTGGTAGGCTGTCAGTCCATGGGGTTGCAAAGACTTGAACACGGCTGAGCGACTTCACTTTCTTTCTTGTCACTTCCATGATTCTGAGGGTTACTTAGAGAAATCGTTCTCAGGGGAATACCCTTCTGGGGTCATTCACACAACCGTAATCCCCCGGAGGGTGCAATGGGCTGGAAGGTTCCAGATGGCCTTATTCACAGGTCTGGCAATTGGAGCTGACGGTTGGATGACACCTCAGTTCTTCATGTGGCCTCTCAGCCTCCAGTAGGCTAGCCTGGACTGCTGCACAATTTGGTCCCAGGGCTCCCAGAGGACCAGGGTGGAGGCTGCAAGCCCCTGTGGTCCCAACTCCTGAACTCACACGATGTTACTTCTGTCACATTCTTTGGCCAAAGCAAGGCCCAGGGCAACCCACATTCAGGAGGGTGAGAAAGAGACTCTGTGTGGAGAAGCAAGGCCAAGAGGCACAGACACAGGGAGGTGGGATTCACTGAGGACCTTCTTATAATCTCAATGGTAAAGAATTGGCCTGCGATGCAGCCAACACAGGTTTGATCCCTGGGTCAGGATGATCCCCTGGAGAAGGAAATGGCAACTCACTCCAGTATTCTTGCCTGGAAAATCCCATGGACAGAGGAGGAGCCCGGCGGGCCACAGTCCATGGAGTTGCAAGAGTCAGACACAACTTATCGACTAAACCATCACCATAGTAATTTACATCCTAAGACATTTTCTAAAATGTTTCATATTACCCTCAGAAAGGCAGTACCGATTGACACTGCCACCAGCCAGCGTCCTTTGGGAATATTTATTTTTAAACAAACTGGGGCAAGCACTTCTGGAAGAATGCACACAGTATGTGAGAGCAGTGGAGGTTCCTGTCTCCTGAGTGGCCACGGTCATACCCTGGGGTGGTCACCCGGGGACACGACAGCACAGCCAGCATCCGTGCAGGGCGGTGAAGGGATGGTCATTCCCTTCGGGCAGAGCAGGGGCTGAGCTCTGTCTCTCCTCGTCTGTCTGTCTGTCACTCCTGCCCAAGCCCTTCCACTCTCCCAGACCATCACAAAATGCTCTTAAGTGTTAAGCTTCCTTTCCAGTCTGCGCCACCCCAGTCTCCACCTCTGTGCCATATATCATTCAGAATGATCTTTCAAGGCACACGTTTCATTTGCAAATCCCTCTGATGTCCAGCCCATCAGAGCTCCAGCCACTTCTGCCTGCTGCCCTGGCTCTGGCCACTTGGCCTTCTTCCTTGTCCTCCAATGAAGCTGGCTCCTCTGCCCATGTACTTGTCTGGACTGAATTTCCTGAGCCCCCAACTTTTCCTTTTTTAAAGAAACAGCTTCACTGAGATATAATTCATGTATCATACAATTCACCCATTGAAATGTCCAGCAATGATCTGTAGTATATTTACAGTTTAGCAACCATCACTATCAATTTCAGAACATTTTCATCATCTCAAACAGAAACCCTGTACCCTTTAGCTGTCACCCCTCTTCTCTCTCCAGCCTTGTCCTTCCTCCAGCTCTAAGCAACCACTACACTACTCTGTGTCTATTTTCCTGTTCTGGTATTTCATATACAAGGAACCATATAGAGCTTTTTGCGTGTGTGGCTGGCTTCTTTCACTTAACATCATGTTGTCAAGGTTCATTCACCTTATAGCATGTATTAGTAGGTACTTCATTCCTATCTACAGCTGAACAATATTCCATTGAAGGCATCACCAACTCAGTGAACATGAATTTGAGCAAGTCCAGGAGATAGCGAGGGACAGAGGAACCTGGCTAGATGCAATCCATGGAGTCGAAGAGTCAGACATGACTTAGCAACTGAACAATGGCTCTACTAAATTTGTTTATCTGTTTATCAGCTAATAGACATTTGGGTTTTTTTTCATCTTTTGGCTACTATGAATAATGAACATTTTTAAAAGGTAGGAATACAGATGATTTTTTTTATTTTAAAATATTTTCCTGTGTTTTCCACAAAGAAAATACATTTATAAAAGAGGAAATATGATCAAACAGCAGGGATAAATGAAATGAAATGAATAATGAACACTTGTGCACAAGTTTCTGTGTGGACATATGTTTTCGTGTCTTTTGGGTATATACTTGGTGGGATTGCTGGATCATATGGCACCTCTATGTTTAATCATTTGAGGAACTGCCAGACTGTTTCCCAAAGTGGCTGCACCATTTCACATTCATTTTCATCATCATCATTTCACCAGCAGCAGCAGCATATGAGGGTTCCGATTTTTCCACCCTAACCCATTTTAATTCCACTCCTACTCAAGTCTCAGCCCAGGTGTTACTTCCGTGTGGAGGGCTCTCGCTGGGCCGTGCACACCCTCCTGGGACCTAGGTCAGCTTCTTTGCTTTAAGCGTTCAAAGAAGTGGGCTTCCTCTCTCCAGGGCACTGAGGCATCAGTCAGTGCAAGGATTCCATCAACACCCATCTCTCCCCACACTGTGGGCTCCATGACGGTGGAGACTGTGTTGTTCCCTTTGAAGCCCTGACCCATGCCCGGTCCACAGTGGCCGCCCACGGGAACTCTTGGCATGAACGAATGAGTCAGGGTTGAAAGCACAAAAGGTACATGACTCATTCAGAGTCACCAAGTAGAGCCCTGGGAGCCTTTCATCCTATTCCACCCTGTCCAACATGGTAAAGTGTTAGTCGCTCATTCGTGTTTGATTCTTTGCAACCCTATGGACTATAGCCCACCAGGTTCCTCTGTACATGGGATTATCTCAGCAGAATACTGGAGTGGGTAGCCATTCCCTTCTCCAGGAGATCTTCCCCACCCAGGGATTGAACCCAGGTCTCCTGTGTTACAGGCAGATTTCTCTACCATCTGAGCCACCAGGGAAGTCCAATATGGTAACCACCGGCCAAATATGGCCACTGAATACTTAAAATGTGGCCAGTGCCACTGAGAAATTAAGTTGTTGGTTTTATTTCACTTTGAATGAAATTTAAATAATTGTCAGTGCAGGTAAAACTGGGGTATCACTGGAACCTTCGACACAAGAGCTGAGTCCGGCTTCCTGGACATCAGAAGCCTCCTCTCCCCCAACATGCTTCTCCCTGCCCCTGAGGAGGCGGCCCGCAGACCAGGCAAATGTTTAGGTTGGCCGAAGGGTGAGCCTCAGGCACGGCTGGCCACTGCCGCTCCCTGCTTCAGGACCTGGGGAGAGACCAAAATGCTCAGTGCTCTCGGGGGAGGGGGATCTCTAGAAACTGGAAGGACCCAATCCTGTTCCTTCTACTTGAACTTATGGCTATTTAAATTCAACTACATTAAGACGAAATAAACTTAACTCAATTTCTCGGTCACACTAGCCTCGTTTCAGTGCAGTGGCTACACGAGGCTAGTGGCTACCATGTAGGCCAGGGTGGATATAGGGCCTGTCCATCACTGCAGAGAGTTTTGTTGGACAGCCCTGCCCCAGAGATTTCCCTGCAGAGGGTTCTCTCCTGTCTCCTCCAGGAGAGTCCGTCCTGCCTGCCTCCCAGGTCTCAAGGCCTCAGAGCTTGTGGGCCAGACTCCCACACATCCCAGGCCATCCCCTTGTGTGCACATGGGGCTGGGACTTCTCCCACCCAGTTCCTGGGGAGCCCACCCTTCCCCACCAGCAGCTCTGCAGGCCCCAGCACGCCCCCTTCTCATCCCAGGCTTACAAGCAAAAATTTCCTCTCTCGTCTGATACGCTCGTCTCCAGGATGTAAAACTCTCAAAAGAAAAAAAGAGGAAAAAAAGTCTCTGCTCTTTCTAATTCACTCGCATCCTGATGAGCTCATGGGAAAAGACAGTTCATTTCTTCCCCGGGTCCTCTTTTTCCTGGTCATAGGTACAGCCATTCACTTCCATGCTTCTCCTCTCATGGAATCAGAGGACTCAGTGAATGATTGTAACTGGGAAGGTCTACCAAGAGTACGTGTCTCGACTTTTTCATTTTGCATAATGGGAAACGCCCAGAGGAGGAAATTACTTGACCAATATCGCGGAGCATCCATCTTGACCTAATAAATACTGTGCTGTGCTTAGTCGCTCAGTCGTGTCCGACTCTTTGCAACCGCATGGATTGCAGCCCGCCAGACTCCTCTGTCCATTGGGCTTCTCCAGGCAAGAATACTGGGGTGGGTTGCAGTAAATACTGAATGACTCCAAACATTAAGGAGGAACAGAGATAAATTGTATCAAGCTCCCTCTGTGTTGGGTGCTTTACCAATCACATCAACTTATTTAATACCACAGGTCTTATGGCCCAATTCAGATTAGACTCTGAGGTTCAAGAAGTTAGGTGACTTATCTAAAGCAACACAGCTAGTAAGGGGGCAGAGCTAGGACTCAAACCCTTGTCTTGCTACTTCAGGACCCAAAAGAGTTGCTATGCACAGAGTGAATCCTAGGCTATCTCTGTTGGGGGAAGGTTTGGGGAGGTGAGCCAGATGGTGGGTGACGGGATAAGAACATATAGAGAAGGTCATGGATGTGGCATTTAACATGTTATGTTGACCAACACTCGCGGTCACTGCTTTTGGCATTGTGACTATGGGTTTCTTAAATTCCAGTCTTAGAAGTTCTCACGTGTAAGATCATCTGAAGAATTTTTTGTCTCGATTGCTACTTCCCAGGTCCAGAGATTTTGTGATGTGAACACTGCTGATGTCTGCATGAGCTTCACCCGGGATGTAAAAAGTCCCCTTTGAACCACTTAAGCAAGGAGAACCTGCAAGATGGGTTTTTAGGTTGCAAATTTCTGCCACTGAAACTCTGGTTCCCACTTTTGAGGCAGACCTCGCCCCCTAGTGGAAAGGGGTGGACTCTGCATCACAATAAATTGTCCACCCATAGAAGTGGAAGTGAAAGTCGCTCAGTCCGGTCTTGACTCTGCACCCCATGGACTATACAACCCATGGAATTCCCCAGGCCAGAATACTGAAGATTCTCTTCTCCAGGGGATCTTCCCAATCCAGGGAAAAACCCAAGTCTCCTGCCCTGCAGGCAGATTCTTTACCAGCTGAGCCACAAGGGAAGGCAAAGAATACTGGATGGGGTAGCCTATCCCTTCTCAAGCGGATCTTCCTGACCCAGGAATCAAACCGGGGTCTCCTGCATTGCTGGTGGATTCTGTACCAGCTTAGCTACCATGCTTAACCCATAGGGGAGTGCCTCATTAATGTTCTCTATTTCATATTACAGGAAATTTAGTTTTAAAAATAAAATTGGCCAATGTGGTGAAATAGATTCACAGGTTTGTTGCTGCTGTTGAATTTTTTTCACTGGTGGAGGAAGACAGTTGGGTGTGTGGGGTTCAGTGGGGAACCCTGCTGGGGAACCGACATATTCAGATCAGAGTTGTTTCTGGGTGTGACCCCAGACCTCCTGCATCAAGACCTCCCAGCAGCCCAGGAGTTAAAATGCAGGTTCTTGCCAATGAATAGCCCTGATGGGGTGAGTATTAGGTGTTCAAGAAATACTTCAATGAAACACCTTAAAACTTTTGGGTCTTCCCAGGTGCTGCTAATGGTAAAGAACCTGCCTACCAGTGCAGGAGACGTAAGAGACAAGGGTTCAGTCCTTGGGTTGGGAAGACCCCCTGGAGAGGGGCATGGTAACCCACTGCAGGATTCTTGCCTGGAGAATCCTATGGACAGAGGAGCCTGGTGGGTTATGGTCCATAGGGCCGCAAAGAGTCAGACACGACTGAAGCGACTTAGCACACAGCACTAAACTTTCACCTCTTCTCAGTGGGCTGTGGAGGGAAGTGGAAACAGGTGGGCTCTCTGGCCAGACCTGAGGGGCCTCCCCCAGCTCTGCCAGTCCGAGGAAACTGGGATGCACAAATTTTGAACTCGCTGAGGCTCAGCTGCCATTCTCCCCGAGGTGGAAAATATACCTACCTTACGGGGAGTTGGGAGGATTCAGGCAGGGCGTCGAGTGTAGCATCTTTGTAATTTTATTTATTGGCTGTTCTGGGTCTTCACTGCTGCATAGGCTTTTCTGTAGTTGTGATGTATGAGCTTCTCATTGTGAAAGCTTCTCTTACTGGGCCCGAGGGCTCAGTAGCTGTGGCTCCGGGACTCTAGATTACAGGCTCAGTAGTTCTGACAAGTGCCTAGTTGTTCCGCAGCAACTTCCCAGACCAGGGAACAAACCCGTGTCTCTGCTCTGGCAGGTAAATTATTTACCACTGAGCCACCAGGGAGGCCCAAGTGTAGCTTCTTCAAACCAGAACTGTCACTCTGGGCCTGACCCTCCCCACCCCATATGGAAATGACATCATCCCCTGTCCCTGACGCCCTAGGTCCGTTTTGAGTGTCTCCAACTGTTGTTCCTGGAGGCAAAGGATAAAGCATCAGCCCTTTAGACCCTTCCCCATCCTTTGTGAGGATATCTTTCTCCCACATCCCTGGCTGTTGGAGTCTCACAGTTCAACTAGTCACCCTACAGGGGCCTTTTTGGGAACTGATGTTCTGCAAGTTATTCCCAGTCCTGCGCACTCTGGGAAAACTGACATTGCGTATTCCAAACAGCTGAGCCAGGACAGGGGTTTCCCTCAGCAAGTGGGCAATCGTTCATGTCTCAGCAGCACTTCCTCACAGCGTCTTCCCTCTTGGACATCTGCAGACTTGCTTTTCAGAAGCTTTTAGTTCTTACCTTCCCTGTTACCCCCTGGACCATGGTAAAAATGCCACCAGGCTGCTCTGTCTCCAGACCCAGTGATGTCGATCCCCATCCCCTCGTCTGCCTGGGGGGCTGCTCCAGGGGGAGCTGTTACATGCAGGAGTGGCTGCAGGGCTCACAGCACCTGGAGAGATGGGAGACGGAGGGGCTGCCTTATCCCCCTTTTATAGACAAGGAAGCACCATTCAGAGACAGGAAGTGACAAGCAACTTTTCTGACTTGGCACAATTATTTTGGAGGCAAGGCAAATTTATCGTTGTTTCTTCTCCCAAGGCTGTGCTTCTCTGTGGAAAAAAAAAAAAACAACCCATCCTATTTAAGAACCATCAGGTTCTAAGGAAAAACTCATTGCATAATCCCATTTTGAATGGGAAGAAAACTCTAAGTACATCAAAAATAATTCGGGAAGGTCACCTGCCAAATGTCTGAATGATGGGAGTCCCACTGGATTTTATTCTTTGAATTTTCTCATTTTTTTCAGACAAGCCTATATTATTATACAGAAGTAGCATTTCAGGTATAAAAAGGAAATGATCTTGCTTATTTGAAAATAAACTGCAGCTCCCTATGAAGACTCGGATGACTCTTAAACATAACATTAAACAAAAGGATGCAGGCATGTGAGAGGGCACGCTGCACGATCTGGTTCATTAAATATTCAAACTAAACAGCCGACATAATGAATGTGAGAGTTGGGATGGTGTTTACCTTCGAGGACCAGCAGTGCCTGGGAAAGGGTTCAAGGTGGGGGGGGCACCTGGGGTGCTGATCGTGCTCTGGTTTTGATCAGGTGGCTGGGATGGGGGTGTGTTCACCTGCGGTGATTCATCAACCTACATCATAGCTTTTTAGCATTGGTTTTGAGTTTTTATGATAATTCACCAAGTTCCTATTTGAAAGATGGTATATTTTGACACAAGGAGACTGCCTCACTTGCCTGGCCTTGTCCCAGCCCTGCAGGGGTGGGAGGAATAATTGAAGCCATGTTTTCCAACAGGCTACCCCACTGGGTCACACCTATCAGTTTATCAAAACACTTCATATCAGGGACAGTCCGAAAAGCATAAAGTATTCCAGGGTTTTCAAACAGAATAAATATAATAGAGAGAACAGATTACACAGATGAAGGAAGACCTCTGAAGGCAAACAGAGGAGAATGAGGCAACCTGGAGACCAGCAGGAAATCTTCACTGCCCTGGGGCTGGAGGGATACACAGGTGGTGTCCCCAGAAGCAGAGCAAGGCTATCTGATGGTCCTGAAACCACAGCAGGAGTCTGCCAGGTAGGTACTGGGATGACAGCGTGAGCTGGAGCCATAGACGAGACACAGCTCCTGCTGGAAAATGCTGTCCACAGCCCAGAGGGTGAGAAATCCCCAAGTTTCTCCCAGTCTCCTATTCTCCAAACTCCCAACACCAGTTCCTGTTGGCTGGACCTGGCCAGATGCAAGCGGGGGAACAGGCCTGCAGGACAGACCCATCTCCCAGTTCCTTTGTCCAACTCTTCCACTAGGCCCCTTCTCACACTCCCACCAAGCTCTCTCCCTGCCAGATCACTCTGCCCAGGGCATCGCTCCTCTGCTGGGAAGGGGGCTCCTTTAGCCCATCTGCTTCTAAGGTGATCATTAGACTAAGTTTTGTCTACCACCTTGTTGTCCATACAGCATCAGCAATGCTCCATCACGTTCCCAAAGACACCGGATAACACTCTGTGATGGACACACTCTAAAGCGATCCCTTGTATAAGCCTCTCCCCTTGAGTATAGGTACAACATGTGACTCTCTTGTAGCCCAGAGAACATGGTCAAGGTGATGGGTCATCACCAAGATAACCTTAGATTATGCAAGGCTCTGTCTTAGCAGACCACAGTGAGAGAAACTCTCCTGCTGGCCTTGAAGGACAAACAGCCATGCTCTGAAATGTCTCTAGAGAGCCCCATGTGGCAGGGAAGTGCAGGGGGATTCTAGAACCTGGGTGGCTTCTTCCCAATAACCAGTAAGCAGTCAGGCCCTCAGTCATACAGCTTCGAGGAAATGAATCTGCCAGCAACCTCACAAGCTTGCACATGGCTTCTCCCCACTCATGTCTTCAGATGAGAACACAGCCCAGCCACCACTGGATTGTAGACCTGACCCTGAGCAGGTGATGCGGCAAAGCTACCTGGACTATTGAGCCACCACAACTGTATAATAATAAATACACTCTGTTTTACGCCACTAAACTTGTGGTGCTTGACTACACTGAGATAGAAAACTAATCCACAGAGTGGGAAGAGAAACTCTCTTCCCTTGTTTTCTCCAAACCACAGAGTTCCATTTAAAAAGGTGGGACAGTCAGTAAGTCACTCCATACCTTATAATTACTGTCGTCCCTTCCTACCTCTTCGTCTGCCATGGTCAACGGTCAGGTATGTTGTTCTGTGTAGCAGGCAGAGAATGCGTCATGAAAGGGGAATCCCTGCAGCTCCCCACTGGACTATGTTGTTGCTGCTGGTGCTCCCTTCAGAGTGCTCCTGAATGTAATCAAGTTAGAGCTGAACTCAGGGAGCTTTGGGGTCAGTGATGGCAACAGACTCATGGCTCTGGTACTTTCCATCCTCAAACAACACAAATGGGAGTGCTATAGTTTGAACATGTCTCCCCAGAATTCACGTGTTGAATGCTAACCTCCCAAGGTAATCTCATTAGGAAATGGGGCCTTTGGGAGGTGAATAGGTCTGGAGGCAAGGGATTAGTGCTCTCATTAAAAGAGGCCCCAGAGTGCTCCCTACCCCCTCCACCATGTGAGGACATGGGGAGAAGACAGCCATCTACGAATCAGAAAGCAAGTTCTCACCAGACAGCACGTGGAATCTGCAGGCATCTTGACCTTGGACTTCCAGCCTCCAGACTGTGAGTAATCCAGTTCTGTTGTTTATAAGCCCCCCGCCCCCACAGTCTGCGGTGGTTTGTTATAGCAGCCCAACAGACCAAGACAGCGAACAAAAGGGCTAATGCGACCACTGCTAACAAGGAGAGTCAGCTGAGTATTTGAGCAGTCCCTTTCATGTTATTTTATTTCTTCTTATGTGGACCAGTGGAAGAAATTCTTCTGAAAACTGTTATGATAATGAGAAGACAAATGAAAAACTTGCATAGATAGGGATGCCCACAGTCTGGATTTTCAAGGCCTAAAAGATAAAACAAAGCAAATGAAACTTTTAGGATAAATGCAATCACCCTCTAGAAGGGTTGAAAAGAGGAAGGCCTAGCAACTGTGTAAGGTGCTTGCTTCTCAACTCTGGCTGCACACCAAGAATCATGTAGGGAAGGTTTTTAAAACAAACCTGAAAAAATTAAGTCTAACTTGAACACAAGAGAGTGCACCAAACTTAAGGATACATCTTAATGGATTTTCCCAGGTGAGCACTCCTATGTGGTCACCATCCTGATCATAATAAAGACCATTTCAGTTACTTCTGAAATCTCTCTCATATTCCCTCCTGGTCAACATTCCAGCTTCCCCTGCTCCCGCCTCCACAGTTCCGTTCAGTCACTCAGTCGTATCTGACTCTTTGCGACCCCATGGACTGTGGCACGCTAGGCTTCCCTGTCCCTCACCAACTCCCGGAGCTTGCTCAAACTCGTGTCTATCGAGTTGGTGATGCCACCCAACCATCTCATCCTCTGTCGTCCCCTTCTCCTCCTGCCTCCCACCTGCACAAGGAAATTGCTATTCTGATTTCTAACATCATAGAGAATAACTTGAGAAGCTTTGAAAAATACTAATACTTGGGCCCCCCCCCACAACCCCCACAGGATATCTGTTCAAGTCTGGGAGGCACTCAGACCTGGGAACTTTGCAAAGGACCAGGTGATTCTGATTGCAGCCAGGACTGGTGTGCACACACACACCTATTCCCTGAAGGGCAGTGAGGGCTTGGATTCACAGCCTCCCAGCACTGCAGTCAGGCTCTCCGGCAGGTTCTGGATTGCAGTCATCAGGAGCAAAGCCAGGTACTGAATCCACCTGGATGCCAGGGCAGCCCACTGAGGCAGATGACCTCAGTTCTTCTTGGATGAGCAACAGGCAGGTGGGCTGGGCTGTGGATTTCGCTGGAAGTGATAGGTGATGTCCAGGCAAGAGTGGAGGTGCTGGCAGCAAATACCCTCCACCAAACATCCTGCTTCCCCCTAAAAGTACCCTTCCATATTTATAAAAAGAACCTGCGTGCATACGTGCTCAGCCACTTCAGTCATGTCTGACTCTTTTTGACCCTATGGACTGTAGCCCACCAGGCTCCTCTGTCCATGGGGTTCTCCAAGCAAGAATACTGGAGTGGGTTGCTATGCTCTCCTCCAGGGGATCTCCCCGATCCAGGGATTGAACACATGCTTCCTGCATCTCCTGCACTGCAGGATTCTTTACTGCGGAGCCACTAGGGAAGCTGGAGAAAGGACCTGGTGTGACCCAAGTCAAGCAGTCTGGTTTGACTTAAGAGTTTTCAGTATGCCCAGATTTCATTCTAGGAGGTTTCTCTTTAGTGTAATTTGAAGCTGTGATAATCCTTTAAAAACCTAACAAACTTCTCCCGTAGAGCACTGGAGATGTAAAGCCAGTGATCCCAAAAAAGGTGCGGAGAGAAAAAGCAAAAAAAAGAAATCAAAGAGAAAAGACGAGCACGCACGTGGCTTTTGCAGGATGGCTCGGCCAGCCCGAACTTCTGCGTGATCTGGTTCGTCCTGAACTCTTGCCACTTGCCGTCCACCGTGGTCTGGGCTCTGATCTCGTATGTCACCAGGCGCTCGGCTCTTAGGCTGATGGGAGTGTTCTCATAGACCGTGGAAGCACATTCCAAGTCAGTGTGCCTTATTCTCTGCAAGAAGGGGGACCCGCCTTAGGTGGGACTGAAACCAGGGACCCAGAGTCAGCGAAACCTGGTTCCTGGCAAGCCCTCCTGTCTGATGTGTGCAGGGAGCAAGCACTTCCCCATGGCCCCATTTCCCGAGCACACTTGCTGCTGAGTCAGTTGGCATTTGAACCCTCACCGTGAGTAACGGCCGATGGACTGGGGTTTGGACAATTCAGGAAATGCCAGGAAGTCAATCTGTATTGAATTGGAAGGTCTTCACATGGCTTTGCCAGAATTTAGAAACTGACATAGTATTCATATGAGCTCTTCGACTACTGTTAAATAATTCATCTCTTCCATCCAGTAAAATCCATCATGTACGGAAATGCCTGAATCACTGAAGACCAAGGACTGGCCCAAGGAAGAGAGGTGACCCACTCAAGGACACATAAAGAGGTGTGGCTAAGCTGGAAGAAAACCCAGGTTTCTCATTCATGTATCCATTCATGATCCAAATGTACCACCCCTACCTTCTTGATACTGTGATTGGCAGTGGTAATAGATATGATAGGACCTCCCTGGTGGGCCAGTGGTTAAGAATCTGCCTGCCAATGAAGGGGACAAGGGTTTGATTCCTGGTCTGGGACAATCCCTCATGCCATGGGGCAACTAAGCCCATGTGCCACCACTGCTGAAGCCTAGAACCCGTGCTCAGCAACCACAGAAGCCAACGCACTTTGCAAAGAGGAGCCCGCACACTGCAACCAGAGAAAGCTCTCTCACAGCAATGAAGACTCAGTGCAGCTGAGAATAAATAAATTTTAAAGAGATATGGTAGTATTAAAGATACGGTTTCTCAAGGAGCTTAAAGTTTACGAGACTTCTAATCCAATCCCAAGTGGAGCATAAGGATCCACCATCAGAGTTGTCACCATCATCATGGGGCCTGTTCCAAGGTTTTTGCACAATTTAACACATTTAATACTCACAACAACCGAGGGAGGTAGGTTGTATTACCTTCTCTATCTTAAAGTTCTGGAGAGTGGACCTTAGGAGGTTCCTGAGCTCACCAAGATCATGCAGCTCACCAGGCAGTTTGAATTCAGTCTCTACTCTGAAAACCAGCTCTCCTGCCTCTCCTCAAAGTCCAGCAGGAGCTTGGAAGTGAAGGCCTTCACCCTCGTGCCTCCTCCAGGGTCCTGTCCACAGCTCTGCTTTGCCACCCTAAACAAGACCATTCCCTCTGTCTTTACAAGCACTACGCGCTACCTCCACGAAAGAAGGGCCACCTGTAAGGCATCACCCAGCATGTACAAGTTGAAAGCAAGTTGAAAGATTTTCCTGGCAGTCCAGTGGTTAAGACTTCGCCTTCCAATGCAGGGGATAGGGGTTCAATTCCTGGTTGGGGAGCTAAGATCCCACATGCCTCATGGCCAAAAAACCAAAGCAGAAACAATACTGTAACAAATTTAATAAAGACTTTTAAAATGGTCCATATAAAAAATCCTTAAAATAAAAAAAGAAAGAAAATGAATTGAGCCCCAGATGTGGTTTCAGAGGACTAGCATTTAACCCTGGCCTTAGCAGTGGAAGCCATACAAACGTGAAGACATTCAGTTTTGAGATCCTTATCCGTTAAATGGGCTAATAGCAGCAACCTCACCACGTTGTTGCAAAAATCAAATGACGTCAAATCTATCAGCCTGATTAACACTAGGCCTACAACACATTCCAAATGAATTAGCAATTCATGTTTAATCAATTATTATTAATTCAATATGAATTGACTGAATCTCAAAGGCTGTTTCAGAGACATACCTCTCTTAACACCAGGCCTACAACACATTCCAAATGAATTAGCAATTCATGTTTAATCAATTATTCAATATGAATCAACTGAATCTCAAAGGCTGTTTCAGAGACATACCTCTGCTCTGCTGTCCTTCTTACCTGCATATGAAAACTATAGGAGGTAGTGTCATGCTTGATTCCTTTTATCTCAAAGAAGAATCCATATAAAGTAATCACTTTTGAATGTGTTGTATACTCCTAAATGAGGAAAGGTAAGCAACAAAGTGACAGGAAAAAAAAAAAAATCTCCAGTATTCAAAGGGAAGAGGACATAGCAAAACCAATTTTAGATGAGAAAGACTAAAGGGACTGATTTGTGATTTAAAACACGACAACAATTTTAGCCTAGGAAGGAGAAGAAAGGACAAACTGTAGTGACTTTACAAAGCTCTACAGGTTGGCACTCAGGGGCTGTATTTTTCACTCTACATGCCCCTTAGTGGGGAGAAGAAGGAGTTAAGCACGTTCTTGGATGACCCTCAGTCTGCAGACCTTTAAAACAGAGTGTTTTGCTACAATTCAGTGGGCCTAAGAGACCCTCCATGCCCACAGCATTACAGGGTGTCCTGGCCACTGCTGTCTGCAGTCTGTCCACTTGGACAGATCTCTGCAAGCAAGGGGCTGGACCCAGCCCTTCCAGGCTTGACCCAGGGGCAGTATCTGATGATAGATTCAGGACCCCAAACCCCTAAAATATGAACTCTTTTGAGGTCACTTCTTAGTGGCTTTAGTGAAGAGGGAGGGTTGCAGTCATTTCCTGGAGAGCCACGCCTATCCAGGGAGCCTGAGACAGTGCAGCTGCTGGCCCCTTGGGCTCCTCCGGCAGTTGAGCCCCCGGGTGCTCTGCAGCTGAGCTCACGACTCACAGCTGGTTCGAGTCTGGGCTCCAACAAAATAGCTGCCCAGATTAGCCACCTTGGCAACCTTAACCACGGGCTTGGAGTGGAATCTCTTCTTGAGCGGTTGGCAGCTCACCATATTTGTGGTGAAGAGGATGACCAACTCATCCCAGGTTGCCCAGGTCTTTCCTGACTTTAGAACAGAAAGTTCCACATCCCCAGGGAAATGACTCCAATCCTGAAAACTGAGACAGCTGGTCAACCTCATGGGGTGCTGTAGCTGTGTATATCAAGTTACTGAATGGCCTATCCCAGGGCCCTGTCTTGTGAATTTTACCCCTGAGCAGATGGTGAGTGTTCAAGAGCGACACCTACAAGTTCCTTTTCTGCCTTGGCCATCTTGCCACAGGTAATAATTGACCACGGTCATTGTACAAAGGTCTCTAACCAAGCACGAGGTGGGATGGTCCTTCCCCTTGCTCAGCCTGGTGGTCAGTACCTGGTTAAAAAGCAGCCCGAATCTCACCGCCTGGGTGCTTAGGTCTTTCACGTGGGCCATGTCGCCCCCATTCTCCAGCTGAAAGGAAAACACACACCACTTACCAGCAACCTGATTCCCCAACAACATCTTCACTGCATCGATCCCAACATCCCTCACTGTGTTCAAAAGAGTTCTGTCTCTGGAGCCTACATTCACCCATGAATCCAGTCCACAGTACTTACTGAAAACCTGCTAGTCAGGTACCCTGCTCAAGGATTTCCCAGGATGCAAAGATGAGGACACGAAAAATGCCCCAGCATTTTTTTCTTAGCTGAGAAATAAAATGTGTTCATTGGGAGCCCAATCACAAGGCAGAGCATATTCTTGGCTACAAACTCAAGACCAGGTATGGCCCCACGTGGCAGGCTCCACGTGATGACTGGGGTCAGGAGGGAGCACATTTCAGGAGGATGACATTGGTGGTAGAGGGCAAAGGGAAGGAGGTGTGTGGGCCAGAGGATATGAAGAGGGAGGTGGGGGACTCCCTGAGGTGTCCAGCTCCAGCTCCGAGACTGTCCCCCCTCTCTCTGTCACCCCTCTCCTTCTCTGCTCCATCAGAGCACAGTTCTGAGTTACATCCCAGAAGAGCACAGTTCCGCGGAGACCTTATCTGCTGTGCGGGGGCCATTGAGCCCTGTGGTTTGCACATTACAATACGTGTTTGTTGAGCTGAACTGAATTTTAACTAGTGACTCATAAACCTTCAGAACTCAAACACTGCCCCATTTCATCTCTGAAAATGCACGATTGGAAGCACATAAGAAGCACAATAGTTTGCACGGACAATTCACAAAGGGGGAAACACCACATGGAAAAATATTCATATTTACTAGTAATAAAAGGGGTGCCTATTAAAAAATGAGATGCCATTGTTCACTTCACAATTGACACAAGTGATGGAAAAGGAAAATGCTCTGTGCTACTGAGCTCAAAGGAAGGCACCTCATTTATCACTGGGGAAGGAGTAATTTGGTCCCAAGTTTGCTAATATATATCAAGAACAAAAGTGCACACTCCTTTTGGAGCCAGTATTTTTTACTCTTCAAATTATCCTATAAGAAAATAATTCTCAGTCAAAATAAACCATCATGTGCAAATGCATTCACCATACAGTCTATTTATAATAGTTAACAATCAGAAACACCATGACTTCTCTACAACAAAGGAGAAGCCAAGTAGCACTGGCCAGTCACCAAGGGGTAGGGTTAGGGTTAGGTTTTGTAGCACATCCTTTTGGTGAGTTTGCAGCCATTAAAAATGGTGATAAAAGAACATTTCATTACGCATTTCTTTTTTAAGACTGGAAGGTCATATGCAATGAGATGTTAGCAGTAGTTGTTTTGGGTGATGGGTCTGAGGGTATGCGTTTGCTTTCTTTCAATTTCTCTGCATTTTGAAAATGTCCAATAATAAGTACATGACATTTGCTTTGGTGAGGGGACTCAGTGTGGAGGGCCATGTGGCCAATGGTCTCTGACTCTTCAGGTCAACAGGGCTGATGCTCTAAACACCTGGGCTCCAAGGCGGGGCCACCTCCCTCCTCCCCTCCAGGCTTGGCTCTGTCCACTTCCCCTGGGGAAGGATCCAGATACTTCCCAACCTCAGAAGCCCAGAGGTTTCAAATGCAAAACACATCCCCAGAAAAAAGCAAAGGCAATAAATTTTGCTAACTGTTTCCTTGTTGAGTTGGCGACTTACCGCGTGGTAGTGGTTGGCTGTAACCCGGACCAGCCAGGATTCAGGGAAGAAGTTTATGTGCCTAAGCTCTTCCAGATCCTTGCCTGGGAAGATGCACAAAGGGAACATTCTTATGGATTTATTCCTCACAGAACTGCAAAAGTCTTGCTTACAGAGGAGAAGAGGAGGAAGTCAGGAGCTGAGAATGGGAGAGCATTCCTATCCCATCCTTAGACATGCGGGACCCAAGTGGGACATTCCAAGGCACTTTCTCCCAAAGTGTCCACAGCCAGCCTCCCCCATGCCCCGCCCACAATCCTGCCCAGGAAGGAGGGTTGAGATCCTATAAACAAGTGTTTTTGGAGTGTCTAGAAGCCATTTGGACAAATCTAGCTGGGCTCCATCAACCATTTGTTGGGTTTAGAGCTACTCATTCAATCTGGATGACTAGAAATGGCTTTGAAAAAGTTCTCCAATGTCCTTTCAGATGCAAAAACCTCACCGAGTGGCCACCTGGGCTGCCCCAAACACACTCCCCAAGAGTGCCCTCTTTTTCCAAGTCACAGCTGCCTTGCCTTGGGCCCAGAGCATAAGGATGAGGAAACTCTAGCCCGGAGCACAGACCCACCGAGCAAGGGAATGACCCAGAGGGGCTGCCGCACTAAGAGGCCAGGCACTTGGTTAGTTGGCAACAACCCAGTCCTGGGTGCCGAGTGCACTTTCACAATCACTGGGTCTCTTCCATCCATCGTCATGTTTCACAGAAACTCTGATTATCCCCGTTTTACAGACAAGGAAACTGAGGCTGGGTGGCTAAATGACTTTCCCCAAATCACACACTTTGGAAGTGATAGAGCCAGATCTCGATCTCGGCTGACTCTTTTGGAAATGGCTGGTGGGCTTCTCTGGGAGTGCTGAGGGGCGGGGCAGCCAACAGCCTCCCCTGGACGCCCTCCCACGGGCAGGACTTACCTTTGGTGATGCTGTGCAGACGCAGGCAAAGGAAGAGCGGGATCAAGTTCTGTCCCACATCACGGTCCAGAAAGGCACAGTTCTTGGGGAAGCTTAGCAGAGGTGCAAAGAGGATAAAAGGCTTTCAGAACCCTCCTTTCTGGAATAGGCTGGGGCTCATGAAAGTCACATCAGGGGCTGAGTCCACCCACCAGAGGTAGATGGTGCCTGGTTCTCTCTTGGATGGATGGGGAGTGTGGAAGCAGAGGGCAGCTGCCACTGAGGTTTTTACGAGACAAAAGGCTATATATCCCTGTGTGTACCACGTAGTGGGTGCTTGACAAATACTTATTAAGTGATGATGGAACACATGGGACTGTACAGAGGGTTTCAAAATACATTTTCTCACTTGAGTCTCACAAGCTTCTCAAGGGGGCAGACAGGACTAATACCATCGGCTCCATTTTACAGAGGAAAAAACGACGACTCAGCCAGGACTTGAACCTGTAGCTGCTGATTCTTCCTGCACACATGCTGCCCTTTGAGTAACTGGCCAAAGGGCAGCTGAGGCATTTCAAGAGCACTTTCTGGGACTTCCCTGGTGTTTCAGTGGTAAAGCAGCCGCCTGTCAATGCGGGAGACACCAGAGACACGGGTTCTGTCCCTGATTCTGGAGGATCTCACGTGCCATGAAGCAACTAAGCCCATGTGCCACAAATGTCGAGCTGCTCTAGAGCCCAGGAGTCATAACTACTGAAGCCCAAATGCCCTAGATCCCGTGCTCTGCAACGAGAAACCACTTCAGTGAGAAGCCCCCCGTTGAAAAGCCCATGCAGCAACAAAGACCCAGCACAGTCAAAACTAAATAAAACTGTTTTTAAAGAAGCACTTTCTGGTAGAATTAAAAGGCAAGGTCAGATGAGTGGGTAACTCATTTTAGCAGCTGGTTCCGGGATCAGCTCTGCAACACTGTTAATACTAAACTCGGTTAATTTCCACACGTGGCTGACGTCAGGGCCGGGCTGAGATCACACTCACCTTGAGAAGACACGTACACACATCCACTCCTGTTTTGAAACAACTTGCTTTGTAAAATAGTCACTTTTGACCAGTGGGGACAACAAGGGATAATTTTCCAAGTCCCTTTGGAAACGTAGCCATTCCCTCAAGTCAGTTCCTGTATGAGACCAGCCAAGGGCACTTTTAGGATATTTTTCCATGAATCAGGAGTGGTGTCCAAATCACACCCTGTCCCAGCCAGACTGAACGCTCCATTGGCTCTGTGTCCTGCCTCTGCTGGGGGTGCCTACTGCCCTGCCTGGGGACCATTTGTTTTCACAAGATCTGAGAATTCCTGGGGCACTCCAACTCCTCTTCATGGCAGTGGTCCCAGGAGAGATCAGGGATGCTGAGGCATCGGGAGAGGGGATGGAGCACGAGGACGAGTGAGCGAATGCAAATTCAATGACTATTTATTAGAATCCACTGGGGACCTGGGCTTCCCCGGTGGTGCTAGTGGTAAAGAACCTGCCCACCAATGCAGGGGACATAAGGGACATAGGGTTCGATCCCTGGGTCAGGAAGATCCCCCGGAGGAGGGCATGGCAACCCACTTCACGGTATTCTTGCCTGGAGAATCCCATGGACAGAGGAACCTGGCAAGCTACAGTCCATAGGGTTGCACAGAGCTGGACACAACTGAAGCAGCTTAGCAAGCAAGCACTGGGGACCTATCTCTGGAGTGGATGGACCAGGCATAAATAAAGGAAGGCTGATACTTCCAGGAGTGCAGGGCTATTGATCCTGGAACCAGCCCTCCATTACCCAGGGCAGTAAGGGCTGGGCTGGTGGGGGCCATGCCAGTACCCCGAGAAACATGGACCTCTTAGCTGGACCAAAAACTCTTGCTTGCCTCCTTTTTCTGATTTGAAGGCCACTTCCTTCTCTGCCTCTCTCTTACCATTTAATGGAAGAAGAAGCTGGGCAGCATTGTGGCAGGTTCAGGCATCAAGGAGGGAAGAAGGGGCTGATGGCACAGCCCCCCAGTCCAGATTCGTGCTCTGAGGAATAAGCCTGTACTCTCGGCAAGGGCTCCCCCAACCCAGAGCAGCCTGGGAGAAGACCAAACCTGCTGGAGCTGCAGGTTAATATGGTCTCAGTCCAGAAGGGAAAGGACCACCTAGAAGACAGATTTCCCCTCAAGCTCAGAAGCCCCCAGGTGACAACTCCACAGATTGTGGGAAGGATGCTGGGAGGGTAAGGAGGGACCCGAGGCTCCCTGCAAGAGGCGCTCAGACCTAACAACCATTAGCCAGGACCTCTACGGACAGACCTCCTCCCCGAGAGGACCCTGGAAGGGTTTTGTTGAGACAGGCCCCTTTGGGTCACAGGAAGTGGGACTGATGGTGGCTGACTTGGCTAGGTCACAAGTCAGCTCATCCATTGCCCAGCCATGCTTGGGGTCCCAGAGCTCAGGCCCTGGAGTCAGACAGACCAGGTTCCAGTGCTGGGGCAGCCAGCCATCAGCCACGGGATCCCGCCTCCCCAGGCTTCCATCCTCTTCTCCGTCGGGAGGGGGGACAATAGTCAATGTACTTCCCTGGGAGAAGCAGAGGTGACAGTTCTTGTGAAGTGCTGGGCACAGCTGCTGGTCCCAGTGGTCCTCCCAATCACCACCATCGTCTCCTCCTCCCAGGAAGAGACCTGGACTGGAGCCGGTCAAATGCAGATCAGGCTTTTGGCGGCACTCATTATCACTTATTGTTCAGTCGCTTGGTCGTGTCTGACTCTTTGGGACCCCACGAACTGCAGCACACCAGGCTTCCCTGTCCTTCCCCATCTCCCGGAGTTTGCTTAAACTCATGTCCACAGAGTCAGTGATGCCATCCAACCATCTCATCCTCTGACGTCCCCTTCTCCTCCTGCCCTCAATCTTTCCTAGCATCAGGGTCTTTTCCAATGAGTCGGCGCTTCGAATCAGGTGGCCAAAGTATTGGAGCTTCAGCTTCAGCATCAGTCCTTCCAGTGAATATTCAGGGTTGATATCTTTTAAGACTGACTGGTTTGATCTCCTTGCTGTCCAAAGCTGCCACCCTCTAACTCAACGGAGCTCCAGGCCACCTCAAAGGAAGTAAACAGTGGCCTCAGCTGCTAATTCTCTATATTCCCCAAACATCTGAGTGGTGTGGTCCAACCCCTTGAATCAATGGGCATAATCTTGCCACTAGAGCCAAGGGGGTGGACCACAGCAGAGCCCGGACTCTGTTGAGACTTCTGGAGACAGCCCGAGCATATCAGTCTAACTCAATTCCGCTGGTCAGGGTGGGGAGAGGGTGGCATCTGGATTTTCTAGGCCAAGGATAAACACACTCATCAGTCTCTTTATGTCACATAAAGTGGGGAAGCTGGCTGTGGAGTTAGAGCCCCTTTGCATGGCTGTTTGGTAGACTCAAAGGCTGGCCTGGCTTCCCCTGGTGCTGTGCTCTGTCTGTACAGACACTTTGGGGTTAGCAAGGGCATGGCAACCCAGTCTAGTATTCTTGCCTGGAGAATTCCATGGACAGAGGAGCCTGGTGGGCTACAGGCCATGGGGTCGAAAGGAGTTGAACATGACTGAGCAACTGAGCACGCACTGACTAACGTTTCTGAGAAAAGCTTCAGGCTATGGTGTCTGACTTTTAAAGGTCATCGGAAACCCTTGGAGCATGAGCCCCTTAGGGAGGATGGTTCATAGATCCTTGATCCTGAAAGACACACTCAGGTCACCTCTGGGTTCTGCTCACAAGGCACTGGGAACACATCCCTCCTTCTGACCTCCTGAAAGACAGCGCCCAGGAAAAGTCTCCATCACACCAGCGCAGGCTGTCGCTTCAGAGCTGCTGTGAGCCATGACCTTCTCCCTTCCTCCATCCTGTCATCAGAATCATTTACCCTTCAGACTCAGAGCCCCATTAGCCCAGCACTTCAAATTTTAGCCTTTTAAATGCACTCTACAATTCTGACTCATGCTACAGCACGGATGAAACTTGAAGACATTATGCTAAGTGAAATAAGCCAGACACAAAAGGACAGATACTGTGTGACTCCACTTACATGAGGTTCCTGCTGCTCTTTAAATGCTAAGTTGTGTCCGACTCTGCGACCCCATGTACTGCAGCCCACCAGGCTCCTCTGTCCGTGGGATTCTCCAGGCAAGAATACTGGAGTGGGTTGCCATTTCCTTCTCCAGGGAATCTTCTTGGCCCAGGGTTTGAACCCAGGTCTCCTGCTTGGCAAGTGGATTCTTTACCACTGAGTCAACCTGAGAAGCAGATGAGGTTCCTAAACAGTAAAATTCACAGAGACAAAGATAGAACGCTGGTTGCCAGGGGCGGAGGGAGAGAGGAATGGGGATTTACTGCTTTACGTGTAGGGAATTTCAGTTTAGGAAGAACAAGTTCAGGAGAAGGATGATGGGAACCGTTGTATGACAGTGAGAACGTATGTAATGCCCCTGAGATATACACATAAAAATGGGTAAAATGGTCATTTTTATGTTCATATGTGCTTTTTACCTCAATAAAGAAATTGGTGTTAAAAATTACTTCATCTCTATGAGAAATGTTTGAATATTTTAAAGTGAAGTTTGAAATACATGACGGACTTGGGGGCGATAATACACGACAAGAAAGGGAAAGGGCTTTTTTTCAAAAGGTAACTCGGTGCAGAAGACCCGGACGCCTTGTGAAACCCAAGAAGCAGGAAACGGTCCCCACAGCTGCCGACACCAAAGTGTGGTAAAGAAACACAGTTCTGAATGTCACCAGCACCACCATCACCCACCAAATGCCACTGCCATTCAGGGCGTCCTGCCAAGTGCCGTGCTGGGCCTCTGCTTTGAGTCAGAATGAACCTACGTCAGACTGAGGAGGGAGCATTGTTAACCTCCAGTCAGTAAACAGCAGTAGTGGGACTCAGACTCACGGCTGACACCTTTCAACACACACTTCATTTATGGAATACGTTCGGCTCTGCTTCCTGGACTGTCAACTCTGTGAAGATGGGGATTTTCATCTGTTCTGTTTACTCATATTCACAGCACCCTTTACAGTGTCTGGCTCTCCGCCAGCTTGCAATAATGTTAAGTGAATTAACCGGATGAATGAACTGGTCCTTGCCGACCCACCAGGCTCAGTCCCACCATCCCACCCCTCCGCTTACCCGTAGTTCCTAGGAATGCAGTTCCAGCCCAGGGCATGTGTGTGCACACACGCATATACACATCACACACATGTGCATGCACAGGCCAGGCTATTCTATGCCAATTTTCCTAACTCCTCATGGGGTTCTGTCCGTTGTTGCCATGCTTATTTGTCAGGCCAAGTCCTATTGGTCATTTATCGAGAGCAGTCAATGTCATCTTGATGAGGAAGATGAAGATGGTCCTGACCTTTGCCCAAAGGCAGAACTGAGACTAGAAATGTTATCTAATAAGGACTCTAACTGCCCTTTGCAAAGGCCTCCTGCCTTCAGACACATATTCCTTGTGTTCTCCAAAGTCTCCACTCTTATGGTTGAAGAGGACGTTTGGGGTTCACCCAGTTTGGGTAGAAGGGCTTCCCGGGTAGCTTCCCTTCCCACTTCCCAGGCATAGTGGTGAAGAATCTGCCTGGTAATGCAAGAGACGGCAGGTTTGATCCCTGGGCTGGGAAGATCCCCTGCAGTAGAAAATAGCAACCCACTCCAGTATTCTTTCCTGCCTGACAAATCCCATGGACAGAGAAGCCTGGAGGGCTACAGTCCATTGGGGTTGCAAAGAGTCAGACACGACTGAGTGACTGAGCAGGCATGCACAGTTTGGGTGGAAAGCCAAGAAGCCAGGTGGGGGAAGTGCAAAGGTAGTAAGGAGTAGGAATCAATGATATTTAGGCACCTTGAAAAGAAGGAGATTCAATTTCCTGGAAGCCAAGCTAAGGGGGAAGGGAGCCATGTGGTCAGAGTCAGAGAAGAAATCAAACCAAGAAATGCAAAAGTCAGGTCATGAGAAATCCTGACTTGAAATATATGAACCTCCCTGCATAGGGCTCAATGGAGAGACTCTGAGAGAGAACAACGTAACCACCTTCAATTCCATGACTCATGGAATACTTCAAAACGAATGTTCCTGTAAAGAGATCTGAGTTTCACACCGGGATTGCCCGGTTTTATGAACACTGCATGGTTACATCTGCAAACGCCACCCATTAATCACCAGAGATGCATGGCTTCTGCCTGACCTGGCACCCAGAGTTATAGTGCATTTCATTCCAGACGCCTGAGGGCTGGGCCACGAGGGGTGCAGGGCATGGCTGGGTGGCTCTCCTTGGAGGCTACTCTCAAGTGGTGTATGTGAGGAGGTGGTGCTGGGTTTGTAGACCAGGGTGCACACACAGCCAGCACATGCTCTTGTTCTCTCTGCAAAAGACTCAGAAGGAGTCCGTCCAGTGTGCAGGTGGGATCCAGGAAGACTTCCAGGAGGAGTCCCTAAGCTCTGCAAAAACTGGGTCAGATTTGGACAGGACATGAGAAGGAGGAGGAGCTTCCCTGGTGGCTCAGACGGTAAAGAATCTGCCTGCAACGCAGGAGACCTGGGTTGGGAAGATCCCCTGGAGAAGGGACTTGCCTGGCGAAATCTATGGACAGAGGCTACAGTCCGTGGGGTCACAAAGAGTTGGACATGACTGAGCGACTCGCACTTTTACTTTCACTAGGAAGGAGAAGACTTAACTGCAGACGTCAGGGAATCTAATATTTGGGACTGGGTGGAAACTGACCTCATTGACTGCTTTCAATGACCTCCTTCTGGTGAGGTTGCTGGAATCCACCCTTGCAGTGTCTGCAAGGGACCCATTTAGGGCTTAATGAAGCAGCTAAAGACAAGAATAACAGGTCTGTTCATGACTTGCCCTTAACTCTAAGATCTCAAAAGATGTGTCTGAAGATCTAGGCGCCCCAGGTCTACCCAGCTCCACCACCAATTTGCAAAAGTAAGCCCCTACCCTCCCTGGCCATTCATCCCTGAATAGATTTTACAGACATACTATTGAGTAAAAGAAGCCAGACATGAAAAGTCTATGCTCTAAGATTCTATTTATGTAAAATCCAAAAGCAGCCAAGACAATCTCCTAGAAAAAGAAAGCAGGATATTTTTTACCTTGGTGTGGGAGAGGTAGTGACTGAGATAAGACACATTAGGGGGCTGGTCAAGTTCTGTTTCCTGGTCTGGGTACTGGTTATGGGCTTCCCTGGTGGTTCAGACAGTCAAGAATTTGCCTGCAATGGAGGAGACACGGGTTCGATCGTTGGGTTGGGAAGATCCCACGGAGGAGGACATGGCAATCCAGTCCAGTATTCTTGCCTGGAGAATCCCATGGACAGAGGAGCCTGGTGGGCTACAGTTCGTGGGGTTGCAAAAGTGGGAAAGAGTGAGTAACTAAGCAGGTGTGTGCACTTTGTGGAAATTAATTGAGCTGTTCACTTAAGGTCTGTGAACTTTGCTGTATGTTTTATATTTTGATGAAAAATGTACTTTAAAAAAAAGTGGAAAATTTGCCTCTGGCCCTTTTCCCATGGATGAGTCTTTGCAGCTCCCCTGGGCTTCTCAGACTGCTAAGTGGAATGAAAGGATGACTTTTCCTCCATAGACCAATGAAGGCAGCGGGTTTGCTTACATTTTTTGTTTTTCTTACAAGGAAATGTTAAATTTAATTCTGGACAGCCTATTTGTTTTTCTAAATTAACTACTGCCAGGAAAACAGGCTGTGGGTGCTGAGCTGTGTGCCTGTGTGTGTGTGTGTATGTGTGCGCGTGTAAGTGTACACACATGCCTGTGTCCTTTCTATACTGATGAGTTTAGACAAAAATGAAAATAAGCTTGAAGATGTTCTTAAACATGGTGATGAGCAAATAAATCGCCCCTTTAACTTTCCACTGGTGTCCCCAGGAGTGTTAATCGCTCAGTCATGTCCAACTCTTTGTGACCACACGGACTGTAGCCCGCCAGACTCCTCTGTCCATGGAATTCTCCAGGCAAGAACACTGGGGCGGGTAGCCATTCCCTTCTCCAGGGGATTTACGGATCCAGAAATCGAACCTGGGTCTCCTGCACTGCAGGCAGATTCTTTACCCTCTGAGCCCCCTTGGTGCCCCTGGCATAGAGAAAATGTCCAATAAATATGTTGAATGAATGAAAGAAAATAGATGAATAAAACACAAGTGAGTACAAGACTTGGACATATATCTTTATTTGCAGGTACAGTGGTGCCGAAGGAGTTAACTACTTAGATACCTTCCCTCCTAGCTCAAGACATTGCCAAGACAGATGAGCAAAGGAGTGTCTGGTCTGTTTGGCTCAGTTGCTGCTCCAAACTCTCCTTTCTGGACACTGGGCCACTGCTGGCCCAGCTGGAACCCCGAGCTGCAGCTCAGCCTCACTCCTGGCTGGTCTGACACTCAGGCAGCTACTCTCGCTGCTGTCATGCTATGAAAGTCCTGTTGCGGAGGTCCACTCTGACCTCTCTTCTAAACCACTCTGTCATTTAAATAATTTCAACAACAGATGCAACTTTAAAAATGGGGCAAGCCAGCCAACTTCCTTGGTTCTCATTCCCAGGCCTGTGTACTGTCTCCCAAGGTCTGCTCTTCTGCCCCACCTTTCAATGCTCCTGGCGTGTCCCCGTCAGTGGCCATGGAAACTTCCCTGCCTAGCTGTTCCCTCTGTCTTCACTGGACTGTGGAGCTCAGCTCTCCTGGTGACTCAGTTCTGGAGACCATGGCTTCCCACAGGCTCCCTCCTCCACCCCAGGAGTAGAGGTGCCTTCTCGAAGCCTGAGCCCTCAGGCCAGCAGCTCTGAAGCTCAGCCCTGAGGATCCTCAGGCCAACACAGAGCCTGGGCACCACCAGCGCCTGCTCATGTCCTAGGTCGGCATCACCAACCTAGTGAGACATTATTTCTTGCTGAGCCTCATGAAAGCCTTAGAACTCTTCCTAGTCTAGTCCACCAAACAGACCCTACTCATCAATAAAGATGGAAGGACTTCCCTAGCATTCCGGGGGTTAAGACTCTGCTCTTATCCACTACAAGGGGCGCAGGTTCCATCTCTGGTCGGGGAACTAAGTTCCCACATGCCGCAGGGTGTGGTCTAAATACATAAATAAACAAAAAAAAAGCCACACCTCTTATTTTGAGTTGCAGCAGACATGCTGTTCTCTGAGTCTGGCATCGGCATAGTAAGACCCACTTCTCTGATGAATGTTTGATGGAGAAGGAAATAGCAACCTACTCCAGTATTCTTACCTGGAGTATCCCATGGACGGAGGAGCCTGGTGGGCTAACAGTCCATGGGGTCACAAAGAGTCGGACACGACTGAGCGACTTGACTTCACTTCACTTCATCATTCCCTAAGCTGTTACATGCTCAGCATTGTGCTCCGTAAGCTCGGGCCACAATATAGAATTACAAACCCTCCCTTTCAAGCTGCTTATGATGTGCCCGGGGAGGCAAAATGCATGTGCCCACCAAGCCGTTCATAAGGAACCAGTGGTTGAAGCTCCCACAGGGTCCCCTCCATGGATGGACAGAGAAGAAGGGGCAACGCCAGCTGGCTGGAGTGGGGTGCTGGGGAGAGAGACTGCTCATCCCTTGGCTCAGTTCAATTCAGTCCCTCAGTCGTGTCCGACTCTTTGCAACCCCAGGGACTGCAGCACAGTAGGCCTCCCTGTCCATCACCAACTCCCGGAGTTTACTCAAACTCATGTCCAAACTCATGCCATCCAACCATCTCATCCTCCATCATCCCCTTCTCCTCCTGCCTTCAATCTTTCCCAGCATCAGGGTCTTTTCCATGAGTCAGCTCTTTGCACCAGGTGGCCAAACTATTGGAGTTTCAGTTTCAACATCAGTCCTTCCAATGAACAACACTCAGGACACACATTTGGGAGGTGAAGTCATTGACCAGGGAGACCTGTAGGTGCCACCATGCTGAGCGTGGGTAGTGAGCTGGGATGGTAGGCAAGCCACCCATAGTCCTAAAAATGGGCCATGGGCCTCCAAGTTGGGGGTGAGCCTGGGTGATCACCAGGGGGAAGAGCATCTGAGGTCCAGAACTGTCTCGTCTTTTCTCCCAAGAGGACACCAAACCTGCCGGAGGGAGAGGGAGGGGAAAGGAAGGAGGGATGCAGGGCAGGTGGGCAGGCTGGCAAGACTCTCTCCCACCCTGCAGTCAGAGAATATAGCGCCAGGTAAAGGATACCATCCCGACTGCTCAGGTTGGGCAGGGAGGCCATTTGGAAACACATGAACGGTTTCCAACAAGGAATCCCAGCAGGCTCGGGGCCTTGGAGAAATGCACGACGCAGAGGGCTGAGGTCCGGGATCAAAATGGAATCACTGTGGATTCGGGAGGAATGGAGAAGCTATAACTGTGAGACCTACCCCCAGGCAGGAGGAAGCTTCGAGACCCCAGCTCAGGCAGGCCCAGGAATCCTCACTTTCAGGGCCATAGGCCTCAGCTCCCTCACTTCCACTTGTTCCTCTCCCAGTAAAAAACAGTTGAAATGAATCACCTACATTCTAGCTCATTTCCTATCTCCCGGTTCTAGACGTTTCCAGTAGGAGACCTAACCTGGTGCCAAGTAGTGACTTTTCCTGGTGTGCATGACTCACTGGAAAAAGTGCCTCTTGGGCTATTAAAAGAGTTGGCGGGGTGTGGATTTAAGACATTCGAGTTCAAAGCAAATTATATAGAAGCTAAGCAAGGACATATCATTCTGGCAATGAATACTGCTTTCCCCCGATAAGACAGGAAAAAACGGGCTCTTTAGTTGACGTGGTGCACAGATGTTCTAGGAAAGGATTAACTACTTCGGAACAAGGCCAGTGAAATTTGGCATAAGCTGGTCAACGTGCTGATGAATGTGTGGACGGTGTGTTTGCTAAATGCACTTGTGCAAAAGGAAAGGCATCTCCTGATTTCCTTGAACACACCTTATCTTGCTTGGAAGCCCCCATCACTGCTGATGTGGGGAACAGAAGGTAAGCCTGCCCATGAAGCTAAGACAGTCCATCTAGGGTAGATCTTCCTGGCGCTGTCTTTGCCCATAGGACCACCACACTCAGCAACCAGCATGGATGATATGAGAGTATTTACAAGGTTTTAATAGAGGCTAAAAAGACACAGTGGGTGTCCCAGGTGGCTCAGTGGTAAAGAATCTGCCTGCCAAGGCAGGAGATGTGGGTTTGATCCCTGATATAGGAAGATCCCCTGGAGAAGGAATTGGAAGCCCACAGCAGTGTTCTTGCCTGGGAAATCCCATGGACAGAGGAGCCTGGTGGGCTACAGTCCACGGGGCACAAAGATTGGACATGCCTGAGAGCCTAAACAACAACAAAGAGGTGCAAAATAGGTTGCTGCTTTCACCTGCACCCCCAGCCTGTTCCCGGGCCCCAAACTGCCCAAGCTGACATTGCTAATGGGCCGAACAGACAGAAAACACAGGCAGAGGAGGACAGGGCAGGGGAAGGAGATGCGCTGCAAGGCAAGTTTAGAAGCAACTGGCTAATCACAGCACTGAACCGATCGGCAGCCTCAGAACTGTTCCAAACACCAAACCTGGGGGTTCACTACTGAACCAACTGCAGCATGCACAAGAGAGGAACCCTCTCATTCCAGGAATGGGAAGCAAAGCTTCTTGGCAGTTGGCAAGTCTGGGTTCAAGTCAGGCTCTAACCCCTTATCACTTGTATGATCTCTGACAAGATAGTCATCTCCACCTCAGTTTCCTCATCTGTGAAATGGGAATAATAAATCCAGCCCCAAGTATGACATAGATTAAATGAGATTACAAATAGAAAGTACTGGTCAGAATTGCTGCATTTAGTAAGCATAATTAAATGGTGCCCATCCTTATCCTGTAAGTTATTTTTAAAATTAACTGGAGTATAGTAAAATTATCGGAGTATAGCAAAATTATTAGAGTTGCTTTACAATGTTCTGTTAGTTTCTGCAGTACAGCAAAAGGAATCATTTATATGTCATTTTTCACTGAAATGTTGAGATATATAACTTTTAGAATTTATAAGCTTAGAGAGTCTAAGAGACTAGATTAATGCTATGAAGTCTTTTTAAGTTCAAATGCTTTTTCATCTGTCCAGAACATTCGGAATGCTGCTATCCAGTGAGACACAAACCAGAATGCTCTGGTCTGATTTAGGCATATTTTAAGTATGAAAAACTCAAGGCCAATACAGAATGGTAATTTCCCTGAGGGAAAAAAAGTACCTTTTGTATCATGCTTTTTACTGGACATAGAACACGTGACTGTCATAGACATGACATAGACTGTCACAGTCGTGGCACAGATGCACATGACTGTCTCATAACTCCTATTATACATGGAAAAGGCAATGGCACCTGACTCCAGTACTCTTGCCTGGAAAATCCCATGGACGGAGGAGCCTGGAAGGCTGCAGTCCATGGGGTCGCTAAGAGTCGGACACGACTGAGCAACTTCACTTTCACTTTTCACTTTCATGCACTGGAGAAGGAAATGGCAACCCACTCCAGTGTTCTTGCCTGGAGAATCCCAGGGACAGGGGAGACTGGTGGGCTGCCATCTATGGGGTCACATAGAGTTGGACACGACTGAAGCGACTTAGCAGCAGCAGTGGTGCAAAGTTATCCCATGATCTTAGATCCCATAAGAAAACCGCACTGTAAGCCCTCTGAATGATACTATGAAAAACAGTATCACTAACGCTTCCTCCACGGTATTAGGAGCAAAGAAACAGTGTGTGCACAATTCGTCAATCAACACTATGTTACGTTACCTGCTAAAAAACATCAACACGGTTTGGTACATCGGAAACGTCTGAGTTTTGTTGTTCAGCTGCAAGTAGACCCACAAAAGGAGCGTTTTCAGAAGGTCAAACTCACTAAAAGTAAACAACCTGGCCAAAACAAAAGATTGAGAAGTCAATTGAGGAGTAGCAAAAACCATGCTGTGTGTATGAGAGTGAAAAGTTGAGAGTGAGTTCAGGAAGGAGGCGACGCCACCCTGAGTCTGTATGTGGACTCACAGAGAGATACCAAGTCTCAGGTCACTCAGCTGGTAACTGGCACGGCTGGGACTTGATCTTCAGCCAACCTGAGCCTTCACCCACCTGCTGTGCACTCTAAAATCATGACCATCTCATTGAATGAGCTCCTAGTAGGAGGCGGTGTTCTCAAGGTGGTTCCATATGTCCTTTTATTAAATTCCACCCAGTAACCCTGCAAAGTTGGGATATATTTCTTACTTTTATAGATGTGGCTTCCCCGGTGGCTCAGACGGGAAAGAAACTTCCTGCAATGCAGGAGACCCAGGTTCAATCCCTGGGTCAGGAAGATCTCCTGGAGAAAGGCATGACAACTCACTCCAGTATTCCTGCCTGGAGAATTCCATGGACAGAGGAGCCTGGTGGACCCCAGTCCATGGGGTCGCAAAGAATTGGACATGACTGAATAACACTTTCACTTTCATACTTTATAGATATGGATATTATTAAGACTGACCCTGTTTATTTAAAAATTTAATGTTTTGTTCAGCATATTAATTTTCACTGTAAAATATGGCACTAAGATATACTTTATCTCAATGGCTGAAGGTTTTTGGTGTCCCTTAAGTATTGCACCCAAGGTGAATGCTTCATTGGTCATATTCCAATTCTGGGCCCAACTGGGGAATAACTTGTCCAGAGTCACACAGTTCTGAGGTCAGACCTGGGCAGGGGTCAGTTCTGCCCCAAGTTGGCTGCGGAATCTCTTGCAGGCTGCTTTCCGGCCCTGCAGCTGCAACTCGCTCATCTGTAATGTAGCGATTACAGCCACTGCTAAGAGGGTACAGTAAGTTCCCTACACACACAAAGCTCTTTCTGAGAGCGAGCTCAGAAGTCCAATTTGTCCCTAAATCCAGCAAACTTTCGAGCCCTGGGTCAGGAAGATCCCCTGGAGAAGGGAATGGCAACCCACTCCAGTATTTTTGCCAAGAAAATTCCATGGGCAGAGGAGCCTAGCAGGCGGGCTACAGTCTATGGGGTCGGAAAGAGTCAGACACGACTGAGCGACTAACACTTTCACACTTTCCTACAAACTTAGCCTAGGTACCCAACTAACACAATTAGCTATTTACCACTTTTTTAATGCTTGTTTCCAGACATCCTAGACTTGAAGTAAAGATACTGTACCATACACAGTACAGTAAAGCACACAAAACCACAATTGCTTATAGAGGGTGCACACATGTGACAGTGTATGCCAGGCATGTGCACTATCTTATATGACTGGACATGAATGAATGCACGTACATCTTTGAAAGCTCGAAACTTGAAGCAGGAAGGAGACTGACTGTACTATGAAGGCTGTGTGGGGTGAGTTTGTATGATCTGTGTGAGTTTCCTGTCACTGCTGTAATAAACTGCCACAAACCAAGAGGCTTAAAACAACACAAATTTGTTGTTGTTTGGTCACTAATTCATTTCTGACTCTGCGACCTCATGGACTGCAGCATGCTAGCCTCCCCTGTCCTTCAGCATCTCCTGGAGTTTGTTCAGATTCATGTCCACTGAGTCAGTCATGCTATCTAACCATCTCATCCTCTGCTGCCCCCTTCTCCTTTTGCCTTCAGTCTTTCGTTCCAGGATCCCTAAGTACAAAATGACCCTCACTGGGTTAAGATAAGGGTGTGGGCGTGGCCATGCTCCTTCCTGAGGTTCTATGTGAAAATCATTTCTTTGCCTTTTCCAGCTCCTAGAGGCCACTGGCATGCCTTGGCTTGTGGCCCCTTCCTTCATCTTCCAGCCAGCAGCACAGCATCTTCAAATCTCCCTCTGGTTCTGACTCTTCCTCCTCCCTCTCCCACACTGAAGAGTCTGGTGATTCCATTAGGGGCACCTGGGAAATCCAGGGTAACCTCCCCATCTCAAGGTCATTCTAGTGCCACTTTAGTCTCATCTGCAAACTTGATTCCCCTTTGCTGTGCAACCCAACGTTTTCACAAGTTCCAGGGGTTGGGATGTCGACATCTTCGGGGGACCATTATTGAGCTGACTGGGCTTCCCTGGTGCCTCTGGGCTTCCCTGGTGGCTCAGATGGTAGAGAATTTGTCTGCAAGGCAGAAGACTAGGGTTTGATCCCTGGGTCAGGAAAACCATCTGAAGAAGGGAATGGCCACCCACTCTAGTATCCTTGCCTGGAAAATCCCATGGACAGAGGAGCCTGGCCGGGCTACGGTCCACAGGGCTGCAAAGAGTCAGACACAACTGAGTGCCTAACACACACACACAGACACACTGAGCTGACCACACATACAGCCTGCCTAGCACAGTTCCTGGACACAGCAATGGGCTCAGAGGACAGCAGCTCCAACTCCTAGGTGGTGGGGCTCAATCCTGGCTCCAGAGCCCACACTGTGCCTGCAGCAGCGCAAGGCATCTCAATAAGAAACAAGGGGGACTCCCTGGCAGTCCAGCGGTTAAGACTGCGCTTCCAGTGCAGGGGGTGTGGGTTTGATCCCTGGTTGGGGAACTAAGATCCCATATGCCGCGCAGCACCAAAAAAAAAAAAGAGAGAGAGAGAGAATAAATCAAGAAATAAGGGATGAGGAGAAGAGGATGTTGCTGTCCATTAAGTCAGCTCTGTAAAGGATGCTTCCCAAACAGATCCTCTCACAGCCTCTGATGACTTAGTTCTCCAAGGAGTCATTGCACCATTTCTTAAACCCATTGATATTTTCTGTCTCTGACCGTGGAGATGTACCCTGGCTTCAAAATGTATCACAGCCTCTTCACCCACCACTTCAGCGGTCATGATGGGTGCAAGCCAAGCTCAATCGTGACTCCAAGGGCAGCAGGAATGTCGCCTTCCCACCTCCCCCACTATTTCTGGATGTGGTAGGACGGTCTCTTTCCTATTCTTTGTTCTTAGGCACCTACAGATGCACCAGTTTTGACTGTGGGCAGACAGGACTGAATTTGTCACTGTCTGGGCAATAATGGAGAGGCAGGAGGGGAGGGCTCATAGAACCTCCTGGAACGAGGTTCCCAAAAAAGAACTCTGCCAGGACTCCAACCACTGCTGGGCTGGGGGGCTACGAGTCTTCTGTTGCAGAACCCACGCTTGAGGTCCCCACGCCCAGAAGGTTCTTTGAGATCTTACTAAAGAGGGGTTTACGACACAAGGGGAGTAATGAAGAGCCCCACGGATAAGGACCCTGGTTACAATTTTATGATGAAAGATAATTGTCGAAATAAAGGCCTCGGTTTTTAGTCCAAGTATCAGCTGCTGTTTAGTCACCGAGTTGTACCCAACTCTTTAGCGACCCCATGGACTGTAACCCAGCAGGTTCTGCTGTCCATGGGATTTCCCAGGCAAGAATACTGAGGTGGGTTGCCGTTTCCTCCTCCAGGGGATCTTCCTGACCCAGGGATCAGACCTGTGTCTCCTGCACAGGCAGGCAGAGTCTTTACCACTGAGCCACCCGGGAAACCCAAGCATCAGCTGGGTTTGCACTAGGATGAAATCCAAGCATCACCCTAAAATATTAGTTCCTACAGGAAATCATCACACTGAGGACATTCAAACATTTTTTCATTTACCTAAGAGTTCTGATGATCTGAATCGAGATGGAACTCACAGAGATCCTAAACTTCCCTCTAGCACAGGCAAACATCTGGACTGCTCTACATGTGTTTTCAGGGGCTCTCAAGCGGCCACTGAGATGTAATGAGTGTAAGAATGCCTTTAACTAGACACTGTCCTCTATTTTGTGTGTGTGAGAAAACTATATATAAACAATAAATGTCTCCTTTTGAATACAAGCCCTAGAGAAAGCCATGTCCAAGTGAACAAGAAAATATGAATGAGGTTACCCATTGCAGCACTGACTGTCCTAGCAAGACAGGAAGCCAAACCAAACAAAAGACATTAGAAAGGGAATGAAAAAAATTGCTGTCTGTTCACCCACTGGAGCCCTGTACAACAACTAAAATTAAAAACGCTGATTAAGTACATAAATATCAACATGGAGAGAACAAGTCACATGATGTTCGTGAATAGTAGCAGAATGTCACAATCTGAGAAATTTAAACCTTTGCAAAACCATACTGTGCATAATTTTCGCATGTACATATATGTAGCAAGCATGTAATCTCATGGGTTAGAGGCACACAAATTCACAACAGTGGCTTGGTTGACTTTAAGGAGGGGAGGAAGACAAGAGGAAAGATGAAGAATAAGGCTGCGAGGTGGAGGGAGGGCTGGGGAAGGTGACTTCTGCTTTGTTGGATGTTTTATTTCTTAATTTATGACAAAATTTTACCATGTGTTCATTTGAGGAGATGGATAATCCAACTGTATTTTGTATTATCTGCCTACCTTTGTAACTTTTTTTTATAACAAAAAAGATGACCATCCATATGTCTGGCCATCAATAAGGAATAAGAAGGTTTGGAGCAGAGCACATCAGTGGACTGATAATAACCATGGGTGTTGAGGCCACTCAGACCTGGCTTCAAATTTCAACTCTCATTTTGCATGAGGGGAGCAATCCCTTCCTGTGATCTCCATTCTGCAGGGGAAACTACAAGGAACACCCTCCAAAGGGGCTGCTGTAAGAATGAGACCTGATTGCCCACTCAGAGTATTCCATACACCCCAGTGCTTCATAACTGGTAGGTGGTGGTGTTATCAGCCAGAGAAGCATTGTTGTTCAGTCGCTCAGTTGTGTCCAACTTCTTGCCACCCCATGAACTGCAGCACACCAGGCTGCCCTGTCCTTCACTATCTCCCGGAGCTTGCTCAAACTCACGTCCATTGAGTCGATGATGCCATCCAACCATCTCATCCTCTGTCCTCCCCTTCTCCTCCTGCCCTCAGCCTTTCCCAGCATCGGGGTCTTTTCTTATGAGTCAGGTTTTTGAATCAGGTGGCCAAAATATTGGAGCTTCAGCTTCAGCATCAGTCCTTCCAAATAGCTTTGGGAAATACTACATTTGAGAGGGAAGCCCATTGGTGCTGCAGATGCCGTAGAGGACGTGGCAGCTGTTCTCAGGGAATTCCTGAGCCCTCCGGACTCCTTGTATCATAGACAGGAAGTCAGGGAGGAAGACACGTTCCCCCTGGTTGCAGGGCAGCCTTCCGTGCAGCTAGAACTAGATAGATAACCGTCTGAATTCTCCACCCTCCTAAGTCGACACGGAGATTGGCTTCCAGAAAAACAGACCTTGGAATGAAGCTTCCGTAATATTAGAGTGAGTGAAACAGGGTCACTGAGTGATGACCTCTATGAAGAAAATTAACTGAAAACCAGAGGCCCAGGGGGTCAGGAAAACTGTATTTTACCGAAGGCCATTTACAAGATGGAAAGAAAACCCAAAGGAAGATGAGGTCAAAGGGACTTTGGGGAAGGTGAATAGCCTTGAAGTTGAAACATCTGCTGAGATGGACATTGTTTCCAACCCAAACACCATGACCACAAGCCGGGGATGGGTCACAGTCTGCGCTAAGTGGGGCCAAGAGACTCTCCATCCCTGACCCCAGGCTGGCCTTTCCACAGCTGCTCTGGGCCATGTGACTTCCCAGGACAGTCCAGATCTCACTGAGCTCTGGTTGTTGGGAAGCCTGGCTTCTGCTACACACAAGGAGGCTGTGCAGCCATGAGGCTGGGAGCCTGGACCTTGGAGCCTGGAGCCCCGAGCTCAGGCCCTGCCTTTTATTACGCCTCCTATCTTAGGGACAATGATCATACCTACCGCATAGGGTTGTGGGGGTTAAAAGGGCCAGTGCACACAGCACAGCACACACCCAGAAGCGCTCGGTAAAAGTTAACTCGTCCAAAGGCCTCTTCTTAATCAGGTGTGGTCTGGGCGCCGAGCCCACCAGACACTCAGATGAGAAGCCCGAGCCAGGTAAATTTCTAACCATGTCCCCAGGCACTGGGTGTTAGCTTGGGCCCCTCTTTCTGACCCTCTGTTCCCCACCTCCCTCCTCCAGCTTTAAGGCAGGACATCAGCTTTAAAGATGACCAGCTTTAAGGACAGCAACCAGGTGGGGAGAGTTCACCTGGGAAGGTAAGAAGTGAGCACGAGGTCTGGTAGCTGAGAGTGTGATCCTTCCAGGGCACACTAGCTAATGATACGCCCGAGGTCATGCAGGCTCCCCTCGCTTCCACCTCTGCCCGGAGAGCCTGGCACCATCGGTGCTGACAGCCATCTCCTGGGGAGGGGCCAGAGGAGCAGGACCCAGTTTCCACATCAGTCATGTCTCCCCAAACCTGAGTCTAGACACTTGACACGTAATGTTCTTGACCTCTTTTCCTGCCCAGCCAGCGTTTTCTAGGGCCTGTGCCATTGCTACCATGCTGGCTGTGGTCAGACATTTTTTTCCCCTTTCTTGGTTAAATGCTACCAAGTGGGGGAGGGACAGCTCAGACTTTCCAAGGGAGGGACAGTGTTACGAAAAGTCTAAGGGCTGCCCTGTTTATCTTTTCTTCAAGGGTTGCACAACCTTTGCTCCATGGAGGGTGGAGAGCACACGCTTCTGGACAGGCCATGGACAGCAGGGGAAAATGGTGGGAGCCCACCCAGGGCCTGGGGATGCCATTAGGACCCGAGTTCCCAAGATTGTTATTTAATATGTGGTCCTAATCAGATCCTGTACTGGAGGAAAAAGGATGCTGTGAAGGTTAGTGTTGAGTAAAAGACCTTAAGGTATTACATCAGTGTCAAATCTCCTCAAGTTGTTAACTGCTTTGTGATTATATTAGAAAAATTCTCTTTATTATGAAACGTTGAAGTATTCAAGGTTAAGGGAACATGATGTATGCAACTTGTCCTCAAAGGATTAAAAAATGTGTGCTAATAGGCACACACAGATGCAAATAATAAAGCAAACAGGTCAGAGACTGAACCAAACAGGGTAAAGGGTACTGAGAGAGCCTTTGCACTATTCTTGTTATCTAATTTGTTTGAAACTATTTTCAAGTAAAATATACTTTTAAACACTAATAAAAACTAAAGTGCCTTTGGCTTAGGAACTTCACTTCTAGGAATTCAATGTGGGAAAATAATCTGAGATGAAAATAAATATATATCGAAGAATGTCACCAAGGTGCTATTTATATCAGTGAAACATTGGAAATAACCTAATAGGCCAAGCATTGGCTGGCATCTAAGGCAAGCCTTGTGGTGGTCACGTGGATAAGACAGGAGCCGAACTGGCAGAGCTAAAGACCTTTGGGTTAGCGATTTGATTGGAAGCGGGGTTAAGAGCAGGCACAAGCCTGGGTTAGCCGGCCCTGCGCTGATCCGGGTGGGAGATGCGGAGGTTTGGCCTCTGGCTGGTGCCCACGTGGAGGCCCACAGAGATGGGGTGCTCTTGGGGGGAGGATGAAGTGGTGTCCAGAAGGACTCCCAAGGGCATGACAGTTGGTTGAGGAACACTGGGTAAGGGGTGCCATAAAGGACAAGGGCACCAAGCATCAGGGCTTAGCCTTAACTGTCAGAGAGGTCATACAGGCAGTGGAATGCCTGGGTCTAGAGCCGTTGAGGGGAGGGGCCAGGGCTGGAGACAGAAACTGATTTAGGCCTGAGAGCTTTTTTTCTTTTCCCCTTTTCCCAAGTTTCCAAATTTTCCATGATGCATGTGTCTTAATACTGACAGAACTTTAAAAATTATTTATGCAATCGCTTAATTCATTACCATGTGAGTGAGACAGACAGAATCTGCCTGCAATGCAGGAGACCCAGGTTCCATCCCTGGGTGGGGAAGATCCCCTGGAGAAGGGAATGGCTACTCACTCCAGTATTCATGCTTGGAAAACCCCACGGACAGATGAGCCTGGCGGTCAATAGGGTCGCAAAGAGCTGGACACGACTGAGCGACTAACACTTTCACAGTGAAACAGCGGGCACCCAAAGGATCCTTACTCTGCTGAACAGCATCCTTCCCCCTGCCCGAGCACAGGACCCACGTTTTGGCCCCTCCAGAGGCCGGGCTGTCCAGGAGGCCGGGACGTTTGGGATGGAGGAGGCACTGCACACTGCGCATGTCCAGCAGCGGTGTGAGTTCGGCACTCCCCGCCGCATCCGTCTACCCTACCCATCCCCCCTCCCATCCCCACCTCCTACCCAGAGACTCCTTCCTGAGAGCCAGCTCTGACCTGGGGGACTTCAGCACTTTGTGGAGCAGCTCCTTTGGGACTTTCCGGAGGTGGATCTGTGTCCCCACCAGAGGGACCAAGTTCATCTCCATCCATTTCTCACAGGCGGTGGTGAGGGGCTCTTCCTTGTACTGAGAAGATAGGAAACGCCCATTGAAAAAGGAGTCTCTGGTACTTACCCTGGTGGTCCAATGGTTGCGAGTCTGCATTTCCACTGCAGAGGTGTGGGTTCGATTCGTGGCCGGGGAACTAAGATTCTACCCGCCGAGGGTGCAGGCAAAAAAAAAAAAATTAAGGTAGAAAGGAATCGCTGATATCTCAGCGCCCTCTGCTGGAATATGATGATCCAACAAGCGTGCTCTTAGAAGGGCCGTGCTGCAGCCCTGCTCAAACCTCTTCAAAACACATGCACTGATAACATTTTCTGAGTGTTTGCGATGCTCAAGGCGCTGCACTAGGTTGATTCAAATCCATCCTGCTACCCTATGAGGTTGGTTCATCATTATTCCTATTTCACCAATGGAAAATCTGAGGCTCCAACATTCCTGCTCTTGCCTGAGGTCATACAACTAGTTAAGTGGTCTGACCTAGTTAAGTGGGCTTGCATGCTGAAATGCAACTAGTTACATGGGCTTGTATGCCGAAATCTCTGGACTGACGTCTGTGACTGATCACGGAAGCTCCACCGGCCTTGGGTCTCACTTTTCTCCTCTGATAATGAGAGTTAGAATACAGCATTTATTGCCAACCCTGACGTACTGACTGGGCCCAAATGGGATGCATTTCCCTCAGTCCCACCAAGAATGTCCTGGAACGTTGTCTGCTGTTTTGATGAGAAAGGCTGTCCCTTTTCCCGCCCTCTTTCCCAATTAAAGCTTTTCTATTTGGGGGTGGGGGGTGTTAAAATATTCTTTTAAAGATAAAATGATTTTTTTTAATTGTTCACTTGGCAAAATAAAAGGTGGGCACAGTTAGGTTGGTGCCATCAGACAGATTTCTTGGCGCTGAAATCCCAGAGTCTGGGTGCTCTTGAGGGTCCCCAAGATGCTGTGTGCCCGCCCAGGTTGTTCTCACCTTGCAGCCAGCCAGGTAGAAGTTTTTGATGGTGCTCGGCGTGAGTCCGCTCATCATGACGGTCACACACCTGCAGAGACAGAACACTGTTCCTGGAAGCCCCGGGCTGCGTTCAGGGAACTGAGAAGCCCCAGAGGTTTTACTCAACCCCATGCCGGCAACAGGGTCCTTTCATGCAAGGGAAAGCGCCGTATTTTAAGATAGTGGACATAGGGTTGGAGGACAAGACCAGCAAGGCTTGTTGCAAAGAGCTCTGGGCTAAGGGAGGTGAGCTCTGAGATCAAATCTTTCCAAAGAAAACAGAGTAGCTTTGGCACCAAGGAGAAGTATTACTATTTAGAGATTAAGCCCCTAAAAGAGCCTTGCTGTTGTTGTTTGGTCGCTAAGTCGTGTCTGACTCTGCATCCCCATAGACTGTAGCCCACCAGCTCCTCTGACCATGGGATTTCCCAGGTAAGAATACTGGAGTGGGTTGCCATTTCCTTCTCCAGGGGATCTTCCCAACCAAGGGATCAAACCCTCGGCTCCTGCGTTGACAGATTTTTTACCACTGAGCCAAAGGGAAGTTGAAAAGCGCCTTGCTAGGTTTTAATTTTAGCCAGGATGACATTTGGTTGCCTTCCTGCTGAAGGCAAGTTTTTCCTGTACAGACCATTTGAGAGCTTCTTAGAGGGGCCTCCAGTCCTATTTCCTCTCTGTATGAGAGTAGACTGAAAAAGCAACTTTCTGATGAAAATCTCCATCCTTTTCACACCTAGGCCTCATTTACTTGTTGTTCAGTCAGTCGCTCAGTCATGTCTGACTCCTTTCAACCCTATGGACTGCAGCACGCCAGGCTTCCCTGTCCTTCAGTATCTCCCTGGAGTTTGCTCAAACTCATGTCCCTTGAGTCGACAATGCTATACAACCATCTCATCCTCTGTGGTCCCCTTCTCCTCCTACCTCAATCACTCCCAGCATCGGGGTCTTTTCCAATGAGTCGACTCTTTGCATCAGGTGGCCAAAGTACTGGAGCTTGGTTCATTTATTTATCAAGGATCTGTTTACTGAGCACTTACTGTGCGCCAGGCACCCTTCGAGGCACTTGGGTTACCAAGAACAAAGCCAATGGGCCCAGCACACATTAACATACAGACAGGTGACCACATTATGACAGCTGTATCCCAAAGCCGATAACACAGAGAGGCTCTGGTCACTCTCCTCCCAAGCCTCAGGCTCTCCTCTGCTGGCAAAACCAGGTAGAACCTGCTCCTATGGCCTTCGAGGTCTGCATGACCTGCAGTCAGCCTAACTGCCCCACCCACCTTTCCCATCATCTTTCCACATCCCTCCCTGACTCTAGCCACATTGATTCTCAGTGACCAAGCAGTTCCAATTTCTATGCTCTCATCGGCAGGAAGCCCCCTCTCTCACACCCTTGACAGCTGGACTCCTCCCAGGCTCAGTTCAAGTACCACCTCCTCTTGGAAGTCTCCGTGGTTGCTACTCCCCACGTGTTCCCTTTGCTTTGATTGCCATGCCCTTGTTCAGCCTGGGGCTTCTGCCTCCTTGAAGCCAGAGACTGCCAGGCAGCAGCCCTCCCAGCATATATGCATCCCAAGCGTCTCGTCTGCGGCAGCCTCTGTGGCAGGTTCTGGAAATACCTGCCATGTACAAGGCTCCTCCGCTCCTGGGGCTCCTGGGCTCGCCGTGAGCCAAGCTCACAGATCAGCGAGGGGAAACCAGCTGTGAGAGGGGCCATGCGGAAGGTTCAGGCCCCACCCCTCACCACGGGCGGTGTTCTTCAGGTGCTGGCTTTGCCAGGGGAGATGCGTGGGCGGAATTAGCTGGGTTTGAAGCTGGGACGCAGAAAACAGTGCTCCTCACACCTTCCCCCATGGTCCCCCTCCTCACCGTGAGCCTCCCTAGCTGGGCGGGCCTGGAATGGTCAGATTTCCCAGACCGGAGGACAGAGAGCAAGTTCTGGGGCCACCCAGGCCAGCTGCCTGCGAACTCAGAGAGGCCGGGGATCTCCACTTCCGGAAGGTCTAGCGGCATCAGGCAGTAACTCACAGATGGAGTTCAACTTTGCACGGATGCAAGGAAATGTCCTTCCAGCCCTGTGGGCCTGGAGGGACCCAAGTGACTCTTCAGGAGGGTGTGTGTGTGTGTGTGTGTGCAGGCAACAACCAGTAACTATGATCCCAGTTGTGTCAAAGCAGTCACTGATGCAAATGATGTGTGCGTCTAAGGAGCAGCGCCCTGTATAATCCACACACACACACACACACACTTCATCCCCTGAAGATGGGTGGCCTCGAGGGTGGGTGATTCAGACAGTGGCCATCCAGCGGTTTTGCGCTGGCGGGGATCTCAGCCAAGATGACCTCTGAGAGCCCATCCAGCGCACCTGGGGTGGCAATGCTATCAGAGTGACCTGGGGGACTTCTGCTCACCCACATACACAGTCGTGTGCATGCACACTGAGGCTTGCACTGCCACATCCCTGCCAGCTGCACCATCAGCCTCTCGAAGGCAGGCAACACCCACCCCAGCTGGGTGTCAGGCCCGCCTGGCTCTGAGCTAGGATTCCAGCCCCACCACAGTCATCTGCAGCACCTCGGGGAGGGCCCGTGAGCCCTAGGCGGGCCCAGATTTGCCCATCAGCGGAATGATAGTCTTGGCTCAGTATCCGGAGCCCTCCCTGCTCAGGCATTCAAGATAAGGCATGTGGAGGAGGAAAGAAAGGATGACCTGCCATTCCTGACTCTGCCCCAGATAAGCCAGAGTGAGGGCTCCAGAAGGACCATGGGGCTTCAAATCTGGCCCCCGGTACGGCAGCCAAGCCTCACAGACAGGAGGTGGCTGGAGGGAAGCTGGCCTTCCAGATTTGGGGTCAGAGATATCTCCCTGCATGGCACCAGTCACTGAGAAACACCTGTGTACAGAAGCTGTGATTTCATAGTGATGATATGTCACAAGGCTACGTTCAGCTAAAGTCACGTGACACACAATGGCCGGGGAGCGGGGATTCTCAGGAAAACCTGGACCAGGGTCAAGGTCAGACGCCTTGGTTCACCTCGAGACTCCACGACCTGTCCCTGCCTATGACAGCTAACCTCCCATCCCCCAGCCATCCACCAGTCTGGCCAGGCTGACATGCTGGAGTCCCTTGTCTGTGTGTCCTCTGCGGCCACAACCAGACCTCTGACCGCCTGCACCCCTGGGTTCAAGCGGCATCTGCATCACCAACGAGGCTTCAAGATGCTCCAGACTGAGGATCTGGCCAGAGTTATTTCAGGTGACCCCAGAAATGAGGCATTGACTCAAAAAAAAAATCTGTGGGGTTGAATCTGGCGAGGTGAATTCTATTAAAAATGAGTTAGGTCCTTGGAAGAGATACTGCCCCTGCCTTTTACAGAGCTGCGGATGTCCTCTGTAGGCTAGGATGGGAAGTCCATTCATTCATTCCCTCAAATGAAGAAACGGAAGCTTAGGGTGGTGAAACAAACCAGGCAGAGCACCCCTGCCCTAAATCTCTTGTCTACTGAATTGCATCAGGAAGTAAGAAATCAAAGGGCGACAAGAAACCACCCCTGTGTTCAGGATGTGAGAGTAGTAAGCACACATCTGTGGAAAATACCCAGAGAAGGGACAGAATATTCGAGAAAAATTAATCAATGCTTTTCCATTTGGTTCACTTACCTTTCATAAGCATTGATGGAGTGTAGGATTATTAGATGATACCAAAAAAAAAAAAGTGTGAAGAGCCAACTCGTTGGAAAAGACCCTGATGCTGGGAAAGATTGAGGACAAAAGCAGGAAAAGGCAGCAGAGGATGAGATGGCTTCACTGACTCAATGGACATGGGTTTGAGCAAACCCCAGGAGATAGTGAAGGACAGGGTAGCCTGGCGTGCTGCAGTCCATGGGGTCACAAAGAGTCTGACCCAACTGAGTGGTTGAACAACAACAAAAAAAAGGTGGGGGAGGGAGTTCTAAGAAATGCTCCTCCAAACTGCAGGTACCAATTTTACTTGAAATTAATTTTATATAACACAGAATTTTCCATTTGAGAATCCCCCACCTTTCACACCACCCCACTTCACTCCTTCCCAATGTCTCGAAGACAGGTGGACAGGAGCTTCAGAGGGCAGGGACCCTGCCCATCAGGCGCCCACTGCCTCTCTGGTGTCCTGGAAAAGCCCATGAAGTCATTCTTAAAGGAACACACGCATGAAGGTGTGGTTCAATCAATGGCTGAGCCAAATCCATCTGGCCCAGGGCCACTGAGGCGAGGGGGAGTGGGAAGGGTCAGGACCACCGATGAGAGAGTGACGTCACCACCTCGTCTGAGCAAATCGGAACAGGAGGTGTTAGGGGGCAGGTTCTGGGGCCCCTGGAGCCCTCGGGGTCCTGGCTGCTCTACCAGGAGGCTGGGTGGCCTCACCTTTGAAACAGGCTGCCGAACTGGAGGATGTGAGCAGCGGCCAGCACGCCCAGCACGTCATCTAGGCATATCTTCACCTCCTGCATGTAGAGGTTCTTCAGGGCCGTGGCGAAGGCTGGGGAGGCAGCATCCGAGGGCCAGCCATCAGCCTGGGGGCTCTGCAGCCCCCTGTCCCCCACGTCCAGGCGTCCCCTGCCCTCCACCCTTCACCACCAGCGTGCTGGAAGAGTGTCCCGAGTTGGGGACGGGCAAGATGCAGCAGCCAGAACGCACCCGCTCGGACCTGGGTGCAGACGCTGCCCAGGCTCCCAGCCCCCAAAGCAGTTGAGGATGAAGCTAAAGAAAACAGGGCTCTTATGAAAAATCTTGTGTGAGTCTGGGCCTTGGGGCTTCTGTCCTAACCTGGTGGGTCTGCGGCCTGGACAGGGAGGTGGTCACCGCCCAACATGTGTGCAAGGAGGCATGCTTTGTTTTCTTTGGACATACTTAACAGCAGGTTGTCCTCAGATTGTCTGACTCTCTGTGACCCCATGGACTGTAGCCTACCAGCCTCCTCCATCCATGGGACGTTCCAGGCAAGAGTACTGGAGTGGGTTGATTGTCATTTCCTTCTCCAGACGATCTTCCTGACCCAGGGATCAAACCCCGGTCTCCCACATTGCAGTCAGACGCTTTACTGTCTGATCTATCAAGGAAGCCTTCCTCAGAGTCTGGGGTCTTCAAAAAGGTTAAGGACCCCTGGGAAGAGCCAGGATAATGTGCTAGTCCCCAGTTAGGGGCAGACGGACCCAGCTTATTCCAAGTCCTGCCTGATCCCAAACAGTGCTGGAGTGCGTTCCGGGCACTCAGAGGACAACTAGCCCCATCGAGGCTGGACGATTTCCTGAGGGCACGAGACAGCAGGTTGTATTAACGCCTGTCAGCAGGTATTTCTAAGTGGCCAGGATGGGAGGGGGAGAGGCTGAGCCCAAGGAAGCCCTCTGGGCTGCTGGAAGGCAGCCGGAAGGGGCCCTGCGGGGAATGGCGGGGGCTGGGGGCTGCGGGGGCAGGGGGGCGATGCCCAGGGCAAGGGTGGGCCTGAGAGCGCTGCCTGGGCGCTACGGCCCATAAGGGCTGTGACATCGTCCTTCCCGGGTCCATCTGGGAACGCTGCTTCGGCCTCTTTACAAGGATGAGCACCTCTCTGTAGCACAATTCCCCATTCTTTCATTTCCCCAAGTTGGCCCCGCCTCCTGCCCCGCCTCCTGCGCCTCCGAGCTGTTTACTAAGGAGGCGCTGAGCACTGTGCGCCTCCAGTTTGTGGTGTTTCATTTGCTTTCAAACCTGAGAGGGCTGCTGTTCAACGACGTTCTCAGAATGCCAGGACAGGGGCACGTTACCTTCTCTTGTGACCAGAGGGTCATTGATCTTCAAGGAGAGGATCATCTTCTTCACGGGGCGCTGTTCTCGGCTCCTCCCAGGCTGCTGGGCTAGGGAGAGAAACGGGACCAGGGTGCACAGGTGTGACAGCCGCAGTGCAAGGCACAGTGTGAGGCTGCAGGACCGTGAGCACAACCTTGACCTTGGCGTGGATCACGCTGTGCTTTGCTTATCTTTATTTGCTTTTTTTTTTTTTTAGTGAATGTGTAGTTGAAATGATTATTTATTTTGAAATAGTTGAAGACTCGTAAGAAGTTGCAGTTTTCATTCCAATCCCAAAGAAAGGCAATGCCAAAGAATGCTCAAACTACCACACAATTGCACTCATCTCACATGCTAGTAAAGTAATGCTCAAAATTCTCCAAGCCACGCTTCAGCAATATGTGAACCGTGAACTTCCTGATGTTCAGCCTGGTTTTAGAAAAGGCAGAGGAACCAGAGATCAAATTGCCAACATCCGCTGGATCATCGAAAAAGCAAGAGAGTTCCAGAAAACCTATTTCTACTTTATTGACTGCCAAAGTCTTTGACTGTGTGGATCACAATAAACTGTGGAAAATTATGAAAGAGATGGGAATACCAGACCACCTGATCTGCCTCTTGAGAAATGTGTGTGCAGGTCAGGAAGCAACAGTTAGAACTGGACATGGAACAACAGACTGGTTCCAAATAGGAAAAGGAGTACGTCAAGGCTGTATATTGTCACCCTGCTTATTTAACTTCTATGCAGAGTACATTATGAGAAACGCTGGACTGGAAGAAACACAAGCTGGAATCAAGATTGCTGGGAGAAATATCAATAACCTCAGATATGCAGATGACACCACCCTTATGGCAGAAAGTGAAGAGGAACTCAAAAGCCTCTTGATGAAAGTGAAAGTGGAGAGTGAAAAAGTTGGCTTAAAGCTCAACACTCAGAAAACGAAGATCATGGCATCCGGTCCCATCACTTCATGGGAAATAGATGGGGAAACAGTGGAAACAGCGTCAGACTTTATTTTTTGGGGCTCCAAAATCACTGCAGATGGTGACTGCAGCCATGAAATTAAAAGATGCTTACTCCTTGGAAAGAAAGTTATGACCAACCTAGATAGCATATTCAAAAGCAGAGACATTACTTTGCCAACGAAGGTCTGTCTAGTCAAGGCTATGGTTTTTCCTGTGGTCATGTATGGATGTGAGAGTTGGACTGTGAAGAAGGCTGAGCGCCGAAGAATTGATGCTTTTGAACTGTGGTGTTGGAGAAGACTCTTGAGAGTCCCTTGGACTCCAAGGAGATCCAACCAGTCCATTCTGAAGGAGATCAGCCCTGGGATTTCTTTGGAAGGAATGATGCTGAAGCTGAAACTCCAGTACTTTGGCCACCTTATGCGAAGAGTTGACTCATTGGAAAAGACTCTGATGCTGGGAGGGATTGGGGGCAGGAGGAGAAGGGGACGACAGAGGATGAGATGGCTGGATGGCATCACTGACTCGATGGACGTGAGTCTGGGTGAACTCCGCGAGTTGGTGATGGACAGGGTGGCCTGGCGTGCTGTGATTCATGGGGTCGCAAAGAGTCGGACACGACTGAGCGACTGAACTGAACTGAACTGAATCATGTCCCCATGGGCCAACTTTTCCCAATGATCAGACACAACTACTGTGACTTTCAAAGCAGGGACATTGAAGGTCACACTGACAGCGGCCCTCCCCCTTCCCTCCCTCTTTCTCTCATTAGGCTGTGAGCAGCCTGAGGGCTTCTCAGGTGGCTTAGTGGTAAAGATTCCCCTTCAATACAGGAGGCACAGAGACACAGGTTCGATCCCTGGGTTGGGAAGATTCTCTGGAGGAGGAAATGGCAACACACTCCAGTATTCTTGGCTGGTGAATTCCATGGACAGAGGAGCCTGGCGGGCTACAGTCCATAGGATTGCAAAGAGTCTGACAGGACTGAAGTGACTTAACACGCATGCATGCACTGAAAATCTTGGAAACAAGAGTCCCAGGGCTGGACACAACTGGTGGTGCTTGCAGGGGAGACACTGAGAAGTTGTGACAGTTCGGCCACTGAAGTCTCATTCCCGCACCTGCCTGATGTCCCCCAGCTGGGCCCAGCCTCTAGCACGGGGCTGCAATTAGAACGGCTGTCTTAGGAGGGCCCCATCCTTCAAGTGAGCCTGTTCTATGTCTTCTGTGTGTGTGGTTTTTTGGCCACACCACATGGCATGTGGGATCCTTAGTTCCCTAACCAGGGATTGAGCCTGTGCCCCTGCAATGGATGCTTGGAGTCTGAACCACTGGACCACCAGGGAGGTCCCAACTGACACCACTCTAGACTTACTAAAGGCATTAACGATAGCACTGTTTTCCCCTTCCAAATTCTCTTGACTTTCCGAAACTACAATGAGACATCACCTCACACCAGCCAGAATGGCTATAGCAAAACAATACGTGCTGGAGCGGGTGTGGGGAGAACGGGACTCTCCTACGCTGTTGGTGGGAAGGTAAATTGATACCACCACTATGGAGGTTCCTTAAGTAAAAATAGAGTTTTTTCTTATTTTTAGAGTTTTTTCAAACACCATATGACCCTCCAGTCCCACTCTTGGGCATACATCTGGAGGAAAACATGAGCTGAAACGATCCGTGCATGCCAATGTTCACTGCAGCACTGTTCATGAGAGCTGAGATGCTGAAGCAACCTAAATGTCCATCGACAAAGGAACGGATAAAGATGTGGCACGTGTATACAATGGAACATTACTCGGCCCTTAAAAGGAATGGAAAAATGCCATTTGAAGCATCATGCATGGACCTAGAGAGTATCGTGCTGAGTGAAGTCAGACAGAGAGGAAGAAATATCTTAAGGCATCCCTTATATGTGCAATCTAGAAAGAAATGATACAAATGAACTTAGTTACAAAACGGAAAGATTCACAGACTTATGGTTGCTGGGGGAAAGGGGTAGTTAGGGAGTTTGGGATGGACATGTACACACTGCTATATTCAAAATGGATAACCAACAAGGACCTACCGCACAGCACAGGGAACTCTGCTCAGTGTTATGTGGCAGCCTGGATAGGAGGGGAAGTTTGGGGGAGAATAGGAAAAAAAAACACAAATTCTCTTGATTTTCAAGGCACCCACTGTCTGGACCTCCACAGCCTTTCACTGGTTTCCCAGGAAGAGCTGTGACCTGGGCACAGGGGCCATGGGCAAAGAGCTTGGTGTCACTTTGAAGACAGTGGGACAAACGCATAGGAAGAGCAAAGAAGATTCTGAGGCAGTGTGAAGCTCGTTACTGTTCTGTGGGAATGCCGCAGCCTGCTCTGGGCTCCCAGCTCACTCGGGAAGGGCTGAGTCAGAGGCTCCGTGGCCGGGAAGATTCCGGCAGGCAGCCAGGTTCCTCCTCCTGGCTCAGGGCAGGGCGGTGACAGAGGGCTCCGGCAGCCTATCTGGCTCTGGAATATCAGAGCTTTACTGCCACGTCCTGGAAATGTGATTCCATCCTGGCTGGCATGCCGGCTGCCCCGCAGGCCTCGAATTTTTCCATGGCACCTGCTTATGAGGTGTCTGGAGGAGACGCCACTCTATATTACCTGAGAAGAAGCTGGCAAGGCTGCAGGAGAGGAACGTGTGGGACAGATAAGGAGAGAATGGGGATTACTAGGATTAAAAATCAAGAGAAAAAAGAAAGAAGTGACCTAAATAGCTTTGGGTGTGAGGTGGAATTAAGAAAAGAGAAACGAAAGGAAAAGAACAAAGAAAATTGATGGACACGTGTAAAGCTCCAACAAGCACGCTTAGGGCCAAACAAGCCACAGATGTCAAAACCATGCCCTCTTTCTAGAAAACCCATCTTCGGACTCAGCACCCACCCATATTCTCAAAGAAGTAGGCAGAGCCTCCTCCGTAGCAGGTGGAAAAGAATGTGTTCTTGTGAAAAAATACCTGACGCTTACTGAGTGCTCACGCTGTGCCAGGCTTTGCTCTAGAACTTTACACCTGTTCCTCCTCCACAGCGAAACACAACAGAACCATTATCCCATTTTACAGCCACGGAGACTGAGGTTAAGTCCGGTGATGAGGTCAGACCACGAGCCTTGTTCTTAATTGTAAGGGTGATCGTGGTCCCCCAACAAGTATCCAAATGCCCATCTGGGGCCTCTCTAACCAGAGGTCCTTGGGGCACCCGCCCTGGGTGAGAACCTACCTTGCAGAATCTTCACTGACTCCTTCTCAGGGTTTGCGTTGCCCCGGGCCAGGCCCATCAGGTAGAGCTTGGCCAAGGTCTCGGACTGAAAAAGCTGGGGCTGGTGGAGTTCCCATTTGAAGCCAAGGCATTCGAGAACCACATCTGAGGACGGGAAAAGATCCTGAGCAAAGGGTGTCGCAACGCCCCGACCTGAACACGCTGTCACTCTTTCTCCCGCATCCTCTCTGTCCGTCCCGTTACTGAGCAGACGAGTGGACAGGCAGCCTCGCTGGGCCTTTCAGGAACAAAGCTCCAGCCCCACGGAGCTTCCTGACAGCCAGGTGGATCCGATGGGCAGACTCACAGGGTAACTTAGAAAGTGATAAATGTCCTCCAGGGCTGCCGACCAAGAGGGGCACATAGGCTGCCCTCCAACTCGGGGGCTGGAAGAAAAGCTCCATGGGGCAGGGACACTGGCTGCCACACTCTTGGAGTGGGGCTCACCTTGTCTCCCCCATTACCGACTGAGCGACTACCACTTTCACTTTCAATTCTCTGTTTTGGGGGGGATGGAGGGAGCTGTCCTGAGCACGGGAGGATGTTCAGCAGCACCTCTGGCCTCTACCCACTGAATACCAGTAGCCAGTCTCCCACCCCAGAATTGTGACAACCCAGGATATCTCCAGACATTGTCGAATGTCCTCTGAGGAGAAAAATTGCTACCTGGTCCCCTGTTGAAAAAGTACTGGGCTGTCATTGTTTATTTGCTAAGTCGTGTCTGACTCTTGTGTGACCCCATGGATTGCAGCCCGCCAGGCTCCTCTGTCCATAGAGATTCTCCAGGCAAGAATACTGGGGTGGGTATATTCCTCCTCCAGGGGATCTCCTCCTCCAGGGGATCTTCCCGACCCAAGGATAATACTCTTGGCTTCTGCAATGGCAGGCAGATTCTTTACCTCTGAGCCACCAGTGAAGCTGGGCCGTTAGTGCCTTATTATTACCACCAGAAAGGCAACAGCATTACAGAAAAAAGCCCATATCCCCAGAGAGCAGAGTTCTCATCGGCATTGCTTTCCTCAAGGGAATGGAGGTCATCAGAAAGCCCAAGCTCACAGGGATGAAATGGGCTTACAGTGTGAAGAGGGTTCTTTATGCGGTAGCATAAATAATTTTAAAAAAAAGAAGAAGAGACTTGGCTAGGAAGGCAGATGGAGGATCCAGAGATACCCAGCCAAGTGAGACAGGAGAGGCTGTGGGTAAATGGGGCTCTGAGGCTGCACTCCTGCATTAGCACAGAGCTGTGGAGAAGGGAGCCACGCTTGGGGTGATCCCTCCAAACCCTAAATCCCAGTGCCGGACAGGACCTGGGGTTCACCAGCCCCACCTCCTATACTTCTTGGCTTTGTTATTATTTTGACTGTGTGACCTTGGGCACCTGTTTCCTCTTCTGTTACAATTATTGTTATTCACCAGCTTTACGATGTTGTTCGGTGCTGGGAGTCGAGAACCTGGGTTTTCATCTCAAATCTTGGGTCACCCTAGGTGACAGACTGGCTCTGCTGGATTAGAAGGAACTTTCCCCCAAGACAAGATTGCAGAGAAAGGGCAGAACTGCAGATAAAGAGTGTCCCCGCCCCCCCACTTCTGCTTTCAGGCTGGCAACGCAGGGCTGACAACACAACCCGTCTGGAACTCTTTCTCCCGAGTCTGGAGACAGCCTCACAGTACTTCTCACCCCCCTCCCACCCCACCATCAACCAGAAGTGAAAGGTAAAAAGAAATCGATGAGCCTCCACTGGAGAGGGAGGCTGGCTCTGACCTCAGACGGCCATGCCGTGGGGTGGGGTTTATCCATAAATGCTCCACCAAGGAGCTGACTGTCCAGGCCCCTCATGGAGCTCAGTGGGACTTTCCCAGCTGGACAGACCCAGTCTGATGCCTCATCCTACTGCAGATTAGTCCTCTTGGATGAATGCAGATGTGGGCGTCCAAGTGTGACTGCTTAGAGCCCCGAGGGACCCAGAACAGCTGCCCCGGGCTGGATGAGCCTCTGCTTCGTCTTCCAATCCAGTCTACTTAGTAAACTCGGCAGGTCTATATTCATCACGGCCATTAGCATATGAAAATGTGTTTGCCAAGCTTGATTTCATTCGTTGTGCATTTGGGAAATAATTTTGATGGCACCTATTTACATGTTGGGAATTCCCAGTGAAATGAAATGAAGTGAAAGTCATGTCCAGCTCTCTGCGATGGCATGGACTATACAGTCCATGGGATTCTCCAAGCCAGAATACTGGAATGAAGCCTTTCCCTTCTCCAAGGGATATTAGTGGTAAAGAACCCGCCTGCCAATGCAGCAGTCATAAGAGATGTGGGCTCCATCCTTGGGTCAGGAAGATCCCCTGGAGTAGGAAATGGCAACCAGCTCCAGGATTCTTGCCTGGAACATTCCATGGACAGAGGAGCCTGGCAGGCTGCAGTCCATGGGATTGGAGAGTCGGACACAACTGAAGCGATTTAGCACACGTTACACGTGGGACATTGTGCAGTCAGCAAGAACAGAAGCTTCCAGACTAGTGACCTGGCCACTGGTTTTATTCCACAGAGACCACATGATGCCTCTGAGATTAGCAACATTCTGAGTTCACTGGTGACAGGAACTCACCTGCCTCTCTGCTTTGGATGGTCTTGTTCTTCAAATTCTCAGGGAAAATCTTCTGAATTTGTGAAATGCATAACCTCAAGAAAAAAAAATACACACACACACACAAATCCAGGAGTTAACACTGACATTTTTCTTGATCTGCAACAAGTTATCATTTCAGTGTAAGCATCCCTAAAGCATTCCTGAACCAAACTTATCACCTCTGTCCTGTTGGGACAGTTTCCTCAGGTCCCCAGGGGTCTGCCAGTCTGACAAACTATAAGCTCTGTCTGATGACCAGCTCAAATCACTCATTCCTGTTGTCAGTTTGTGAGCATCCTTACCACGGACGTATGTGAGGTTGCATCTGGATGCTGAATGACACCTTTTTGGGTGAGTGTCTAAAACAAAGCCTAGTATATAGTAGGTGCTCAATAAATAACCGCTGGAGAAAGGAAGAGAGGGTTCTGCACATGTCTGGGAAATTAACTCAGCAATTCTTCTGGTTAGCGTCATGCATGCCCCAATGTGTCCACCATCAAACTCAAAATCTTCCCAAGGGAGTTTCCCAGTAGCCTAGCGGCTAAGATTCTGGGCTTTCACTGCCATGGTCCTGGGTTCAATCCCTTGTCAGGGAACAGATCCTGCAAGCTAAGCAGCGTGGCCAAAAAGTGAAGAAGAATCCACCCTGAGCCAAACCCCAATCCTCTGCCAGGATATGGTACCACCCATCTCCAGTTGCCCAAGCCAGTATCCTGAATGTTGTCTCACCTGATCATTTGCCCAGATCTAATGGAATGTCTTTTGAATTCATCCATATCCCCTTGGGTGAATCCTTGCCCTTGTTACTGTGACCTTCATCCAAGCCACCAGTATCTCCCCCCAGTCGCTGCCAGGTACCAGGCGTCCATCTGGTGCCCTCTGATGCACACCGCACACTGCAGCCTGACCATCTGAAACGCCAGTCTGATCTTGCCTCTCTCCTGCTGAGAATCTTCGATGTCTCCTCCATTGCTCCCAGGGGCAAGCCAGCCTCGGTAGCGTGGCTAACCAGCTTGTGCCTGTCTCTGCAGCCTCATTTCCCTGCACTGCCTGCTCCAGCCCTTCTCAAGAGTCGGAACCCAGCACCTCTTGCTTCCCATCGGTGGACGCATAGCTCCCTCTCCTCAGTGGACGAACGTCCACTCGTCCTCCAGATAAGCTTAGTGTTTGTTTCCTCTGGGGAGGCTAGGTGGGAAGCCCTAAACACCGCCTGTCCCGAGATTTCCCCCTGTTAAAACTCCTTCTACAGGGTCTTCTAGTCACCTATTTCCCCACACGCCCTCTGGGTTAGGCTCCGCAGCCTTTAGAGACAAAGTCGGCGTTTTATTTACTGCTGCAGCCCAGGACTCTTGCCTGGAAAATCCCATGGATGGAGGAGCCTGGTGGGCTGCAGTCCATGGGGTCACTAAGAGTCGGACATGACTGAGCAGCTTCACTTTCACTTTTCACTTTCATGCATTGGAGAAGGAAATGGCAACCCACTCCAGTGTTCTTGCCTGGAGAATCCTAGGGACAGGGGAGCCTGGTGGACTGCCATCTATGGGGTTGTGCAGAGTCGGACACGACTGAAGTGACTTAGTAGCAGCAGCAGCCCAGGCAAGGCAATGATGAATGTGCTCGATAATATCAAGGATTGGGTGGTAACAAAGATAAGACTCTTTCCCCTCAACACTAGATTCGTCCCACTGAGCAAGGACAGGCAACAAAGCTGGAGTCACACAGTCACAGTCATTCCAAGAAATCCAACCAGCCAAGGGACACTCGCCACAATCCAGCCAGGGTCACCTTTGCCATGCTGTTTTCCCGTGATGCCGGAAATCTTGGTGGACCAGGGTGTCTGCAGGAGGGCTTGGGTGGGGGAGCCTGTGTACAGAATAATATTGACCACATGCTGCCATTTCCAAGCAGAAATGATGATTGCAAGTGACTCAGCCTCAGGAAGGCAGTGGGAGCTAGACTTGTTTATCCCACAGGAGCAGGGGGACTGACCCAAGCCAGACTCCAAGCCCCTAGTGGCTTGGGTCACACATCTGGCAATGGCTGGCTAAGGTCAGGAGTTCAGGCTGTGATCTCAAAATGGAGCAACAGATTTTGGAAATAATGGGGCAATGGCCATGAACTCAACTATCCTCAACAAACATTCGAGTCATCGGTTGAGCCAGGAGACGGCAGGCAACAGAAGTAATCCCACTGCCTTTTCCTGGTGTCTTGGCTGCTTGCCAAGAAAGATCGTTTATCCCGCAGGTTCTGCAGCTCCCGAAGTTGAGGCTAATTTCAGGCTCATCGGAAAAGCTGATGGAACACATGGCATCTGTGAGTTGTCCTCTTCACTCTGTGGGACTAAGTGGCCTGGGATGAAGCAGGATGTTGGGAACATGCTGTAAGTCTGGGGCTCACTCCCAAGATAGAGAAATGAGAGAAGAAAAGGTGGGGGGACACTTTCCTGGCAGTCCAGCGGTTAAGACTTTGATTTCCAATACCGGGAGTGTGGGTTCAATCCCTGGTCAGGGAGCTGAGATCCTACATGCTTTGGAGCCAAAAAGCCAAAACATAAAACAGAAGCAATATTGTAACAAATTCAACGAAGTGAAGTGAAAGTCACTAAGTTGTGTCTGACTCTTTTGCTACCCCATGGACTGTAGCCTGCCAGGCTCCTCTGTCCACCGGGATTCTCCAGGCAAGAATATTGGAGTGGGTTGCCATGCCCTCCTCCAGGGGATCTTCCCAATCCAGGGATTGAGCCCAGGTCTCCCGCATTGCAGGCAGATTCTTTACCAACCGAGCCACCAGGGAAGCCCAAGAATACTGGAGTGAGTGGGTAGCCTACCCTTTCTCCAGGGGATCTTCCTTGACCCAGGAATCAAACAAACCAGGGTCTCCTGCATTGCAGGCAGATTCTTTGCCAACTGAGCTACCAGGGAAGCTCTAACAAATTCAATAAAAGACTAAAAAGAGAGAGAGAAGAAAAGAGGAAAGTCTATTAAGTTTCTCAAAGACAAAAAGACTTCCTGCAGCAGACCACCCAAAGGGCTTCTGACTTGATACCTTCGACATGCAAAAATGAAGGGGAGTAAGTGTTAGTAGCTCAGTCGTGTTCAACTCTCTGTGACCCCATGGACTGTAGCCTGCCAGGCTCCTCTGTCCTTGGAATTCTCCAGGCAAGAATACTGGAGTGGGTTGCCATTTCCTTCTCCAGGGGATCTTCAACATGCAAAACTCCAATTTAATTTTCTGGGAAGAGTAATGCAGACTTTGGACCCACCTCTGGGACTCAGTGCTTCCCTTCTTAAGAGGGAAACGGGGACCACGTGGTGGTCGCTAGGGGCATAAAACGGCTGGTTCTTGGTACACTTGGCGCTGAGCACTCAGTTCTCCTATCAGCGCTACCCCATGGATCATGGTCTCTGGTCCACCTCTCCCAGAACTGCTCTCTGATAAAAACCGATGGGTTCCTTTATATCCTTGGCTCTTAGAGTGGCCTCTTCCCACTCTCCGAGTGGACTCGGCACTGAGATCAGAATGGGAGCAAACATGAGGCAGGATCACCTTTTCCCAGAGTCCAAGCCCCCTAAGCCTCCGGGGAGAGGTCCTTCCTCAGCCGTACTTCTTCATCCTGGATCTCTGGGTTCAGATGTTAGCTGTGTCCATACATGCCAAAGAACCCCAGGGACACCGCATGACACGTGTTAATTGGGTATTTATTTCCCAGACTCCGTTCTAAACTCTCACTAAATTATGTCACATAAATTCCCACGACAACCCTGTAAGAGAGCATCCCCAATATGCAAATAAAGAAACTAAGGCACAAAGAGGTTAGGCTGTTGGCAAGGAGACTCATCTCTCAGGTTCCTTCTCCCCGCAGTCCACACCCCAGTCCCAGTGGAAGGAAGCATAATGAAGAGCCAGAAGAGACAGAGAGATGGAGTCATTGGCATCTCTGAGTGATGGAGCCAAAAGCTCATTGTGTCACAGAAACCCACAGACCCAACCACAAGTACTGGCCAGCTGGGCAGAACCCAGGGCATTGACCTATGAGAGGCACAATTACATTTCTGAAATAAATGCGAAGCTGGGAGCTAGTTAACTCAGCTTTCCACTGCCAGTGATCTGCTTTACAGAACTTGTGAAATACGGATTGATCCAGTGCCTGTCAAAGCCAACAGCGCCCCCAAGTGGGAGAAGCAACAATAACAGCATTGGCGCCAAGAACAGGATTGCTGGTGGGGGCGGGCTGAGGGCTAGGGGGCAAGTGCCCAAGGACGTGTGTGTCGTGAGTACCGTTCAGGACTCCACCCTCCCCGTATCGATCTTGTTAGCTGACAAGTCTGAACGTGCAGAAGGGTTACCAGAATAAGTCCTTTATTTTATTACCTAAATTAAACAAAACCTTTGTTAGGCTCTCCAAGTTTATGTTTCCCACGACCACAAGGAATAAATCCCCACTGAGGAAATAAAGAAGATGAAATTTTGTGTTTGTTAAAGAAAAGCAGTTCCTCCCACACTGTAGTGGACCGCATCCATGGCCCCAAATACACAGCCTTTTCCTGCAGGAACTCCAAAGTGTCTTTCCTGCCCCTTGACTTTGATTTTGATCATGTGACTTGCCTTGGCTGATGGGATGTTAGCGGACATGAGGTGGCTGAAGGTTTGAACAGCACAGGTGCAACTGGGCTTGCCCTCTTACCCTCTGCTGTCACCACGACAAGGACATGCCCAGGCTAGTCGACTGTCTCAGGAACACGACAAGGGGCTAATGGAGCAGATGAAATTCACAGTTGAGCTGAGCCTATGTGGACTGAGCGCCTAGGTGCTCTAGGCCTAGGTGATTGCCTAGGTGGGACACCAGTCATTGGCTGACAGAGCACAGGGCTGACATTCCCCCAAATCGAAGGCCAGGATTAGTACTTAAAACTGCTGCTCAGGCTATAAAGATACATCTCTATTCATTGAGCATCTAACTATTTGCCAGGAACAACACTGATCATTTTCAGTATACCATCTGATTTAATCCTCCAGCTTGCTCTTCAAGTGTGTGTGTGTGTGTGTGTGTGTGTGTGTGTTGGTTGTTCAGTTGTGTCTGACTCTTCGTGACCCCATGGATTGTAGCCCTCCAGGGTCCTCTGTCCATGGAATTCTCCAGGCAAGAATACTGGAGTGGGTTGCCATTCCCTTCTCCAGGGGATCTTCCCAACCCAGGGATCGAACTCATGTCTCCTGCATTGCAGGTGTATTCTTTACCATCTGAGCCACCAGGGAAGCCTTAAATCTACAACTCTTCAAGGGAGATGATATTATCACCATTTCACAGATGAGGAAACTGAAGCTCAAGGAGGTTAAGCCACTGGCTAAAGGTCACAGAAAGAGTGAATGTAGGACAAGGAATTTCAACCCTGTCAAATAAGACTGCTGTGGTGATGCTAGCGGTAAAGAACCCGCCAAGAGCCCGCCTGCCAGTGCAGGAGACATAAGAGATGTGTATTCAATCCCTGGGTCAGGAAGATCCCCTGGAGGAGGGCATGGCAACCCACTCTAGTATTCTTGCCTGGAGAATCCCATAGACAGGGGAGCCTGGTGGGCTACAGTGCATAGGGTTGCCAAGAGTTGGACACAACTGAAGCAACTTAGCATAGCACAATAGTCCTAAAGCCCAGCACCAATGGCCATCACCCCCAGGCCACCACCCCCAGCTTAGCTAAGTGCCAATGGCCACCACTCCCAGCTTAGCTCAGCGATTTCGCAAACCGAGTCCCAGAGACCTCTGCCCCTGTGGCCCAGTCACCATCCTCAGGTTTCTGGATCAGTTTGCCTATATTCCCAGGCCCAGCTCCAGCTCCTGGCCCTGGCGCTAAGGAACACAACAAACTTTGGCAAAAATCCTAAGATTTCTTCAGGGCTCTAACCAAACAAAATATAAAATAAATTCAAATTTGTTTAAGGCCATGAGTAGCCAGTGCCAAAAATAGCAACTCATAGCATTCAACCTTTTTTTTTTTTAAGCTGGGTTCATCCAAGAATTTGGAGACCAAATCCAGATGGGTTTCGGTTTATTCACGTGTGCAGTACCATCATCTGTGGGGTGGGGGGCAACAGAGAGAGGCTGGCTGGTGGGTCTAGAAAGAGAAGACGTGGCTACTTGCTCAGTAAACGTGGAACCAGGAGCTCTTCTGGGCCAGGTGCTGCCCAGGCACAGCCCACACTCAGGTAGATCAGACTGAGTGCTCACAAGGCAGATGCCACCGGTCCAAGGAAGTAGCAGCAGCCAGGCAGGTCCAAAGGGCCAAGGAAATGAAGTGTTTCTTTGGCAAAGAGCTCCAGCTCTGCTTCCCCAGGAAAGGCAGGAAAGAACTTGTAACCTAGAGAAGTGATGCTCCAAGCCATCTGCTTAGAACACTCTGGGAGGGACCAGGGAGCCGGCTTCTCCCCCTGCTGGACATGCATGTTCCTGGGGATGCGAGTTCAAACTCTGAGCGGGGCCATCTCGCTGTGTTTGTCAAGAATCCAATTGATAAACTCAGAATCCTCTTAGGGTCCAAAGTTCCCAGTACAAAGGAAAATCTGGGGGAAAAAATTCTCCGTTTCTCTGGACTTTTATCACCACCCACAGACGTTCTCAAAGGAAGTTTTCACCCTGACCCTGTCCATCCTTAAGGGCTGGTCCCAAAGGCAGCCTTTTTGCAAATACCCAGGACAGCCCACCTGCCCAACCAGTGTGGCCCAAGTACTGGGCACTTCCCAGAAGGGCAGTTCACCCTGCCGTGGGCCTTTGAGCTTCCTACCTGTCTGGGTTCTTCAGAACTTCATCAAAGTCTATGTTGGCAGCCTTGCACATCTGGGAGAGCCCCAGCAGGTCTCCCGAGAAAGGCTGTCTGGGGAAACGCCACCGGTTGGTTGAGCCAGCGATTCGGCGTTCCAGCCGGGGTTTCTGCTGCTTGGGAAGCAAAGAAAGAAAGAATGTCTTTTTCTTTTAACCTCTCATAAATACCAGATTTTCCAAACTCTACAACAGAAAGGAAATTTAAGACAAAATTTAAAGAGCTGGTTAATTTTCAAAGCTGGCCAATATTTCTCCAGAGTCACATTCTCAAGGCAAATCTACTGCATTTAGGAAACAAGACTTTAAGCCACAAAGTAATCTGGAATTTAGCATCTGGGGCAGGAGGTGCCAGGGAGAAAGATACCAAACTTAGGAGATCTGGGGCAGAGACTTTTTGTTTTTTTAATTGCACTAAAATACACAAAACGTCTATTTTTGTTTTGTTTTTTTAATGCTGAAGCTCCAATACTTTGGCCACCTGATGCAAAGAACTGACTCAGTGGAAAAGACCCTGACGCTGGGAAAGATTGAAGGCCATTTCTCTGGACTTTCATCACCACCCACAGACATTCTCAAAGGAAGAAGAAGGGGACAACAGAGGATGAGATGGTTGGATGGCATCACCAACTTGATGGACATGAGTTTGAGCAAAGTTCGGGAGTTGGTGATGGGTGCTTTGATCCCTGGTTGGGAAGATCCCTGGAGAAGGAAAAGGCTACCCACTCCAGTGTTCTGGCCTAGAGAATTCCGTGGACATCCATGGGGTCACAAAGAGTTGGACACGACTGAGCGACTTTCACTCACAACCATGACAACTATGCATTCAGACGATGCAGAACGTTGTCATCACTGCAGAAGCAGGCTTTCTGCTTATCGAGTCATCCCCTAATTCCCCCCTCTCCCACTCCCTGGAAACCACTCATCTGCATTCTGTCTCTATGGATTTCTTGAAATTTTATATAAATGGAATCCTATAATAGTGGCCTTTTATGTCTGTTTTTTCCCTCGGCATGCTTCAAGGTTCAGCCACGTGCCAGAATTTCAGTCCTTTTGACACTCCATTGTGTGGACAGACCACCGTTTGTTTGTCCATTCATCAGCTGATAGAATGATACTTGGATTGTTACAACCTTCTGGCCACTGGCAGTAGTGCTGTAAACATTCATGTATGCGTTTCTGTTTGAACACCTGTTTTCAGTTCTTTGGGTATCACCCCAGGACCGGAACAGCTGTGTCACTGGGCACAGACTTTTCCTTAGACATCTTCTTGAGGGCCTAGGATTCAGCAATTTCCTTAAGGAAGCCGTCCCAATAATGCATGGATGTAAAACCTCAGGTGTGGCGGCTCAAGGAAACTTATCCAGGACAACTGCACCACGAGAGACCCATAGGAATGGGTGAAATTGATTCTAAGCCACACCAGGTACCAGCAAGGTGGTGGGGAGGCAAGGGACCACGGAACGGAGGATCTGATTTCAAGTCTTGTTTCTGCCATGAACTAGTTGTGTGACCTTGGGCAAAGTATTTGCTCTTTTCATCCTCTTAGGCCTCATAGGTTAAATGGGAATAATGCCAATGATAATGAGGATGAAGGTGACTATGAACCATGAGGATGAAGATGCTGTTAAAATGATAAAATAAAAGTTTGGGAACTCTGCTTTAGTATAGCGCCTGGAATATGGTGGATGATTTTGGAGTCTGAATCTAGATACAGCCCTGCTAAAGTGTGAACAGTGGTCTCTGACCGTGGGGCTCCAAACACACACCCCCCCCCAACCCCCGCCACCAGCAGAGTCAGCCAATAAAGCCTGAGGTCCCTGGGGGTGTGGGACCATCCCCCTGAGGGAACCCAGTGGCACACCTGTCACCCAGCGCTTCTGTTCCTCACCATCGCCTGCCCTCCGTGAAACTGAGCTGCTTACCGGATTCAGCATTTTCATGAAGGATCCCGGAGATTGCACAAAAGAGAAGCACCTGGAAGGTGAAAGAGGCAAATTTTAAATTTTCAAAAAACTTCCAAAGGGTGTTTTCAAAACATTATGGAGGAGATTGGCTCAAAGAATCTTTATTTTGCCACAAAAGGAATGAGTAAGCCTCAAATGTGAGTGAGTGATCAAATCAAGTGAAAATCTAATTTTTGAAGGTACATTAGTAGAAAGATGATTCCCTGCTATTGTGCAGGGAAAGTGGCTCAGATTAAGCAAACTAGGAGCTAATCCACAATTTTCCACTCTTTACCCAGGTGATGGGAACCAATGGAGACCTATATGTGGACTGATCATGTAACCTGTCATTCAGATCAGGGCACTAAAAGGGGTGATATTAACAGTTACGTCTGGACAGCATACGTTGGCCAGCGCTGTCCTGGAGCGTTAGATTGGAAATAAAGTGCACACTGCGGGGAAGGATAGTGGGGAAGAGATAGGGAGTTTGAGAAGGTCACGTATGCACTGGTATAATTAAAACGTATCCAACAAGGACCTACTGTTTAGCCCAGGGAACTCTACTGGATGCTATTTGGCAGCCTGGATGGGAGTAGGGTTGGGGAAGAATGGATACATGTATCTGTATGGCCGAGTCCCTTCCCTGTTTATCTGAAACTATCACCACACTGTTTGTTAATCAGCAGTACAAAATAAAGCATCTTTTTAAAAAAGAAAGAAAGTGCACAGCCAGTGTAATGTGCTTGAATCATCCCCAAACCACCACCCCAGTCCATGGAAAAACTGTCTTCCATGAAACTGGTCCTTAAGGCCAAAAAGCCTGGGGACCGTCGCCTTAACGGGTTTTGAGGGTCAGTTCCTGGGTCACTCTTAATCGGCAGGAGCTACCTGCGAGGGTGCCTGACCTCTCAGACCCCTCCTGCCTCCCAGCCCAGACCCCCCGAAGCCCTCCTTTGCCAGCTGACCACATGGAACCAAGTCCAAGCAGTGCCCATCACTCGGGATGTCCTCTGTCTCCAACACGGATGGAAGTACCAGCGATACCTGCTGTCCTGAGGCTCCTTGGCCCCCGCGGGTGTGCTGACGGGGGAGCTAGCGGAGCGGAGGCACTCTTGTTACGTCGGTCTCTGAACGACAGGACAGCTGATGGCCCTTCACCTTCTGGGGCTGAATGCTCGGAGCGCTCATGACACACGGGGCTCACTCTTTTCTTCCTGAGGGCAAGGAGCTTTGGCAGGGGAGCCGGCCTTTGGTTTCCTCGGGTCTTTGTGGGCACCATGGCAACATCAAGGAAGGTTCTGAGCACTTCCTGTTCTAGGCTCAGTCCCCTTGCAGGCTGGGGGCTGTGGGAGGGATGCAGTCTTACAGAGACCAACTGGGGTGCCACCGACCTCCACCTCAATCGCCCTCCTTAGGCGTGCAGTGTCATTACTGTTTCTATGTAGTGCCAGGCTTCTTACAGTGCCTGGGGGAACGCAACACTTTAAAAGGGGCCCACGGTGAGAACCAACCCCCAAATCCTCAGGCCTCATCTGTAACGTAAGATTAGACTAAATGGTAATGATGACCCTGTAAGCGAGACAGCAAAAGAGGCACAGATGTAAAGAACAGACTTTTGGACTCTGTGGGAGAAGGCGAGGGTGGGATGATTTGAAAGAATAGCATTGAAACATGTATATTATCATATGTGAAACAGATCGCCAGTCCAGGTTCGATGCATAACACAGGGTGCTCAGGGCTGGTGCACTGGGATGACCCTGAGGGATGGGATGGGGAGGGAGGTGGGAGGGGGGTTCAGGATGGGGAACACATGTACACCCATGGCTGATTCACGTCAATGTATGGCAAAACCACTATAATATTGCAAAGTAATCAGCCTCCAATTAAAATTTTAAAAAAAAGATTAGACTAGAAGGTTCTCATATTGCTCCCAGCCTTGACACTCTGGGGAGCTCCTTTCCTAGCTCTAGTATCCAGAAATGCTTGGACAGAAATATTTAAACAAAAATTGGAGTGTTTTATATTATTCAACAGAGAAGGCAATGGCAACCCACTCCAGTACTCTTGCCTAGAAAATCCCATGTACAGAGGAGGCTGGTGGGCTGCAGTCCATGGGTCGCCAAGAGTCGGACACGACTGAGTGACTTCACTTTCACTTTTCACTTTCATGCATTGGAGAAGGAAATGGCAACCCACTCCAGTGTTCTTGCCTGGAGAATCCCAGGGATGGGGGAGCCTCATGGGCTGCCATCTATGGGGTCACACAGAGTCGGACCCGACTGAAGTGACTTAGCAGCAGCATATTATTCAAAGCTGTGCCTATGACTTACTTTGCTGGTAGATGATGTTTAATCTGCTCTCTCTGAGAACTGTCTAAAAGTCGGGGACAAGGCTGAGACCCTTCATTGCAGGGGTCAAAGTGGAATCTCACAGTGTTCTTCTCGGTGCCTTGGTCTGTGAAGCCTGTGAGGCGGGGAGGTGGGACCCTCCTCTATCACACCTGTGAAGCCTCGCCCATCGAAGTCCTGGACCTCCACCCCAGGGCTCATCGAAACGCCAACAGTAAAAGGGGCCTGGAGTTAGTGCAGCTCGTTAAGGCCTGAGGGTCTTCAAGCACAGCCTCTTCTAAGTCACATAAATTATACAGCAAGATAGGAGAGTAGCTACTCTGCTGCTGCTGCTGCTGCTGCTGCTGCTAAGTCGCTTCAGTTGTGTCCGACTCTGTGCGACCTCATAGACGGCAGCTCACCAGACTCCCCCGTCCCTGGGATTCTCCAGGCAAGAACACTGGAGTGGGTTGCCATTTCCTTCTCCAATGCATGAAAGCGAAAAGTGAAAGTGAAGTCACCCAGTCATATCTGACTCTTCACATCCCCATGGACTATACACCCCACCAGGCTCCTCCGTCCATGGGATTTTCCAGGCAAGAGTACTGGAGTGGGGTGCCATTGCCTTCTCCGGTAGCTACTCTACCTACTGGTAACTGTGCCCTAGAAACTATAACACATTTGATCAAGGAGAGGCATCTCCGAATGTACTTCCCTCTTCACCCTCAGCTCTGTGGTTCTACCCCGCTGACACCCACTTCCTGCTGTGCAGTCGGTGACAGAGGAGTGTCCGCTGGGGGCTTACACACCCCTGTGTCCCCCCAGAGCCCAGCACCAAACTCGGCCCCTGGAACATGCTCAACAAACGTCTCAGCTTGGATAACTGGAGGAACCAGTCCCTACCCACCGCTCTGTCTTTGCACATGGATGAGCACTGTGTGTGTGTATGTGTGTGCGTGTGCATTTCTCTGTGGGTCAAGGTTCCATCTCAGCAGTTTGTCTGCAAATAAGCAGATTCACTCCCTCGCTGTGGCTCCCTTTTATCCACCCAGCTTTCTCCAGTCACCTGTCCCTGGAGTGCAGGGCCCCATGTAAGATTTCAGTTTAAGTTTGAAAGATCTAGCAATCCCACTCACTCCACTATGGGCCACACTCCCCGATGCTCTCAGGTACCACTTCTTAGGGCACAGAAAACAGGCCCTTGGGCGCCCTCTGGTGTCCACTCTAAGAAAGCATCCCAGGGTGGCGCACTTCTCTGTCCATTAACAGGAACCCTGGCCTTGGCTGTGTACATCATTTCCTCCAGTTCTAAGCTCGAGCATCCAGCCTAACAGCTCATTCTAAGCTGAACGTCCTTTTTACATACATCTCTCCACAAATCTTGGGAGCTGAGTTACTAGCCAGAGTCAAAAACAACAAATACAAATAAATGGAAATGCTGCCCCAGCATGCTTCCCTAAGGGCTTCAGACGGCAACCGAACAACAAATGCTTCCCTAAAGCTCTTTTTCTGGTGGTGTCCAGTTGCTTGGATGTGTAGTGACCCAGCCCCATAGGCCCAGACACGTCAGAAATCCCAAGACTTCGGTGGTCCCATGCGGGGAGCGAGCTCCGCCCCTGGCAAAGGTCATGAGGAAGGAGGCTTGGCATACGCAAAGGCGGGATCAAGCCTCAGGAGTCTCCCTGGAAATTCTCGAGCAATCTACCCCCAAAACCAGAGTCTGCCTACTTTCTGCTTTGTGCTTTCACCTACACCTCTGACTTTACGGGGGGGCTGTCCCCCACTACCTCTCTGAAAAAAGAGTTAGCTTACAGCTCCAGTTAATAATTCCTGGGTGTGACAGTGTTTCAACCTACAAACTCCCTTGGAAGTCCTCTAGCCTGCCTGAATAGGTTTTTCTGGCCACATGTGATTGCTCAGAGCCTCCAAACTGTGAGAGGCATGAGATGTTCTAAACTGTCTAAATACAGATTCCTTTGAGCAGTTAAAAGATTGATTAGAAATTGTATTGGTGAAGGGATTTTCACTTGTTGGGCCAATGTTTGCTGCTAAGTCTCCATATCCCTTACCTGCTGTGTCCCTGGCAGTGTATTGATTAATATAATTGGTGTAAATAGTAGCTTTAATGTTTGTAACCTGGGACCCTTGAATTAATTCTTTTTCTTGTTATACCCCACCACACCTTTGCTCTGTAGGAATGCAACTTTATCTAATGCTTTTTGGAGGCTGGCGCCTGACTTTAGAATAATCACCTTTAGAGAAAAAGGCCTTCGGGCCAGAAGATGATGCAAATCACCTAAACTTTTGCATATGATAAGTTTGCAGGAAGAAAGCCTGGCTTACTGCATGACTCTACCCCTTCCCCCATTATCCTCTATGCATAACTTAAGGTATAAAAACTACTTTGGAAATTAAAGTGCGGGCCTTGTTCACCGAAACTTGGTCTCACCATGTCGTTCTTTCTCTTACCTTCTGGCTGAATTATTCAGCCTCTTTTCTCCACTGAATTTCCTCACTGAGCTATCCTTATTTCAGCCTCTTTTCTCCACTGAATTTCCTCACTGAGCCATCCTCATTCTATTATTCTTTATATCCTTAATTAACGTTTAATTAAGCAATTGTTTCCCGATCCTCGCCGACGCCGTCCCCGCTTTGAATTCCCTGGATCCACCGGGGCTGGACCCCGGCAGTCCCAAGACCTCACTTCAGGGGCTCAGACACCAAACCTCACTGAGTACAGCTCTGAGCTACAACCACATTGTACCAAAATCTCCCGTGCCATAGTGACAGGACTCCAGTGTGATGTCCATTTTATTCTAGAACACTCCAGAGATGAGGAGCTCACTACCTTCCCAGAGGGTCCCAGATGGTCCATTTCAGCCACTCCATCTGGTGACTCATGTGGACAGGCGGTGGAATACATGGGAAGGAACACCTGATTTGGCTCTGGTTCTAGCACTGGCTTCCCCGATGGCTCAGATGGTAAAGAATCTGCCTGCTATGTGGGAGACCTGGGTTCGATCTCCAGGTCAGGAAGATCCCCTGAAGAAGGGAATGGCAACCCACTCCAGTATTCTTGCCTAGAGAATTGCATGGACAGAGGAGCCTGGCAGGCTACAGTCTGTGGGATTACAAAGAGCTGGACACGACTGCGTGACTCACACACACACCAGCACTGACTAGTTGTATGACCCTGGCCATGACTTTATCCTCCCTTGGTGGAAAGCGCAGATGCAGAGCCTCTGGGGCTGGCAGTTTGGAACATCTAGGTCTCAGAGCCTGAATGTTCGCTCTAAAGTCTCTGGTTCTAGAAGAATCAGGGCCCTGACTCTGTGTGTGTGCAGTGGAAGGCCCCATAGATATCGGGATCAGCTGGCTCCCAAGGTATGGGGAGCTGTCTGTGCACCGGGTCCAGGCCAAGGCTGGAGTCATAGGCTAGCCAGTCCCAAGCCTGCTTACCCTGCTCACCTGGTCCTTCCCTCGGGAACCACGAAGAAGGCTCTTGTGCAAGTTTCCCCCTTTCCCCTTCTACCTCCTGATCGGCCCTAGTGTGTCTCCACCTGTAACAGTGTTTTCAGTGGCAACTGTCTCCTCATCTGTTGGCCTCATCCTCCCTGAATAATAATAAAAGCTACATTTTAAAACATCCACCGGGGACCTGGGGCTTCAGGGAGGGCTCCTTGGAGGAAGTGACATTAAGGATGAGCCTCAAGGGGGTAGGGATTGGCTGAGAGATACAATGAGGCAGGGGTGTCGCAGGTGGAGGGAACAGCACCTGCTGGACTGCAGTGGAAGAGAATGTCCATGTAGTCTGATGGCAGGAAAGGGTGGGAACAGGGGCTGGGATGTCAGAAAGGGAGCAGGGTCCAGGTCTTCCAGGGCTTGGCGGGGCCGAAGAGTCTGGGTTTTGTTTAGTCCTACCACTTTTGATCCCCAGGTTGTTTTTCCCAGCTCCTAATAAACCCAAGGGCTTCCCAGTGGCTCAGTCATAAAGAATTGACCTGCAATGCAGGAGACGCTAGTTCAAACCCTGGGTGGGGAAGATCCCCTGGAAAAGGGGATGGCTACCCACTCCAGTATTCTTGCCTGGGAAATCCGGTGGAGAGAGGAGCCTGGCGATCTACAGTCCATGGGGTCACTAAAGGTCGGACTAAACAACAAACTGTCCAAAAGACTGACTTGTGAACTCTCCAGATTCTGCCTTTGCTATTTCAGGGAACCCAGAAGCCTGGTTGGGTGCCACCAGCCTGGGGAGGCACCACCAGTCCACCGACTGCAGAGGGAAACACACAAGAGGCCAGAAGAGCAAAGCCACTCAGGTCAGCCCAAGAGTGCACACGTGGGGCAGCCCCACTGTCCTTCCCACCCATTGAAATATATGAGCAGGCTTTTCATCGGCTGTGAAAAACAACAGTGGAGCCAGCCCCAGACTCAAGGCAGAGCCACCAATCAGACGAATGGAAGAATGGGCGTGAGGGCCACGGCAAGCATCAGAGAGCATCCCCTATCCCCACTTCTCTTCCCGCCACTTCCTGTCCTGACCTCCTGGGGAAGGACTCTCCTACCCTGGGGAAAAGCAAAAGACTTTGCAGTCACCGAGGATCCGGAATTCAGTGTCCTGGCTGAGTGATTCAGTCAAGTCCGCGGGGTTTTTTAACCTCTCTGAGCCTCTGTTTCCTTCTTGTAAAATAGAAATAAAAATAGTTCTCACGCACCAGAATATTTCGAGGGGGAAATAAGCTGCTGCTGCTGCTGCTGCTGCTGCTGCAGTCGCTTCAGTCGTGTCCGACTCTGTGCGACCCCATAGACGGCAGCCCACCAGGCTCCCCGGTCCCTGGGATTCTCCAGGCAAGAACACTGGAGTGGGTTGCCATTTCCTTCTCCAATGAAGGAAAGTGACAAGTGAAAGTGAAGTTGCTCAGTCGTGTCCGATTCTTCGCGACCCCATGAACCGCAGCCTACCAGGCTCCTCCGTCCATGGGGTTTTCCAGGCAAGAGTACTGGAGTGGGGTGCCACTGCTTTCTCCGTGAAATTAGCTAGAGAACGCTTACCTTGAGGGTGCCCCCGTGGGTGCGCACGTGTCAACATCCTTCCGCCTGTCCGGTGCCTCGCACATGCGCACACCTCCACCCCGGCCGCGCGGGGACACCCGCCTCCTCCTGCTCAATTTTTCAAATGCAACGTCCTGGAAAGCACAGAGGCTTTGCTGAGAAACCTTGGCATCCCACAACGGCCAAGGATTTCGTTAATGGAGCTGGTCGGGGAGTCGGGCAGCCCTGTTTGGGCCCGTAACCTCCAATGCAGAGCAAAGTCCTGCTTCCACAAGCCTTCCCCCAGATTCACCCGCTCCTACCTGCCGCTTCTTTCTTCCCAACTCAGAAGCCTGGAGTGGGGAGGGGCATCGGCAGGGGGTGCTCCGTGGCATTACCTCGGGTCCCTCAGATCTCACATCTAAGGGGCTAGTCCCCAGAACGTGCCCCCTCCATTGCCAGTGACCCCTCCCTCTTTTCTCTCCCCTGCCCCATGCCCCATCCTCAGAAGGTAATTTTAGTATCTCCCTAAAGTCACCTACACTCCACTCCAGTACTCTTGCCTGGCAAATCCCATGGATGGAGGAGCCTGGTGGGCTGCAGTCCATGGGGTCGCTAAGAGTAGGACTTGACTGAGCGACTTCACTTTCACTTTTCACTTTCATGCACTGGAGAAGGAAATGTCAACCCACTCGTGTTCTTGCCTGGAGAATCCCAGGGACGGGGGAGCCTGGTGGGCTGCCGTCTATGGGGTCGCACAGAGTTGGACACGACTGAAGCGACTCAACAGTAGCAGCAGCAGCAAAGTCACCTATGAGAGCCCCAGATGAGCTCTCAGAAAAGAAAAATGATACAAGAAGCTCAAGCCATCAACTGACTTGGCAAATTGTTCTAAAAGATGCTGAGATCTCAAAGGTTGCAATGCTAGGAGGTCAGGTGCCAGCTTCTCCTGTTTCTCCTGCAAAGCCAAGTAACTTAAATGGTCCTCAGCGGCCACCACCTGGGTGAACATTTGCAAGCATAGGTGCCATTATATGAGGCTTCCCAGGTGGTGCTAGTGGTAAAGAACCCGCCTGCCAATGCAGGAGATGCGAGTTCGATCCCTGGGCCGGGAAGATCCCCTGTAGGAGGGCACAGCAACCCACTCCAGTATTCTTACCTGAAGAATCCCATGGACAGAGGAGCCTGGCGGGCTCCAGTCCATAGGGTTGCAAAGAGCTGGGCACAACTAAAGCGACTTGGCACATGCATGTGGCACTGTATACACTGAGTGTAGGAAAAAAGTGGCTGATCCCAACCCACAGGGGTCCCTGAGGCCAGGCACTCCCCACAGTGGCCCCGTAGGCAGGTACAGTGAGGTGGCTAAGCTGGAGGGTAGCCTTGGACTTCTGGCCTCCAGAACTGTGAGAGGATAAACTTCTGTTGTTTAAGCTGTGAAGTGATGTATGATGGCCATCCTGGGAAACTGGATACCTCCCCCACCCTTTACTCCCTGTATATACCATCCTTCCAAACTGGGGTCCCTGGGAAGGTCAGGAGTAATTGGAGAATCTAACTGCCAATATCCCTCGTTTAATCTCCAAAGTGGCCTAATTATCTGTCACCCATGGTGAATTGTCCACCTTTTCCTATTCCCCTGGGACAGGAATGGACATTTCAGGGTTGATCTGCACAGACTAAAGGAATGAACAGGAAAAGTGACAGCCTGCTGCTGCTTTGAGCCAATAAAGGGAAATAGATTTTGCCCCCTAAAGTCAAAGAGAATTTGTAAAAAACAAAGTCCAAACTAATTTAATACACTCAATTATTTAAGTAGCAAGTCAATATTCCTCAATTGCTCCATCTTACAAACACAGCCATGATAACAAAGGAAACATTATTTAAATCTGTGGCCAAAAAAGTGAGCCTAGATAAAGAGAGCAAAAGGCTAAATCTGATATGATTTAACAAAGGCGAGAAAAGACCCAACCCTTCCCAGAAAATAAATCATAGCCACACTTATTGCCAAGATCCAAAGAAAAAAATTTATTTACAATAGAGAATTTTATTTGAAACATGCATTTTTCTTTTTTCTTTTTCGTTTTTTTAAAACAAATCAGCAAATGCAGATCAAGTTTACACTCCTTAAGGCAAGAGTCCCTTTGCAAGCTGTACATGATCATATTAAATCCAAAAGCCGCTCACCCTGGAAACTCATGTACAAAGGGCAAGGCCAAGTCAGCGATTTGTCTTTTATTAGAGAATCAGACAATCTCCCTGATACAGGAACTCTGAGGTCAACTTGCTATGAATTATACTAGGAAAATGCAAACCAATAGCAAGAAATTCTGATAGTCTCCTTAGTACTGCATACAATCAAATCAACTTTATTTAGAAAGGAAATACAGTAGTGCATACGAAAAAGTGAAAACAGAACCTGTCCACATAACCGGAGGGACAGCAGTGTGCCGACGGTCATATTGCACGCAACGGTCAAGTCCAAACATTTGGTTCAGAGTTAGCTTTTCCCCATTTTGGCAATCAGTTCATCACAAATCTTGGTGAGTTCTTCGATCTCTTTATTCTGCAAGTGAAGACAAAAAAAAGAGGTTGCTGAAATCTCCTGGTTGTTGGAAATCAAGCCGATCAGAATGTCACTGGGCTTTTTAATGTTCTCTGGGCTGACTGGTCCCCCTTAGGATATCTAAAGCAGCAAAAGAAATGACCTGGAGCCAAGTAATCTGTACATCCCAGCTCTAGCTGTGTGACCTTGGGCAAGTTACACAACCTCTCTGAGCCTCAAGTTTCCTTATTTCAAAAGTGTGGATGATAACATCTGTCCCTCTCAGAATTAAGTGGGGTAAGAAATGCCAAGCTCCCTGGCACAGTGGCCAGCACAGAGTATGGCTTAACCAGCATTCATTGTCTTCTGCTTATTTGCCTCCAAGGCTGTGGGCACAAAAAGGTGGTCTGCGGTGAGCTCTTTGGTGGCTCTTTTTGAGAAATGCCACCAGAGGGGTTAAGCAATTCTACTTGGATGGGACCCCAAGCATTATTCAGAGGATGCCAAGTGAGGCAGTGCTGTGGATACAGGGCATGTGGAGAGGGGTGAGGGTAGACACAGGACATCTTCAGGGGCTTCTCGGGCCACACCTTGCCCATCCTCTGAAGCCCCATCAAGAGGAGCCAACCACGTATTCATCTCACACCAGAGATCTTCAACAGGCATCCAACAGGGTGGCACCTCCATCCGGACGGTGGTGGCTTTGCTCTCAGATGGACTAAATGCCATGCCTGATGCCCATCTGGCTCAGCAGCCAGTCTTGATGGGTCCTCTTTAAATGGGCGGGACTCTTCTGTATCCCTGGAACATGGTGCAGCCAGCTTTCCCTTGAGGTCCCCGTGGAAGGCAAGTCTTAAGTCACAAGGCTGTGCTCTGAGGCTGCGCTGAGGCCCTTCTCTAGAAAGCTCTGGGCCTCCAGCTGGGAGCCACGTGCCCTGGGTACCCGGGCTGGGCTCCAGGTGCCACTCATCGCTGAGCCGGTGCTCCGGAGGAATCTGGACTCCTTAGCAGAGGAGGTTCAGTCCTGGCTGCAGCTGCAGATTCAGTCCTGCCTCCAGTCCCCACGGGGAGACAGCTCCGCCAGGAATATCACCTCGGCCCACCTCCTGCCTCAAGTCCTGTGCTCTCGGAAGCACTGAAATGCCTCTTGGGGGATGGATTCTGCATGGGATGCAGGATAAGCCACTAATCCTGGAATTCCTGTTATCACCGCTCGGGCTGCTCGCAGTGACGTTTCATCTTACTGGAGCACTTGTAGCACATGCTGGTCACCGTGCAAAGCCAGTGCGGGCCCTGGATCGCACTCCATTCTCATCAGAATCTCTTAACGGAAGCCATTGTTATACCCCTGCTTTTCAGTGAGGAGACTGAGGCTCAGAGAGGTTAAGCGTTTGTGCGTAAGGTCACACAGTCAGACACAGCAAACCTGAAACACGAATTCCAGTCGGCCTTGGTCCCAACAGCTTGGCTATCTCACGTGTTAGGCACAACGCCTATTGACTGATGACGCAGGGGCACGAGCAGACCCACTAGCTGTGGATTCTTGGAGGTTCTCCAAGCTCTATCCCTGCACTGTCAGCCACCAGTCAGGAACCTGCCCTATCACGGAGCTCAGCTCACCAGGCAGAAGTCCCAGGTCCTTTATCAAGCCCCAGCTAGGCAAAATGCCCAATGCCTTCACCTAAGAGCTGCCTGGGGTGGGGTTGGGGGGAATAATGCTTCTGAATCTCTTGAAAACAGAGACCACCCCCTCCATACCACTTGGAGCCCTTTAAGGAAGAACTCATGTGGTTGACCCACTCCTCCTGAGTTTTAGTTTAAGACAAAATTATGTTTGCGGATACATTTTTTTTTTGTTATCCAAATCAGTGCAAAGCTTACTTGCTTTCTTCCTTGTCTTCTAGTTTGCCAGAAAACCTAACATCCATCACCTTCACTTTGCAACTATAGTCATCTGAACAGGCCATGTGCCTTTAAAGCATCTCTCCTGTCTCTGGTTTTAGATTTATTGTTCTAGCTAATATTATGATGCGATTTAAATACCATCATACCCTGATGGAAACAGGAGGGAACAACTTTACACCTTCAAAATCTTCCGGTTTAGTCCCCCAGCATTACAAACCTAGAAACCACGGTGAAGTGCCGGGCCTGCGAGGGGCAGGATGGATGGCAGGGAGGTGTGGGGACCTGAATCTCCTGAGTTCCGAGCTCTTTCCCCGAGACCGTGTAGGAGATGTGAGAGGTGGTATCCGCCTACTGCAGAGGTTAGTACTACTTGGCCCAGAACCCCTGGGGCCCGGCCAGCCACCCTGGAAGCCAACTGGGTGCTTCAAGAGGAGCAGAAGCCATCTGGGAGACAAACGACTCCTGATGCCACCTGCCTTTAAAGTACCCCCACCAATGCCCATCAAGACCCCAGTGCATGAGAAGCACTGTTACTCCCAGTCACTGGGCTCTCGATGACCATCCTGGGGCTCAGTAAACCAACCAGAATGGGGGGTGCATGTCTGGAAATCCAGGGAGGGAGCCTGACTGGTGCACACTCACTCAGAATCAGCCTCACGGCTCTCCTGGGTGGGAGAGGCTTCTCTGTAGGACACCCAGGGAGTTGGTGTGTAAGGTGATCCAAGCCCTTGACTGGACATCAGGAAATCTGGGTGCAAGCTCAGAATCCTCAGGAGTATCCCCCTCTAATCCACAGGAGTAGGAGGACACCTGGGGGCCTTCTGACCCTGGCACTGCCCATATTCTGCAGGTGTCTCTTCCCAGGGTGTTGCCTGATGGGCACCATCCTGCTCGCTGGGTGCAGGGGTTAAAGCATGATGCCTGGCACACCGTAGCTGCTGAGCAAACATCTGACAAATGAATGAAAGTTGAGAAGGAACGGAAAATGGCAGTTCCGGGGAAGGCAGAAAGGGAGCCAGTCTCAGGGCCGGTTAACCTAGAGGGAAGGCAAGGCCACACCTGTGAAGCATGAACCTGCCGAGGAATGCCTGACATGTGGCCCAGAGTGAGAAGCCTAGCTCCGTGTGTCTGAGCCTCTGGCCAGCTCCGCCCGTCTGGAGGCAGCAATCTCAGCCTGTTACCTTCTGCTCCAGCGTTCTCTCCAGAGCGTCCACTCGCAGCTGCTCCTTCCGTAGGCTGGCCTGGTAGGCAGCCTGTTCCTGCTGGGCCTTGCCCCGGACTTGGGCAATCTCGGCGTTGGCCCTGTAGGAATGGGTTGGGGATGGGCTTCAGAGATGATCACTCTTCCCTGGAGATGCCTCCCACCCTCTTCCTCCCCAGTCTGGGCACGTGTGCTTGCTCAGTTGCTTTATTCGTGTCCAACTCTGCGACCCCATGGACTGTAGCCCCCCAGGCTCCTCTGTCCATGGGATTCTCTGGGCAAGAATACTATAGTGGGTGGCCATGCCCTCCTCCATGGGATCTTCCCGACCCAGGGATCGAACCTGTGTCTCCTATGTCTCCTGCATTGGTAGGTGGGTTCTTTATCACTAGCGTCACCCGGGAAGCCCTTCAAATCTGGGCAGGGGGAACCAACCATCTGGCTCCAGCTCCCTCCAACGGGGCCCTGAGCACAGGAGCCCATGAGAACCCCCATCCCTGTAATGCCGAGGTGCTTCCAGTGGGTACCCTGGAAATTACAACACGCATCCCTCACTTACCAAGATAGATACTGGTGGAGAGTGTGTTATCTTAAACTGTACTGAAAAATGCAGCTGGATGATCCACTTAGCTGTGGGATTGGGATTGGGAATTATCCATTATCCCAAGGCGATGGCAGGGGTGCCAGGGAGCTCCCAGCCAGCCTTGGCTGGGGCTGGCTACTGAGGGGCCCTTGGGAGCAGACTCCGGGTGGCCTTACCTGTCAAGCTTCTCCTCCGCGTGGACCTTCAGCGCCTGGTACCTCTGTTCCTCCTTCTTTACTCGAGACAGGTACTCTTGTGCACACTTCTTCAGCACCTCTTCATTCTGACAATGATAGAGGATGGGGGTAAAGCCCACAGAAGAAAATCCAAGGAGGGCTGGGGACCCCGAGGGATACGGATGTGGGTGTAACCCCTGACCACCGCATCCTACCCACCCGTCTGGCGAGGACGGCCCTCCAAAGCGCCCCCACAATCCTCCCAGCCCGCGCCTCCTCCCCTACCACGCAGGTCTCGCCCCCCGCTCCCCACAAACGCCACACACCTTGCGGAAGCCCTCCAGGACCTCCTTCATCTTCTCGTATCTCCTGAAGAGGTCGGCCAGGGATTTCTCCACGGAGTTCAGGTCGGCCAGCGCTTGCTCCTTCTCCAGGACCAGCTGCTGGACAGTCTGGTGGGAGACCGACTTCTCCCTCTGTTCATCCTCTGGTGGGAGACACAGGAACACAATGATGGAGCCCACAGCTTCTGGACCTGGTCTCGGGGGCCAGCAGAGGCCTTGGGTACAGCTCAAGTCTGACCTGTGGGCCATCTAGGACCTCGGCTTTCATTTGACACAGACCCGCTCCCTCGAGCCCACCCAGACTCCTCCTCTAAAGGAACAAAATCCACAGCTCCAGCGTCCCAGACCTGGGCCTGTGCCACATTACATGGGATGGAAATGAACCAGTATCCTTTATCCTGAACACTGCAGCCCCTTAAACTACCTTGGAGACCCTGCTGATTCTATTTGGTTGTTGATAGCATAAGGACCAATCCATAAGGTAAAAAAGAAAACATCACTCCTGAATTTGGTGTTGAGCCAGAATAAAATGTGCTGTAGATTGAGCTGTGAGGGAAGGAATACCCCTTCTTAAACGTGATGAAGCTAAAGAGATGGGCATTGGAAAAGAAAAAGCCTTCTTCATCCTTAAAACATCCCATGAACTCCAAGCCCACATAACCGTGGCCCTGAAATCCTGCTCCACAAAAATGGCCATTTCTTTTGATACGGCGAGTGTCTTCTTTAATTCCCAGGAAAATGGAGCTATTTCTGTTGGAGTGACTTTCTCAGTGTTGCACAAAACAATTAAATTCTGGCCCAGTCTGGAGTGGCTGATCCTGGTGGCATGCTCTGCATACCAGTCTGTCATTGGTCTGCGTGGGCAAGGAGCCACTTGCTCTGATTGCTCTGGAACTTTGCTGGCAGCAGAGAGTCAGTGGAGGGGAGCACCCCTGCTTGGAGCTCCTGTCCGTCCTCAGGTCACCTGGGGGGGCACCTGGGCCAGAGGATGGACAGCAGCTGTCAACGACGATAGCACCACGGCAGAACAGCGGCCCGTGTGTACTCCTGCACGTGTCAGGCGCTGGGCTGACCCTCCTTTTGACTCGTGCTCCTCAGCCAGCACCCGGCAGTTGGTCTGGGCTTTAAGAAGTCCAAATCGGGTCAACCCCTCCTCCCAGGGGCTCCCCTTTGCACTGGAATAAACCCCCACCCCACATGCTCTCTGCTCTCAGCACTGCTACGACTCTGCTGGGAAAGCCGACCTGGAGACCCCCGTGGCCCCACCTTGCTCAGAGACAACTTTCCTGAACCCACGAGGGAAACGCCTCATCTCCATGCCCAGCATGGGCTTCCCTGGTGGCTCTGTGATAAAAAGAATCTGCCTGCCAATGCAGGAGCCGCAGGTTCAATCCCTGAGTCAGGAAGATCCCCTGGAGTAGGAAATGGCAACCCACACCAGTATTCTTTAATGCTAAATCCCATGGACAGAGGAGCCTGGCGGATTATATACGGTCCATAGAGTCGCAAAAGAGTGGGGCACGACCGAGCGATGGAGCGACTGAGCACCCAGCACCACGTCCAGCAGTGACCACTCCTTATCGTTATATCAGACGTGTGGGTGTGCATGTTTGTATAAAGAACGCACACTCCACGAGGGCAGGGTCCTGTGAGTCTGTTCTGTCCTCGGCTCTGTCGCAGGCCCAGATCCTGACTCAGGACACAGCAACACATGCCTGTTGTGGTGCAGTGAATGAACGAGCAGGGCGGCCCTAAGGCTGAACTCCAATCTCCCGCACAGGAGAAGCTGAGTCCCTCGTTCACCGAGGATGCAACAGAGCCAGAACCAGACCCAAGGCTGTGCTCGCAATTGCGTCTCTACGTGGGCCTCTTACTAACGCAACTGGAAGGATCAGTTCAGTTCAGTTCCGTCTCTCAGTTGTGTCCGAATCTTCGAGACCCCATGGACCACAGGATGCCAGGCCTCCCTGTCCATCACCAACTCCCGGAGTCTACTCAAACTCATCTCTGTTGAGTCGGTGATGCCATCCAACCATCTCATCCTCTGTCGTCCCCTTCTCCTGCCCTCAATCTTTCCCAGCATCAGGGTCTTTTTTCAAACGAGTCAGCTCTTTGCATTAGCTGGCCAAAGTATTGGAGTTTCAGCTTCAACATCAGTCCTTCCAATGGAAGGAAGAAGTTCCCTTAAAAGTGGGGAGATGTCGCTTTGGGTTCTCTCCCCTTAGATTCTTGACAGAGGGGCACCTTTCTGTATCCCAACGTCGGGCGTTTTCCTGTCTGTGTGTGGACAGGAGTGAAGAGCACAGAACAGGGACCGCATTGGGGTTTTGGCTCCAGTCCTGACTGTAAACTTGCTCAAAGTCCTCACTTGAGGTCCCAGGGACTCAGCTCCAAAATGAGGGGCTTCGCACATGTGAGCATGCACCCTGATCGGCTGGGAGCTTGTTGAAATGCAGGAGACTGAGCCCACCCAGCGGGGTTTGATTCAGTCATTCTGCGGTGAGATCTTTGCGTGTGACAAGGTCCCCAGCGATGCTGAGACAGCCGGTCTAGGGACCACATCTGGAGAACCGCAGGCCAGGAAGACACCTGACATCCTGCCTCTCAGTTTCTCCTCCTAGGACAGAGGTAAAGAACCAGGAGCCAGAGTCTGACAGCCCACGTCCCAGTCTTAGCTCTGATAATTCCTGGCAGTGTGACCTTGGGCAGAGTTTTTCAGCTCTGTCCTCCACATCTGAAACACGGGATGAGAGGATATATCTATGGCATTTGGGGAAGATTAAATATAAAGCCCTCTACATATAGTAAGAACTTAGTATCAGTGATCTGTTATCAACAACATCAGATCTCCCTGAACTGCAGGGACCCACGAAGAGGGAGCTTTTGAACATATAGTGAGACCAGAACCACCAACAATCTGCTTGCTACATCTAGACTCCTAAAAGAAAGGGCACTTCAAAGTTCCACCAGTAACCAAGAGCTTGTTTTTGTTCTTTGAATTTTAACTGCTTCCTTAGTTCTCAGCAAGCTGTATAATACACATTCTGGGCTGGTTTCAGGCCATGTATACATTTCACTTGGCTTGGTAAAGGAGTCATTTATCAAACGGAATCCATCTGATTTCCTGGATCTGAGATTAGACTGCCTCAGGCTTCCTTTCCTCCTCCCCACAACCATAACCCTTGTAAAAATAGAATTTCCCTGTTCCCAGGAGACCGAAAAGGAGAGAATGCTTCACACATCTTTTTTTTGTAAATGACAAATGCTGCTAGGTTCTTCAAATCAGGAAATCAGCTCAAAACCCAAGATGTTCTAGACAACACAGTAAAACAATGGCCCTGGAGATTTTTTTGGCTTTTTCAGGCAAAACACTATAAAACCATGTGGGGAATGTAGCCAAAACACAAAAGCAAAAATAACAAAAATAGAAAAACAAACAAATAAGGGTTGCAATGGGTGGGTATCAAATTAGGTGAAAAAGCATTTACTTACCAGGCTTGCCTGTTTGTTTTGCAAGCAAAGGGCAAGAAGCAACAGAAAATGGAAGCAAAACAGATAATCAGGGCAGTTGTTAGGAAAGCAGGGGGAAAAAAAAAATCAACTGCAACAACCCGGAATGCAGAAAGCACAGAAATCCCTTTTCGTTCTGAATTCTGAACAGTCGATATTTGAACTTAATGAAATATAGTCTCTTTAGTATCATATGACGAGAATGAACAGTGATGGCAGGACAGATGTTACACTGACACACAGCATTTGTAGAGGTTAAATGGAAGCCAGGGAGCCAGGCGGGAACCAGGAGAGGCTAGTGGAGGTGGAGTGGAAGCTGGTTTTAACCTCAGAATGCTGTTACATTTATTCTGGGCCCTGAACTGCCCAGCTCTCTGAGTTAGCCCTGTGTGGGGCAGGGAAGGCTGCATGGGTGAGTGGGAACGAGAAGAAAGAGACAGGATCCAGATGAGAAACATGGGTGTTTCCTGCTCAGAAAGAAGGCAGGTCCCGCCCACAGCTACAGTGAGTCCCAGCCGTGCTGCAGCCCCACACTGTCCTCAGCAAGGACAAGGGCCCTGAAATCGACAGGGGCCCCAGTCGGCGACCTGCAGTGATGACCAGGGATGACACGCACAGACGCGCCACCGTGCGCCAAGACACCCGCTCTGGGAACGTGGATGACAAAGAGGACGGTCAGTGGCAATGGGGACTCACAAAGGGGTGCCACCAGAGTGGCTTCCAGCCGGGGATGTTGGGGGCTGGCAGAGCCACCAGGAGGGTGCTCAAGCACCCCCAAACAGGAAATCGCTCAAAGCGGGTGACCTTAGAGCTCTGGAAGAGATGGACCCTCAGGTCAAACACACCAGGTCTCTTGGGAGGGGAGAGGGTTGGGTGTGCGTGGCCTTAATCCCTGGAGTCAGGGTTCCACACGCTCCTCAGATGGTCTAGAAGTGAAAACACTGTTCTAACGACTGTCGCCTGCAGATACACAGCAAGGAAAGCATCATAGGGGAATAAGCTTTCTGTCCCCACTTATGGCGACCACGTAAGGACAGGCCACTTACGTCAACTAGAGATTCTGACTCTCGTCAGTTTTCAAGAGGGAAGTGTCGGCTTCTATCAAACTGCCAGTCGAGCAAGTAAGTTAGGCTGCTGTGGGCAGCCTGCTGTCAGGGCAAAGGCTCACATTCTCTTCAACACTGGCCTAACCATCATCGTCAAGAATAAAAATTAAAATGTACGACTCCAAGGTGTGGAAGGATGTTTCTAGATGAGCCAGGTAGGTGTGAGTGATGCTTTCGTGTCCCAACTCCAGGAGGTGGAAAGGTCTCATTCAGCTCACTAAACAGTGTATACTGGAAGATATAAATGCTTCCTTCTGAACACTTTCAGCAGCAGTTTCAGTTCCAAGAGTTTTTTTTTTAATCTCATCCATATGTATCCATAAATTTTTATTCCCATTTAACAAAGAAGTTTCATTTAATAGAAAGCATACACCATGAGGCTGATCCTTAAAAAAGATCCCAATGGGCTTTCCCCTGAGCTCTAGGAGAAATGGCCTTTATTAAAATAAACCAAAATGAAAGCTTTTTTGAAAGGAAAGCACTCAATAGGCAGCTTCTTCAGTGTTCCCAAGGCTCCTGTCATGCTTATCTTGGGACAAAAGCTAGAGGTATGGTGTGACTCATATGATGAGAAGTCATCAGCTGAAACAAGCATCAAGTTGGGACACAGAAACTGTGGTCTGCAGTGAGCACATGTCCTTAGGAGTAAAAAAAAAAATTTAAATCCAGTATCATGGACCTAAGCAAATGAATAAATAAGCAAAAATTCCACACCTGACCCCCAGAGTCTTAACAGCATTTCTGAATAGTGATCATCAGTGAAAAATCTTGGGCTTGGCACTTCTGCAAGGTCTTTTCTCGATTTTTCTTTAAAAGCAGAAGAGCCAGTTACTTGAGGTCTGGTTACTTGAGGCCTTCTTTCATTGCAGGCCAAAGTAATCCGTCACTACTGGCTGCCAGGGATGCTGTGTTAAGACAGTTTCTGAGGTAGTATCCAACCTCAGGAAGGAAGAGCAGTGATCAGTTAATAGGGGCAGGCAGCTGGGCTGTCACATGTTCTAATATTCCTTGTCCTGGACCCTGTGTAAAGGCCAGTGGGATATTTTTTTTTTACTTGCATCTAATCTATATTAGGGTTTAGCGATTTGATGTTAGAGATCTAATTCTCTCTCATGAGCAAAAAAGCCTCCAAACATCCTAGGAACCAACCCCAATTTTTGGCTGGGGTTGGGCCCCATGAGGTGGACTATCCTGGCTGAGTCAAATGGTGACCATGAAGGTGATGGCCATGGCTCCCCACTGCATACTAAGGGACGTGCGGGCGGGTGTTTCCAGGAGGTCCCCAGACTCACCGCCTGCAGCAGAGCCTCGTTCTGGGAGGCTCTGGTCCCTCCCTAAAGGGCTTCATGCTCTAAAAGGAGCCTGAGAGGAACACACTCTGGGTCTCTGCCTTCAAAGCCCTCCCCACAGTTCAGAAACCTCAGGGCCTGAGTCCCTGCCAGTGAAGACACTCACCTATCATCTGGGCAATGGTCTTCTCATACTCAGCCACGATTTTCCTGTAAAAGAAGTGGAAACAGGTTGGTACTAAGACCACACAATGGTTTTTACTTTCACGCGGGTGCCCATGCACTGGACATCAACAGCCTGAGCACCGTCCAAGAGGACAAGTCCTTTGGGTCCCAGGTGGCTCAGAGGCCGTGGGGCCCCTCCAACCTCAGCCCTCTCCTTGCACACCCAGGTAGGTTCATGCTCCTAGTGCACGACTCTGAACACATCACTCTCTTGTATAATACAAAACACTCCGTGTCTCTCCACTGCTCACTGAGAAAAAAATAAGGCTAAAACTTCAGCCTGATAGTCAAAGCCCTCTGTAACCTAGGCCTGATCTTCATCAATTGTACCTCCTTCCATGCTATCCTGTAGACACGGTGATTCAGTGATAGCAAATGATTTCCTATCTGCTCTGAGCTTTCTTGCCTCTGTGGCCTTGAACATGGTTGTTCACTTCCTCTCTATCTCCAGCTGTCAGAATCTGTTTCTCAAGTTCCAATTCAAATGCTCTCTCCTCCAAGAAGTCTTCCCTGATTTCTCTTTAGAACCCAAGAACATTTTCTTTTTTTTTTTTTTTTAATTTGGCTTTGGTCAAGTCACTTAACCTCTCTGAGGCTTCAAACGGGGCTGACCATCCCCTTAAGGGCTGTGGGGAGAAACAGATCATGTGTCTCTAGACAAAAGCACAGTGCTTGGCACACAGCAGGTGCTCCTCGTGTGGTAGACGTCATACCTCTATGACTATATGCAGAAAATGAAAATAAATCACTCAAGTGAAATTTGGAAGACACCCTAAATGTTTATCCATTGAGACTGGTGAAATTAATTGTATTAGACCCTCATAAGGACTGTCAAACAATTGAACAATAAGATTGAGATGTATAAAAATCTAAGTTATCTTAAGTTAAAAAAGAATGTAGGGTCATGTATACTTCTATACTACACTAAAGAAAAAAGGAGGTTATACTGATACCTTAACACATTTGGGATCAGAAATGCAAAAGTCTAGGAAGGATACCCCTGAAATGGTACATAGCGGTTACCTGGCTGTGGAACCAGAGGCTGAGTGGGAAGGAGATTTGTTTTTCATTGTAGGTATATTTTGTTGTTGTTCAGTCATCAAGTTGTGCCCGACTCCCTGCAACCCTGCAGGCTGCAACGCGCCAGGCTTCTTCAATCATGTCAACTGAGTCGGTGATGCCATGCAGCCACCTCATCCTCTGCTGCCCCTTCGCCTCCGGCCCATAATCTTTCCAGCATCAGGGTCTTTCCCAATGAGTGCATTATTTAACTCATGCTCATGGTATTTTAATAATCGTAATATACTAAGAATCCTCATGGAATAAAGAGTAACTTCTATAGAGGACACTGTTCATGGGCCACACCAGTTCTAGCTGTTATCAAACCACAGGTAAGCATTCCCCAGGTAACCAGGAAGTCCGAGCATCACAACTGACCTCATTTCCATCACTTCCCGCCTGCTTTCTTCATATTTATCTTTCCACTCTGAGACCTCTCTCTCCTTGGTTATGATCTAGTATCAGGGTAAAGAAGAGGAAAGGTTAGTCCCAGATGTGTCCATTCTGATGTGAGCAATTCACAGACCGAGACAAGGAGACATGAACAAACATGGGATTAAAACCTGCTGCACCAAACAATTATTGTACTGAGAGAATTTCCCCAAGCGTGACAGAAATAAGCCATACACCAGACTTTCACAATGCCCTTGGAAAGCAACAAAACGTGTGTGCTTTTTTTTTGTTATAAATCAAATGAGGCCCACAAAGGCTTATTAAACAATAGTGTCCAAGATCAAAACCCATGGTTTGCTACCTATCTCTGCCGGCAGTGGTCAGAGGAGAAGGTCTGTGTCCAGAGATGCTGGCTTTGTGGGCCATGGGGATGTACGTTTATTTACAAGTGGCAGAATGGGAGCTGTTTGCAGGCACCCAGAGCTGGCCCTGCCTTCTCGGGGGCACCCGCACACCACAGTACCTCTGCCCTGGCGATCTGGAGCGCGGAGTCCAGGTCGGGCTGCTGGAACAGAAGGCCTGCGGGTTTCTCCACCTCGGCCGTCCCGATGCGGGAATACAAGGCTGTTTTGGAGATGGAGACATCCGGTGGGTGAGCAGCTTCTCTCTGTGGAACGGTTTTTAATTTTAAAAAGTGACCATCACGCTTCTGACAAAGAGAACTGCATTCATCCTCTCACGAATGGGTTGGTTGTATGGTTTTGAAACAAAGAACATCGAAAGCATGAGAAAATGCTAAGACTGATGAACGGGGGAATGCCGGATACAATGTATGGCAGTCTTATCATTTTGCACCTGCGCAGGCTGACGAAGAGGCTGGTGGGGAGGCGCCCCCAGCTCCTGGCCCTGGAGTCAGGCATGTCTACTGCCTGTTTATCACTGCTGTTTATCAGACTCAGGCACTTAGCCACAGCGAGTGTTTACCGAGGCCACCTTCCAGCAGGCACCACTTCCCAAATAAAAGCCTGACGGTGAACAATGCTGAATTCTACTCTACGTTTGCCTCGTTTTGAATAACCACAGATCTGATGGTTTGGTGAGACTGTCCACATTTTAATTTAGGGGGCATCAGTTAGCTCTCTTTGAAAGTATATAAGTCATACAAAGTTTTAAGATCTACTGTAGACATCAAGCAATGTCACCTTCAGTGAATGAGTTTCTGGATGCCGAAAGGTAAGTGTTACACTGGAGTTCAACGGTGTCAATGGGAAAATAGAAAATTAGATTACTGACAATATCCATGTGCGCGAATGTGTGCAAATAAGACCCTCGACAAGCACTGTGATTCCGCACCACCCACAACTGACACTGGACAGTCCCCAGGGAGGGCTACACTGACTATTCTTCCTTCTGCACAAATGCTCAGCCGTTTCCAACACACTTGAAATGCAATGTTAGGAACATCACCAAGCAGCGCAGCAGGGTTGTCAATCTAGCTCTACTGCAAAGAAACGCCAAACCAATCACACTCTCAGTCCCATTCATTAACCTCCTGGCCCGTCATGGTGGCCAAGGCAAACCTCCACCCTGGTTACTCGAGTCTGATTCGATGCAAAGCAATGGTGATCCAATGCAAGGAGGGCAAGTGCTTCTTCCTTGGGAAACGTGTAGAAGAAACGGAGTCGTGAACAGAACAGTGATGCAGAAGAAAGAAATGTGGGGATGGAACAGTGAGGACTTATCATGTAGGTGGAAGCAGAGACTAAAGAACCAATAGTAAGTGGGAAAGGAGTGACCTGAAGGTGCTTGAGCACAACCTCTCTCTTCAATCATGGGAACAGGTACGCCTACCCTACTGTGGCCTCAGAGACAAGGAACCTGAGACAGCTCGGAAAACGCAGGTAGAAGCTTAATGGATAGGACTGGAGGTCACAGGGTTAGGACCAGTTAGTCGTACACATGCACGATGAGCTCAGTGGTTTATGTTCTCCTGGAAGCAAGCGTCTGGGGTGTGGCTGCCACACCCCAGCCTGATCTTGGGTATCTAACCCTCACGTGCAGCCGGAACAACTGCTCTCAGAGTGGGGAACACAGTTTTGTTCAACCAGACATCAGGGATACCCACCGTCCAATGGAATGCCAGGGTCCCTCAGCCTCGGGTCCTAAAGGTATTCTGCGGCCAGACATTTGAGCAGAACAGCTAACAGCCAGAGCTAACAGCTGTCGGGAGCAGGCAGACTGACCTCTTAGAAGAAAGAGGGCCACCAGATCGGAGGGCAGAACCTCTCCTGTCTAGGGGTTAATCTGTGATGTCTGCAATGCTTTCAACATTCTGCTTGTCAAAAGGGAAACTTCTCAGGAAGTAAATGGAAAATTATAATGGCATCAAAACTCAGTACTTAAATTTATCATCAAAGTTCAAAAACATAAAATTCTGAAGAGGATTTAAAAAAAATTGTTCCTATCAGTTAAATAAAATAATGTGTTCTTTGAAAAAAAAAAATCAGAATAAAATTTCAAAATGGAAAGAACATCCCGGTCCCTCTGATGATGAAAAAAATGAGAATCTAAATAAGATTTGGCCAAATCATTTCCCAGAATGAGATTCAATTCTGACTCCAAATAAACCAGCTCTCTGAAGTGGAAGAGAAAAATGAATGAAAACTAATTTTACTGTACTGGGCAGAAATGAAATAAGATCAATGCAGGAATTAATGACTTTTAAGCTGCCTCATGTCCTTTGTAAAAACAAGGACGAGGATGAAAAACAAGAGGATGAGCTTTCTGAGTAAATGCAAATGGTTACTAGCGAAACAGTGATTCACCATTGCCAGTCAGGCCACCTGTGTTTTCAATAAAGAAACAATGACTTTCAGAGTCCATCTGAATTATCACCCAAGTAGCTGCATGTCAATGAAATTCAAGATACACACCCTGGTTTTTTCTTACAACCAAGGATTGTTTTAAACTGAAATTAATAGCTCTGTCTCTTCCTGGTATTTTAAGATCAGACTTAGATTAAGCTGTATTTCTCTCACATAATCTCCCACTTGCTACTTAAGAGGAGCCAGGAAGCCCCTAAAATAGCAATTTAAAATGTGAAATGGCCATGACTCAGACCACATGGGACTGACTATAGAACTGATGTCCATGCCTTCAATCCTCTCCCTCGAACCCTGATCCCTAGGGGGACCCCTGGGGCACAGTCACCCCAGTGAGACCTACAGACATGCCTGGGGTCCTTCTGGCCTTGCAGCCAGGGGCTGCAGACCCTGCCCCTCACCTGGGCTCACAGTCCCACTTGTGGCCAATTAATCCCCTGTTGCCAGGTTTATGGGAAGGTGCCATGTCCGGGACCAAGGCAGGATTGCTGTCCCGCGGAACCGGGTGGCACAGCAGTGAGAGAGCACGGGAGTGGGGCCCAGGAGACGAGACCGGGCCATGGGCCAAGGTCGTGGAGCATGGACACAGGCTGGACACTTGGGGGTGTCTGGGCCACACGGTGCCAGGTCAGGCAGAGAGCAGCCTCACCCTGCTGCTGTGCTACCCAAGTCTGACAACGGGCGGTCTTGAGCTCAGGATGACAAACAAGAGGAAGGCAGTTGATACGTGCCCTTAATCCACTCTCACAGGAGGCACCGCCAGCGCCAACTGGCCACTCCATCCCAGTGGGTCAAGACACGGCCTCAGAAAAGAGGGTGGAACAAATTGAGAGAGTAGCTGACATATATTCACTACCATGTACAAACCAGATAGCGAGTGGGAAGCTGTAGAGCACGGCTCAGTGCTCTGACCTAGACGGGTAGGATGGGGGCAACGGGAAGGGAGGCTCAAGAGGGAGGGAATATACGTATACTTATAGCTGATTCACGGTGTCGTAGAGCAGACAGCAACACAACACTGTAAAGCAATCATCCTCCAATTAAAACGTATATTAAAAAAGCATGCATTAAAAAAATAAATTTAAAAATAAAAAAATATAACGTATTCTCCCTTTAAAAAAAATAATAAAATTTCTGGAGAAAAAAAAAAAAGGCATGGCCTGATCCCTTAACATTAGGCTGCAGGCGATGACCACAAATTCTTGCAACTGGGCAGTAAGCTGAAACCCACGTGCGAGTCCTCTGTCACTGCTCTTCAGATGGTCACTGTGGGTTTGAGGCATCATGTGCGGGGCCCTGGACACAGCAGGAGAAAGGGACCCTAGGATATCAGGCTGCTCAGCAACCACACAACTGCCCCAGACCTGACTCCTCCTTTTCCTGCTGCAACAAGCCAGGTCTCTGCCTTCATCGGCTAGGACTCCTGCAGGAACCATATACTAGGAGTAATGCCCTTTCCTGCCCAGAGGAGCCTCCTTCTAGGACTTCTTCCGGCCCCAAAGCTTGCCATTTGTATGATCCCTGTTCCTAAGTTACCCAGATACAGCCTTCATTCTTTATATAGGGTCACCCTCTTGCCAAAAGGCCAACAACTTTCGGGGTCACAAGCAGCGTCTGTTACACATACAAATGCAATCCGTCCTTGAGTCCTGCAGCCCTCGGACAGCCATGCGGATGAGACCCCGAGGATCTGCCCATCCTGGTTCTTGGTGAATTCAGGGTCACGGCACCGCAGAGCCAGGGACTGCTCAGACCTACCCCCAGGAGGACACCACACTGCCAGAAGCGTGTGGAAGGAAAACAAGTTGGAGTCTGACACCCCAGCCCCTGGAGTTTCCCTCATTTCTAACTTTTTCTGACTAATGAGGAGAAGGAAACCCCACTGCAATCCCTGGGAGCCTGGCTTTGCTGACCCTCAGTCTACAGGGAAACACGAGCGAAGCGGCTCCAAGGAGCGACCGGAAATCACCCCCGTCATATTTCACAATGCTTTTCATCCCCTCGGTGTGAGTTTTTTTTTTTTTCATTCTGAGAGATTTCATTTTGTGTGAGCCACAGTTTAAGACCACGCTGCCAAAAAGACGGGGGCTGTGTCACTTGCAGCTGAAATATATGGGCAGCAAAAAGAGCCAATTGGATATACAGCTGCTGTGTTCTCTTCCTATATATCAACAGTTTCCAATGCACTAAGGGATTATCAAGCATCTCACGAACAAGAAACCCAGAGGGACCTAATTGGGTTCAGGCAAATGGATCACCCTAGGCTAATCAACTATAGGAAAGAGCATCTATTTGCCATGGGCCAAGGTCCCTAGATAATAGACTTCTTACAAAAGTGGAACAAGTTCCTACAGTGGAGGAAAATACTCCTCATACTCCAAGACCCTATGGAATCTTTTAACACGCCCTTCTGGAATATGGAAGGAGGGAGCGGGTGCTGTCTCTCCAAACTACACTCAGGAGATTCACGTGACAGTATTTTCTAAATCAGAACCAGGACACATGGTCTGAGAACAGGCTGTAACTGCCTGGGAGTCAACTGCTAGCCATCTCTGAGAAAGCAGGCAAGGGTACCACGCAGTTCCAAACACTTCATACTCAGTAAGAACTACTTAAAACATGATTCTGCCACAAACTTCTGGACAAGAATAACCTGTATTCATAGTGACCAAACTTTAAGCAATTCATTCTGTGTTTAAGCCACTAACCAAGAATATCAAGAAATAAACCTAAGAGGGAAAAATTCCTAACTACATAATGTATTCTAAAAATCTCATTTCACAGAAATTCAACACAGGTTTATGAGTTGGCCAGAAGAACAAGGACATCAACAATTAGACTTTACATTCTTGTCTCGACTCTGGGTCCAAGTGTTCCTGGTATGGACATCCATGGGGAGACATCTCAAGAGATGTATCTGAAAGAGGGGGGTCCCTGTTTGGCTCCAGGGGGACCACATGCAGGGGGCCCTCAAGGCAGGAGCAGCGTGAATTCCTGATCCTGTATCCAGGATGAGAGATGGTCCTGCTGCTAGGCGAGCTGTCGCTTGAGATGGATGGGCAACAGGCTCCCATCGGGAGATGTAAGCACTAGCTCTCAGAAAGCCAGTGAATCACCATCAGGCTTTGGGCTGGCTCCCAGGCTCCGTTTTCCCCCTGTGTAAAACGGGACCTGGGCCTGCCGTATGAGGAGAGATGCTGGGAGCGTCTCATTGGGAAACAGAGGGCCCAGTGAAGGTTAGCGCCCATTCACTGATCACAGGCCTACTGTGCACCACGCACGGTGCCACTTTCTGCACATCACCCACTGTCCTCACAGCAAGCTTGCTATGAGCCTCTTGACACAGATGGAAAACCTGAGGCTCACCCACTGGTTCAAGGCCACAGAATGCCCTGGGGCCCAGTTCTTGTCTAACTGGGCTGCCACCTGGGGGTTGGGTATGGGGGAGGGAATTAGGAGGCTTCTCAAACTCCAAGGGCATCCGTCAGCCCTGGGGATGGGCTAAACCTCCGTGGACCACGTGCTGTATTGCACGGCAGCAGTAACTCATCCCAACTGTTGAGTAAAATGACTCCAAGCTTGGAAGCCAGCAAAACAATCTCTGCAGGGACTGTCGACATCATATTCTCCTCTAGAGAAAGGCTGGCAAACTATAATGAGAAAGCAAAAGTGTGAGTCGCTCAGTCGTGTAGGACTGTTTGTGACCCCGTGGACTGTAGCCCACCAGGCTTCTTTGTCCATGGGGATTCTCCAGGCAAGAAGAGTGGAGTAGGTTGCCATTCCCTTCTCCAGGGGATCTTCCCAATCCAGACATCAAACCTGGGTCTCCTGCACTCCAGGCAGATTCTTTACCATCTGAGCCAAACTATAGCGTGTGGGCCTAATGGCCTAATGCCATTTCCTGTAAAAGGTTTTTACCGGGCCCCGCCAGAGCCATTCATCCAGTGCTGTCCACTGCTGCTTTGGCAGAGCTGCAGAGTTGAGTAGCTGTCAGAGATCAGATAGATAACCGCAAAGCCTCAAACGTTACACTCTTTACTTGCAGAAAAGGATAGCTTTTTTGTAATCCTCTTGACCCTGACCTAAGGGTCATCTGACATGTCAGGAAGGTCTTGTTTTCACCTATTTACTATTTCACCTATTTATTAGGGTCTGGTCTCAGTATAATCATTACTATTATTCTATAATAACTATAGAAAACAGAAAAGCTACAAATTACTTTTCATCAACAGAGAAGCAAATGATTTCTGTAGGAAGAAAAAAGAACTTCAAAGGTTAGGATTTATCTGTCCTGTTTAACTATGAATAGAACTAACCAGTTTTATATCTAACTTTGCGATCTGATTCCAGTTTCCTCCCTCCTCTGACTGTACATGAGTTTCTCGTACTTTCCTCCATTCAACCAGCTTTACCACCCACCCTGCTTGGTTCCTCCCTAACTGAGTGGACCAGATCTTAAGACATGCACTCAGCGTGTACTTATGCATGAGCTATGCCTTTAGCTTTTTGGAGATATTCTTTGTTGAACACCGGCCTGGCTGCGGTTAGCAAAGAAGCTTCTGGACCACACAACATTCTCAAGAGGCAGCACACAGCAGCAGCAAACCGGTACCTTGGTGTCCTGGCGGCTACGGGCAGCCAGGGCGATCTGCCTGGCCAGCTTCAGGGCTTCTATCCGCATGATGGCAAACTCTAGCTCCTCCTGCCGGAGGGGCGGGGAATGAGCAGACCGCAGGGAAAATGCAGCGAGACAGGACGGAAATGTTTGTCCACATCCAAGAAACAAATGGGCCACGTGAATGTGTCGTAACAGGTACTCGGGAAAACACACGCACTGGCTTTCTTTCACAATTAACACCTCAGCAGATCATGAAATAGGTGCTTAATTTCCTTTTTTTTTGTTTTGTTAAATCACCCTTTGGAATGTCTGTCAGAAGTATTATGCCATCAAATATGAAGTGATTTTTAAAACGGGATCCGAATTTTTAGTGCACTGTTTCCTTCGATTTCTCTCCTTTTATTCATTTCATGTAAGGTTGGCCAACAATTTCCATGAGTGGATCTGCATCTCTCAAAGGACTATAAGCCATCTCTCTAGGTTTGCTCTGCACGTCCCAGTCTAGGGGAGTATCAAATTAAGTGGTCAAATTTAAAGCGCAGCATAGAGAGAATGGTTTTGGTTCCAGATGCGAGACCTGAGTCCAGATGTTATCTCAATGGGGGTCTGAGATAATCTCATATATATAAACAGCCTGGCTCACTGGTGAGCTAATACCCTTGGTTCCATCAATAAATCACAAAAAGCTGCTTTTGGGGCTATCAAGACATCTGAAAAATGACTGTTTGGATCCAATTTCCAAATTGAAATACAAATGGTTTGTTCCATATGGAACGACACGATTTATATCACTCTGGCGTCCCGGGTAGAGAACGCCACATACATCAGTCTTGGAGGGGAAGCGATTCCATCTGGAACATTCACAGCAATGCTCCATGAACTCCTGCCTCGCGGCTTTTGGAGTTCAGAGATTCATTCTCTACTGAGGTTTTTGACAAACTCCCCCAAAGTCACACATGGGCTACAAACCTGAAGTTTCTGAGCAAAGACTGGGGGGTTCTTTTCTGCTAAGTCGGGCTCCAGATAGTCAAGCGCACCACAGAGAGAGGCTGGATGAGCTAGCCTGCTGAGGAGGGCGTCAGCAGAGGCAAAGGAGCCCTCGGGAGCTGTCTGAAGGCCGGCAGAGGAGGACACAGAGGAAAAACAGAGGAGACAGAGTGATAGCTTCTGAGCAAGGACCACCCATCTATCGGCTGAACATTTCTGCCGTAAGGCCAAAGAGAGTATCAGGTGCCAATACCTCCCTCTTCATCTGGACGGATGTCCACATGCTGACGACGGGCATCTCGAGACTGACAGGCCCAACCCCCTCCCCCAAAGCACCATCTTAGCGTCCTTCCCCACCCCCACACCACCCCCACTCCATAACCAGTTGCTGGGAGGACAGCTGTCCTTAGGTACTTGAAAACCTCAGCAGGTGGGAGACAAGCTAGCTGATGGGGATTCCAAATGTAACATAACTCATCAGGAAAATACCTTCCAGGGTAAATATTGAAAGTAAGGTTTTGGTAAAAGGTTATTTTCTAAATAATGGAAAGATGCTTTCAAAAGAAAAAGATCAGAAAGACTTCAAAATCAGAAGCCAACTTGGCAGAAAGTTGAATTAAGCATGAGTCCCTCATGATGTCTATTTGAAAGATGCTCTGAGTCCTGTCTGGACCATGTTTTTGCTCATAATTATCTTTCCAGTGTCCAACAGCCAGACACACAGTAGGTGCTAAATTAAGTACTTGATGCATGAGATAAATGAACGTCTACTCATCCGGAACAACAAGGTAACATGCTAAGTCAATGGCCTCAAACCCTCATAGGGATTGCGAGGGGGGAGGTAAAAAAAAGCAAAAGAAAATTCATCTAGCAGGATGATCCACTTTAGATGTGTGGAGGAGGTTGGGGGCGGGGCCTTGACCTCAGGTCTATTCTCTCTGAGAAAGCCCCACAGGGCTGGGGAAGGAAGAGGTATTAAGTCCTGGTCTATACACAGAAGGCACTTCCCATCACCAAGGCCCAGGAGAAACAACTGTCTCTCAAAAGGAGAGCATTCACCTGCTCCACCATTCTCTGCCCTCTGCCGGAGAAGACTGAGAGGCAGGATATAGACGGATGACAGCTCCAAAGCCACAGCCCAGCTGGAAGGGGCTGGAAGTGGAAAGTTAATAACCCTGACAGCAAATAACGCACTTAGGTGAGAACTGCAAAACCACCTTGGTGAGGACGGAGAGCCTTCCTCTGATCATTACAGGGTGGGATGACCTAGGCTAGCTTCCGGCCCCATGCCCGGTACCAGGCAAGTGGTGCTTTAAAGACCTGGCCCGAGCAGCGATGGCAGCCCAGTGGTCCTGGGTTCATCCACAGTGATCTCGGGTCCCTCCGACCCCACTTACAATTTCCATCACTTCCGACGCAGTGCCCAAGGCCATGGACTCCAGCTCTTTCTGGGAGGACTTCTCTGGCACCTGCAAGTGTGGCTCCTGGTTGGGGGCCAGCCCTCGTGCGACGGGATGTTGGATCTTTGCCCCAGTATTCACAAGGGCTTCAGTCTCTTCGAAACTTGAGCTGAGGAAGAAAGGGCATCTTTAGAGTCTGTACCGGAAACCCCACCAAAATCAGCCAGGATGCCTCGACTAATATGCCAAGGGATGCTGGACTTTCAGGGTTATATTCCCCAGGAAAATGGACAGGTCTTAGACAGTCAAGGGGCCTGCTGGCTGAGCGGAGGGTGGTCCAGTCCCACCCTACGGCCTGCTGACACGGTAGAACCAGAAGTACAGATGCCATCTAGCTAAGGACACAAAGTGTGAAAGTATTAATTGCTCCGTCGTGTCTGACTCTTTACAACCCCATAGACTGTAGCCCACCAGGTTCCTCTGTCCGTGAGTTTCTCCAGGCAGGACTACTGGAGTGGGTTGCCATGCCCTCCTCCAGGGGATCTTCCCAACCCAGGGACTGAACCCAGGTCTCCTGCATTACAGGTGGATTCTTTAGTGTCTGAGGCACCAGGGAAGCCCAAGGACACAAGCAGACCACTAGGCCCCTAGCTGTGCACCTCAGGAGGAGAGGTTAGGGGCTGTGACTCAGTGAAGACCAAGGGAGACGCTGCCTGCATGGAACGCACGTTGACGCCGTGCCGGTCACAAGGCACCATGACTGCTGCTGTGATCAGGTCATCATTTCATTCTCCCCGCCCCGGGCAGATTTTGGAGTAAGTGTGGGAAGTCAAAGCAAGTGCTTTCGCTCCTGCTTAGTGACCGGGCCAGCAGGGGAGGGCAGGAAGCTCCCAGTCTCAGCATGAAACCCCACCCACACCCGACCCAGCACCACACAGCTCAGAACCGGACCCTGACAAAGGCTTGCATTCACATCTTATTAACAATCAACATTTATCAGGCACTTTATTTGTGCCAGGCTTCGTGACCAGCGCTCTCCTTACAGCATCTCCGTTCACTTCCCCTGATGACTTTTTGGACAGGGACCCCTAGCCCCGTCCCCAATGGGGGATGCCTGTAAGACTGAGCGCCTCAATTCATCTTCATAAAATCCCTACAAGGTCAACTGCATTCCTCACTCTCACTTTACACATGAGGGAAGTGCAGCCCAGGAGGGCTCAAGTGACCAGTGAGGACCAGGAGTGGGACTGCAGCTCGGAATGCTCCAGCATGCCGCCTCCCCACGGCACAAATCACAGAATCAAGCGGGGTGTGTGCTGGGAGGTGATGCCAGGGCTGCACACGTTCAGTTGGTTAAAGGACCCCAGCCCAGTCCAAAGGGCAGCCAGGGACAAACCGCTGCATCTGCGTCAGAGTGGATGCCGAGATGGAGACGGGGCTGTGTGTGTGCAAGTGAATCGAGGTCGGGAGAGAAGTGTAAGGCTCGGAGGCCGGGGACCTCCCTCCCAGGGCATCGCGGCAGCCATACCCTGAACACGGCGTTGGAGACTCAGACATCCGGACGGGGGGAGACTTGACCGGGCTCTCCTGAGACGTGTCGAACATAAGGTACAAGGCCTGCTTCTTCGGGGCGTCATTGTCCTGCTGCGGGGATCAAAGTCACATGTCAGCTCAGCCACTGTGGCCTAAATGCGCTACCGAGTCGAAAACCAGAGAGCACTTCGATGGGGACAGCTAACTGGTCAGGAAGGAGCCTTCCTTCTCTCCAGCCACCCGCAAGAGAGGAGAAAGTGGTACCGGCTAGGAGAGAGGAGGCACGGATGGCAGGAAGGGGAAGGCGGAAAGAGAAAATGCGACTCCACCTGGGGGGGGCACGTTTCCGGGAAGGATTGACTGAGATGGGGTGGGTGTGAGACACGCTCACTGCTGCTCGGCCACTGCCTTTAGTGGCCATCCTCTCTGGGTGCACAAGCACGCTGGCCACCCGGGATAAACAGAGGGGTCAGAGACAGCCAGCCCAGGTGTTGCCCACAGTTGAATGGGGGGACACGGGCATGATGGACTAGTGTGATCAGCATCACCATCGAGGTTCACTGACTTACAGCAACTGTGGTTTAGAAGCAGCGACCCCACATCTACGAACAACTCAGAGAAAGAAATAGAAGAGCAACAACTCTGGGATCCTGAGTGTCGCACAAGCGCCACCCCCACCCTGGGCATCGCCACGCCCCTGTGAGTGTTGCCTGAAAACAGCACAGCGCAAGAGGTCGTGCTCAGGACCAAACGCCCGGGGGCCACACATACGAAGCCAGGGAAGGCAGCCGCCCATCATAGTGACTCAAAACGAAAAAGGAATGAGGGAGAAACTTACTGCTCAAAGGGATCATCTTCAATTACAGAAAGCAGTTAGTCGGAAGAAACCAGATCATGGTACACCTTAAAAACAACCACTCCTGCCTTTTCAAAAGAAATCTCAGACTAGCTCTTTCTCAGCCAGAGGACATAATTCTGCAGGAAGTCTAACAGCATCCTATCATTTCCTCCCTGAAAATGGCATCTGAAGTGGACTGAGACAAACCTCAACCCCGTCCCCCACTCCAGCCCCGGGTCACTAAACTGAGCCCAAAACAGGGTAGAGAGCAAGTCCCCTGCTGGCTGGAGGCAGAAGAACTTACAGGTAAGGAGGAACCGATTTTCTCCATGTATTCGATTTCATAGGAGTTTCTGTAATCCAACTCTGCAAAAGAAACAAAAGGACAAGTGAGCATCAGCGAGGGAAAAACGAAAACAAAAGATTATTTGGCTGGGCAAGGTGGGGCCTGGAACAAGGCCTTAAGCTTTCTGAGAATGTCCACTGACTGAGATTTCCAATACAGTCAAAAGGGGAGACTTGCCTTAGCTATTTTCAGACAACTGGTAAACCTCTTACCATAAAGGGGCTTCGGCCACTTGGGAGTCTGAGAGAGTCCTACGGGAATTAAATGTCAAGACCAATCACGGATTTGACTGGGAAAGGATCCGAGCATCCTGCACTGAGTTTTCAGATCAGAGCACGCGTGCCCTCTGGGTGTTGCTTTCTCTGAAAGTCTCAAGTGCGGTTCAGGGAATCTCCCCAAGACTTGGGGAAATTTTGGAACTGGACCCAAGCTGCCCATCTGGTTGATGGAAGCAAGGGGGAAGAAGGGGGCTGCTAGAAGAGAAGCTCTGCAAGTCGCTTAGAACATCCCCCCAATTCTGCCAGTACCGAGGGGCTGGTCTGAATCAAATGTTCAGACACAAAGACTATTAAAGTCCAATCTGGTGGAGTAATGGCCTATTTCAAGTTGACAGGAGACTTTAGGCTACAAGGAAAACTCCAGATACTCTCACTGGAGACTAGAAATCCCACTGCCTGCCTCGGCTCCCAGGCAGTTACAGATGGAGACCCAGCTCTGCCACTCCATCCAAGTCCCTGTCTGGTGAATGGACTAAGTGCCTGACTGTGCAGGGCACGGTGGATATGGTAGTGAACAAGAGAGAAGAGGATCCTGTCGTCGCAAGAACCCCAATCCACAGCTACCCGATGGCTCTTTTACACTTAAGAAGAAAAGCAAGACATGACATGACCCACTCAGAAAGCAAGAGTGTCAATGGCAATCCCTAAAGCCCAATGCCTTAATTTTTTTAAATAAAAAATAAACAGAAATAGCAGCAGTTCTTCTGGTTTTAAGTCCCTCATTCCTACATATTCATAAGCATATTCAACAGAAGGGATCGTTTTTAAATGATCCTTTAAATATGAGCTTTAAAATGAGATATATCCAGGACTTCCTGGTGGTCCGGCGGTTAAGACTGCAGGAGGTATGGGTTCGATCCCTGGTCAGGGAACGAAGACCCTGCATGCCGTGAGGCAAGGCCAAAAAAATAATAAATGAGGGATTTCCTCAAAGACTTTCTCAAAACCTGCAAGTCTGTGTGGTTTTGGCTGAATCAACTGCAGTACTTAACCCCGTGGATGACTTTTCAGGAATCTCTGGGATGAAGCAAATGCATCTTTCTGGCAGGCGTGACCTGCTCACGGGAATGGAGATGGTTTTGTGGATTAATGGTCAGAAAGACCTCACACATCCTGAAGGCGCTGACTTGTTCATCACTGGGGAAGAACATGAAATAAGCCGAACCGCATGCTGGGCAGGAGCTCAGTGTCTGTAACCGTGCTGTGAACCTGTCCCCAGGGTCTGCCTCAACTGAAGACACAGAAGCGTTCATTTATTAAGACTTACTATCTTCTAAAGGCAGGGGACAGTGAAGGACAGAGTGATTTCTAGGGCCTTTTCTGGAGGATGCCAGCGCTCATTTTTATTGTTCTGCTAAAGACTAACTGGAGAAGATTCTACGAATCAGCTCTTTGCTCCTCCAAGGTATCACTGCTATTGCCAAGGCATGATTTTATCCTAATTGATTTAACAGAAAGCCTCCCACCACCTGCCCACCCACCACACACACAAACATACCCTACAATGGCACAGAGTACCCGGGATGCACCGAACAACCTGGGGGCCACCGTGGAGATTTTCCGGGCCCTGGGACCCCGGGTCAGCTAGCTCTGGTTACCAGCTCGCCTCAGGGTCCCACCTGGAATCTGCACTTGTTTTCCTGGCAGCGGATCCGGGTGAGTTTTAGGTCACTGAGCTCATTTATCTGCCTTCTTTCCTACCTGCCAAGAGCATCTCAGATACATTCTTTTCTTGCTTTTTGGCCGCACCACGTGGCAGGTGGGGATCTAACTTTTCCGACCAGGGATCAAACTCACAACCCCCCTGCAGTGGAAGCGTGGCGTTTTAACCACTGGACCACCAAGAAGTCCCAGGTTCTCAGATATTTTGAGAAAACATCTTACTGAACTTGCTTTTCAAAATCTCACTCACCTGCCTTAAATTCTAAGCCTCAGAGGGTAGGCTCGGAGAGGGGAGCCACATGCAATTTTAGCCCCATTTTTACCTCATGCCACACACGTGCTGGCAGACCAGCAAAGGTAACAGCAATTATACCAAGCGGCTCCATGTCTTTACATCTAAGAGGCAGCTCGCTAAAGCACGTGCTGCTTTGAGCTGAAGAGGCCTGACGTTATTGTCAATGGGTCCTGTCGTTCTGAAGGCAATGCACCGTGAGAGGGCTGGACTGCTGTTTCCATTGGACTCTCCTTGTTGGAGCTTTGCTAGGGGACCGGAAGGAGCCTGAGCAGAAGCCAGAAGGGTGCAATTGAGTCCAGATTGTCATTCCCAGGATCAAGGAAGCCACCTCACCGACTTCTCCAAGCCTATTAACTCATTCATAAAATGGAGTTCAAAGTGCACACCTCTTACAGGATAAAATGAATTGATGTAAAGCCCCACAGCTGGTCATGCAAAAGGTAATGGATGGCAACCAGGTCTATTATTGCTCACTGCTAATATTTCTGAAACTTTTAACATATGCGATGAGAGGAGAAGAGGCTTTCAGAAAGGGACAAGGACACTGCTCCGATTTCCCTGGGTGGCCCTTCTATATGTCTGTATCTCAATGGCAATGGTGCCCACCACTGAAGCTGAAGCTCCAACATTTTGACCACCTGATATAAAGAACTGACTCATTGGAAAAGACCCTGATGCTGGCAAAGATTGAAGGCAGGAGGAGAAGGTGACGACAGAGGATGAGATGGCTGGATGGCATCATGGACTCAATGGACATGAGTTTGAGCAAGCTCCAGGAGTTGGGGATAGATTGGAAAGCCTGAAGTGCTACAGCCAGTGGGGTCAAAAAGACTTGGACACGACTGAGCAACTGAACTGAAGTGAACTGAAGAATAGGTTAGGCTTCCTCCTGAGGACACCTTCCTCTCTACTGGATTGTAAGAGGGAGAGGCTGATGCCCTAGCAATGGGCCATCCAGATCTGTGAATCTAAAGCCACCACTCCTTCAGGGTCTCGGACCAGAGACAGGGGAGATCTCAGAGGCTCTGTCGCCCAGTGGTTTCTAAACTTTTCATCCCTGGGAACCACGTGGACTAAGTTTCCTCTCAAGGCATCACATTTCAAAAGATTGCCCTAGAAAATGGCATTTGCTAAGCAAGGGTTCAAAGAAAACTGTTTGATCATCAAGCTCCGGTTTTAAGCAACTGGAGACTATCGATGTCACCACAGAGAGTTGATGAGCTTATAGACCCCAAACATGCAATTTTAACTAGCTGGGCATCCATCTAAACTAGGTCTATTCAGGTTTTTTTTTTTTTGGAATATTAAGACGATTTGAATCTCCTGTGGACCCAGGTTAGGAAGTTCAACATCCTCATTCTACATTTAACGAAAGGAAGCCTGAAAGACGGTTGTTGGGAAGCCCAGTACAAAATAGCCGGTTGGAGGAAGTCCTTGGGAAAATGGCGAAGGGCCAGAAGTACCCTGGCTTGGTGCTGCGGGCAGAAAAACATCTCCTGCCTATGGTTATGCCCGGCGCCAAGATTTAATGATAAATATTAAAGATGTTGCTTGAGAAAACAGGTTATGGGTGAGCACATGGGTCACTTAGAGCACGCTGTCCTTGAAATATTTTTACTGATTAGGTGTTAACCCCGTACGCGCTCTGCTGGCTGTATACTCTAAGCTCTTTGTTCCTGCTTCTATAAAAAGTCTTGACTGCAGAAATAAACTTCTCAGTCCTTGCAAGAGACTGTCCGAGCGTCATTCTTTCAGGTTCATCGCTTCCAAGTCCCGGGGAGAAAGTCCCCAACAACGGTCACATAAAGACTGCGGTGGGGAAGAAGAGGCCCTTCAAGTCGGGCAAATCTGGTCCTACATGGATTAGCCCCTCAACACTGAGCAAATCTCTAACAGCTCAGATCCTCCGCTCTCAGGTTCTTTCTGGGGGACATATCTGTTCCCCGCCTCCATCTGGTGTGGCCAGACATGACCTCATGAACAGGAAGGACAATTCAAGAACAGGGCTCCATCCATTTCTACGTCCGGTTGCTGGAGGGAACAGGTACACCCGAGAGATGGACACAGACCACACCTCCTGAAACTGAAACTTCTGGATTCACACATCCAGTGGATTTCCCATTACCCACCAGCGACAAATACGGGCAGGGCTTCCCAAATCTTCAGTCATTTTCTAAGAAGGCAGGTTTACTAGAGTTTTGTTCCAAACTGATGGATTTCCCTATTTTAAAAATTTTTTAGCAGAAAACAATTCTCGAATATGTCAATGAGCTAGTGAGTGGTCTTCATTCCAAGTTGAAGATGAAGAAATGGATGTCACCACTGAATGAGGCACCTATTAGCTTAAAAGGTATTATTAGCATCTTTCTATTTTCTTGCGTGCTTAGTCACTCAGTCATGTCTGAGTCTTTGCAACCCTCTGGACTGTAGCCTGCCAGGCTCCTCTGTCCATAGGTTGCCATTTCCTTCTCCAATGGATCTTCCTGACCCAGGGATTTTCTGTTTTCTATGAAAATAATGCATGCATTTATCTGATTCCTGGTAATACAACCACATACATATACCACAAAACACATATACTTTTTGATTCCTGCCTTCAATGGCAAGTTCAGGTTGGCTTCTGTACGTTTCTATGACATTTAACAGATCCTTTCCAAACCTCAAGGGATGTGAACCAGCAGGAGCTATCAGAATGGCCAGGTCCCTCCTGGTCCTCACCTACCCCTGCTGCTTCTGGGATGTCCACACACCTCCGCACATCTCCCTCACACAGGAGGTGAGTGATGCAAAACTCAGACTATGTGGACACTACCCTGTATACCTGCCTAGGCTTCTGTTTTCTTTCCCCACAAAGCTGTCTTTAGCTCCCACTGTGTTCATGGCGCTCTGAGAAAAGCTGCCTCAGATAGGGTTCTTGTTGTCAAGAAACACACAATCTAGTGGAGAGGCAAGAGATGCACTCGAATCATTGTTACTGCATCAAGCAGCCTCGAAGTAGGTTCAGACCAGGCACTGAGGACAGGCAGCGAGGGGCCATGACCAGGGAAAGGCTGGGAGTGGGCAGGACAAGCCCGAGAGACAGCGAAGTGCGGGGCATCCTGCAGCAGCCACTGCAGAGGGGCTGGAGGGGGGGGTCCCATCCAGTGGGGTTCCTGGCCCAGGGGTGTGTGCAGAGAGGAAGAGGAGGACTGAAGTAGAGCTGAGGCCAGACCCCAGGCCCCCAGGGTCACGGTGGAGTAAGATGGCCACTGTTAAGTCTCCCAAAGCCCCCGGCCGCAGGGCTAACCTGACAGCCAACTCAAGCCTCCATTATTCAGAAAATACAATGCCCTGAAGTCCAAGTCTTTCATCATCAAAATACAGAAAGGCGTGTCATAAGATAAGCATCCACAGTCTCCCCCAGACTTGAAATGGCTCTCACTGTACCACTACTCAGAAACCTCTGGGCACAAAGCATGCCACCCAGGCCCTGGATCAGGAAGAGCCTCCAGGGGAAGCTTTCCAAGTTACACGGGCAGCTGTGGAGACAAGAATACAGAGCACGGACTTGAGGACACAGCTGGGGAAGGAGAGGGCTGGATGAATTGAGAGAGCGGCATGGACATGTGTAAATTAGCACGGATAAAACAGCCAGTGGGGATCTGCTGTATGACGCAGGGAGCTCAAATCAGACGCTCTGTGACAACCTAGAGGGGTGGGAGTCCCCTGGTGGCTCAGACGGTAAAGAATCTGCCTGCAATGTGGGAGACCTAGGTTCGATCCCTGGGTCGGGAAAATCCCCTAGAGGAAGGCATGGGAACCCATTCCAGTATTCTTGCCTGGAGAATTCCATGGACAGAGAAGCCTGGCAGGTTACACTCCATGGGGTTGAAAAGAGTCGGACGTGACTGACTGACTACATTTTCACTTTTCACTTTCAGAGGGGAGGTGGGAGGGAGGTTCAAGAGGAAGGGGACATACGTACACCTATGGCAGATTTATGTTGATGTATGGCAGCTGCTGCTGCTGCTAAGTCGCTTCAGTCGTGTACTACTCTGTGCAGCCCCATAGATGGCAGCCACCAGGCTCCTCTGTCCCTGGGATTCTCAAGGCAAGAACACTGGAGTGGGTTGCCATTTCCTTCTCCAATATGTATGGCAGAGATCAACACAATATTGTAAAGCAATTTTCCTCCAATTAAAAATAAATAAATTTTAAAAATGTCCTTGGTTACACCCTTGCTCCACCCAGGTCGGAGGCAGGAGGTGGCCTCATAGAGTTCACGGTTCCTTATTAGCAGCAAAGAAGTGGATAAGGTTTCCCTGTATGATTATCCTCATACTGAATGCTACTCAGTTTTTAAGACTTGCTAGAAATTAAGATCTTAGAGAGGGAAACTTAGACCCATCAATGACAGCCCAGAGTACTGGAATGATGGCCCACGACTAGGCTCACAAGCCCCACATGAGGTGGGTGGAGGACAGGCCCTGTGAGGACTAGGAATGCAGGGTCCCATCATATCCCTCCCTGGAAGGTTCTAGTTGCCAACTTAAGATATACGGATTTTTCAAGCCAAAGAACCAGGCAGACAGCTGCAAGTCGATACATGTTAAGGGGGAAGAAGATAAGAATGACGTAAGTGACACACCTAGGGCCTGTGAGAGGGACTCAGGGTTCTCGCTGGCAAGTCGAGGGAAAGCCTCTGGTTTAGGGCTTGAGCATAAGGTGCTGGTTACATGGTGGAAGGTCCCAAGGGGCCGATGAACTGTAGGGACCCCGAGAGGCCCCCAGGCTAGTTTACCCAGCCGAGTATTCGACACAAAATCCTCAAGGAACACAAGCCATACAGCTGAGAAGGTACAAAGCTTGGGGGAGCTCAGGGCCAGGTGTTAGTGGGTGCTCTGCTAGCTCTCAGCAGGTGCCTGCGGGTCACGGCACAGCAGGGTTCAAGCCTCAGGCTGTGTTAACAGGCAGCCTAGCTCAGGGAGCCCGGGGAGGCGGCGATCCACAGCACAGTTACCTGGCTTAGCAGTTTCTTTCCTGGCCTTTTGCTCCCTAGGGGCAGTGGTCTCCAAGGCAGGGTGGGAGTCCAGCTGGCCACCAAGCTGCTTACCCTCCGTGGGTGAATTGAATTTGGTCTCGTTCACGAAGGTGGACAGGTCCGAGGGCTGGGGGTAGTCCTGTTTGTCAGCCTCCAGGTCCACCGTCATGCACGTCCACTTCTGATTGGTGACCGCCAGCTTCTCCTCGTCAGTTGCATGGACCACCGCCGAGATCACGGGCGGCGTTTCCGGCGTGGCCGCGGGGGTGGGGTCCTACCAGGAGAAAGGAAGCCATCTCTCGTCTCGTCCCGTATCTGCGCCCACCCACGGGGTCTGGGTACCTCCACCCAGGATGGGACCCTGTCACATTCCTCTGCTCAAAACAGTTCTAAGGAAACAAATTCTTTCCTCTATGAATTTCCTTTTCTGATGGCTTGTTTCAGGGGGTGATGACCATGGGTTTAAAAAGGAATTAGGATTTTGTGTTTTGATTATTTGAGACATTCCTGCTCATTCACTTTGAGAAAAATAAAGAAAATTTTTACATCTGGCACTTTTATTAGGACAACTATAGTGTTATGCCCACAAAGGGCTGGACATCAATACCACCGACATTGCCCAACAATCGTCACGCCTGATGCCAGAGGTAGAGAAAGTGAGTTTCAGCCCCATCTCCACAGAGGTGTGCAGCTGAGCAGGGCAGGGTGGGAGCCCAAAATGTTACAACAGATGTGGCACTGGACCCAAGACCCCTCGTGGGGCTGGGCGCCTCTCTGCAGCCCCACCCTGGCCAGGGTTGGCCTGGCTGGGGTCTCACTGGCTTGGATGAGGGCGGCAGAGGAGATCTGCTTATGACCTTGAATGGCCTGACACACATTCCTGGTCTGTAAAGAAGGTGAGAGGAACTGGTAAGAGGGAGACAGAGAGCTGTATGAAGAAAGAGCCCAGCCCCCATTTCTTTAGGGGATGGAGTCCCTTTTCCGCCCCAGTCCTTACACAATCCAGGGCTCCTCGCGCACGTTCAGTTCTTTCTCACTGTATATGCGTTTATCTCCACAGACTTCCTCAACTTGATATTTAAGGATGTTCTCAGCAGATTAACTGGCCAGAACGGACCAGCACGATTCCCAGAGAACTAACATTTTTCCTGGGCATCTGCCAATTCTGGGGACATTCTCTGACATTTCCCCAAGGGAAGTGATCAAAACCAAGTCTTGCAAACACTGAGGGACCCTCCATGCAGAAGACAAGGAAGAGGGTGTTGGAAACATAGCCATGATGGGCAACTGACTAGTAGGGGACAATCACCCATCAGTCTTGACTGCCCCCGCCCCACCGCCAGGCGAGCGATAAAATGATAAATATCAAGGGAACAGTATACCTGAGAAGGTGGATCAGAGAGAGGAGACCGTTTTGGCGACTTTTTCACCCTAAATGTGTCACTGGAAACAAAATGAGAAATGTAAACACAACAGACAGAGGCACAGAGCATTCCAGAGCCGACCGAGGCCCGCAGCTGAGTGCCGAGTGTCTGGCCCAGACCACCCTCCCGTCCACACCACTCCCACCCCGACTGAAAGACGTCCACACCGACAATCCATTCTGATTTTTTAACAGACACTGTTGCCCTCGAGGGAAAGATTCATCAAGCCAGAAGTCTTTTGAAGAGATGCCATTGTGGAGAGCTGACCCAGAAAGTGAAGCTAACTTTGCCCAGATGTTCTTACTTTAAAAAAGCAGAATCTGGTAAGCGGATTAACACATCTGCATTCATCCAGGAGGGTCTGAACCAGCTAAGGTGGGGGAGGGGATGTGAGTTCACGACACCAGTGAACAGGAACCAACTGACAGACGGCCAAGCCGACACAGCACTCAAACAGCTGAAGGAGCCGTGCAGAAGGGAAGGTCTGGGTCTCGGAGGGAACTGGAAGATTCCCTCCTATATGCAGGAACTCTGAGCTTAATGGGTTCCGGCACCTCTGACCTTCTGGGTGGGATTCTGACTAAAGGCAGGGCCAGGGGTGACATCATTTTTTTCCCCCATTTATGGTAGAATACACATAAAATTTACCATCTCAAACACTCTTAAGTGTACAGTTCAGTGAAGTACATACACACTGCTGTGCAACCCAACTTCAGAAGTCTTTTTTCAGAGACGAGATCATTAAAAAAAAATGCCTTTCCTAATCACAATTAACGACTCTGGTCGCTTTTTTCTCCTTCATATAAATAACTGGGGGTGAGGGTCGGGGAGAGGAGGACCTAGGCAAAGGAGACATCAGCTCAGATTCCTGAAAGAGTCAGAAGGAAAGGTTTTTTTTTTAGCATAGATGGTTCCGTTATATCTCCTGGGTGATCGGAGGGTTGTTTCCACAATCAGAATGGAGACTTCTCCACCTGTAGACCAGACTCTGCCCCATGGTCTCAGGCCCCTCAGTGGTCTGGTCTGGCCCCCCGAAAGGCAAGGGCCTGGGGGGATCCCCTCATCTTACACTCCCACTCCCCATCTCCTGCTCTAGTCAGTAACTACACGGACAGAGCAATTGGGCACCAAGTTCCTCCTAGTGTTCTCTCAGATAAAACACTCCAACAATGGCATTCAGTTATGAAAGAAATACTATAAATGGTTATTTACAGCATTTGTGGGATTTGTCATGTGAACAGCGCAATTACAGCTTGAAGCATATATTTATTCAAGCATATAAATATGCAACTGTGTATTTTACAGTTGCTAAGTGGCTCTAAAATACTGGAGAAATCCCTGGGGCAGAAGAGACCCTGAGAGACTCCACTCTATCCCAGGGCTGCTGGGAGCCTGGGACCAGGCCAGCTTCTCTTGGAAAGACGTTGAGGCAAAGAAGATGCCTGTCCACGGGCCCTTGGGAGCAGCCTGCACGATCTCTCACGGCCCGGAATGCACAGCACTACAGGCAGACGTGGTCCGACCTGTTGCTGTTTCCCTCAACAAGGCAACCCCCCCCCACGGCATGCGGATACCCTGCCCGGAAGCCGCCTGGCGATGGCTCTCACAGCCGTGAGCTCCACTCGGAGCTGACCCTGCATTTCAGGGGGCTCCCATCGGTCTCAATTTGACAGAGCCCAAATGTTTCTGCTTCACATGTAGCCAGAACAAGCAACAGCAGTTCCTGCCTGTGGTCGGACTGGATGGTTATTTTAAGGTGAAGCCACAATACTTTGAAAGCAATCGCCTACATGTCCCATTTAAAATGGAAGAATGGAATGAGAGTTAAAAAAAAAAAATGTATGGGTTTCAGATGAAGACATCCAATATGCAAGGGGAGAAAAAAAAAAAGGTTCCATTCCTGACAAGCAGGCAGATGTTGGATAATCACGTTTTCACAGCCAAGCAGTTTCACTTATGCTAATCACTATGAAACAGACAAATAACCTCTGCTACTGGGAAGCCCCATGCCCCGTCATTCCCAGGCCCGCCACAGAAAGATGTAAGCAGCAGCCACGGAAAGGAAATAAAAAAGAGCTTGGAAGCAAAAGCAAAGGCAGGAAAAAGCACATTTGGCATAAGAGGCAGATTCCGTTAAATTTACTTACAACAGAGAACATACAGACATCACATCTTCAACCATCCTAAGACAAGAAGACAAAGAAAAAGAGAGACAGACAGAAGGAACTGACAAAAAAGATAAATCTGCAGGTGACTGGCTATGAAGGGGCCATCCGGTGTTGGGCTTGGGCGTGGGGGTGACATCCCAGGTTTTTGGAGAGGAGCTACTAGAGAACACCTTCCTCTCTTGGTTCCAATTATCCCATAAAGTGTTGGTGGCTCAAAGAGCCTTGCCACCCCAAGTGAAGGAATCCTAGCCATCTGCACCAGAGGTGAGACCTGGGGACAGGTAGGTGTCCCTGACCTCAGTCAGCTCTGGTGACAGAACAGAACAGAACCAAGCTGTCTTGTGGGGAAGGAGAAGGTGATGGCTTCAAGTTGACTCTCATCCCCCAAAATGAGAGAAATGGCTTTGTGGTGTGGGCATTTCCGTTTTCTCCTGTTCGAGGCTTAAAATAAAGCTTCCAACACAGATTCTAGGGAATCTTTAAGAAGGGCCTGGTTTAGCGGGGGATCTAAAAAAAAAAAAAAGTCCACATTTTTGGCCAGGACCGTCTCCCATCCACCACCACCCAAGGTCAAAGACTGCTTAGAGACCCTCTTCTCAGGAAGCCTCGGGTTCTTCTCAAATGTTAAATGTTGGGGGGGGGGGGGGGATGGGGAGTGCAGAAGGAGAGGTAAGCATGTTACCCCATCTTGATCTGTGCCAGGCAGACTCAGAGGGGCCAGCAGTCCTGGTTTGTTCTGCTGAGATGCCACCAGAAGCCCGGCCTTCTGGTCAAACTATTGATGATACTTCACTCGAGAGCAAGGAGAAAGGCTCCGAGCACCAAACCACACTACACTTGGACCAAAGCCCCAAGGATGACCCTGCAGCCATCCTGGGCTGGACTCCAGAGGCATGGACACGTGTATCAAGTGCCATCTACTCAGCCACGGTCTGGACAGCAGACCCGATTACTCATGGCCTCCTGGAGACTGTGGGCACCGCTTCTCCCTTTCAGGTTCCACTGATCTTTTCTGGATCCACAGGGCCTGTGGACTCTCATCTACGAAGATGACTAGATAAAGGGGCAGAAACAACGTGGGTGCTTCCTACAGGGTAGCCGGGGTACAGGAAGCGGCCCAGACCAGGCCTCTCTCTCATGGGCTTCTTGAGTCTATTGTGTTTGCCTCTTGGGCTTGTTGTTGTTCAGTCACTAAGTCATGTCCAGCTCTTTTCGACCCCATGAACTGCAGCACGCCAGGTTTCCCCGTCCTTCAGTATCTCCCTGAGACTGCTCAAACTCGTGTCCATTGAGTCAGTGATGCCATTCAACCATCTCATCCTGTCAGCCCCTCTCCTCCTACCTGCAATTTTTCCCAGCATCAGGGTCTTTCCAATGGCCTAATGTCTCATTAAAGGGCAGAAACAAATACTACAAAATTTTAATAATATTTTGAAGGGTGGACCCCTTAGTTTCCAGGCCACTCCAAAAAGCAATTCACGTGTTAAACAGAAAATGCTAAATCACCAATAGGGAGGCTGACCAGGCCACCACTGGGCTGCTCCCTCTCCATGGATTTCCCCACTCTCTCGTGAAGTTCAAGGTCAGGTCTTCAGCTATAAGTAAAGCTTTAGACCCCTAACTGATCGAGGCAAGCGGTCAAGGACTCTAGACCCAAAGGGATGTGAGGATGGGACATGCCACGACTATGGGTGCAGAGAGGAACGAAAACGGGTACCCTGCTGCAAGCGTGGTGGCGCTGTGGCAAATGGTGGGGGGGGCAAAGCAGCCCAGGTTTCCAGGCAAGTGAGCAGCTATACAGCCAGTGCCCAGCCCCGCCTCTGACCTAACCACCTGCTCCCCTGAACTTACGTCTTGAGGGGCGTCTTCTTCTTCTTGGCGGGCTTGTTCAGCCCATCCCCGTCCACTCCATTGGCTTCGATGGCACTGGCTGGGATCTCAAAGGAGGCTGGGGATTTAGAAGGTGAGCTGGGGGCCTTAGAGCACGTCTTAAAGGGATCAGTGGACTCATCACAGGCGTCCGGGTCAAAGTTGTAGGACTGTTGGGGCAGTTTGGGAGACTCCTGCATTTTTGAGGTGGAAGAAAAAGGGTTAAAATTCGGGTCATCCCACTTGTCAATATCAAAGGTGTAGGTACCTTTAGCGATAGGGATGTCATTGGGTTCAGCAGGGGACCTGGTAGGCGAGGCAGGGGTGTTGTCGAGTTTTTCCGGTGTTTTTTTCATCTTTGGCCTCCTTAGGGGCATTTTGGCAACCGGCTTTTTGCCTATCTTTTTGGTGGGAGGCGGGGTTTCCTGCTGGGTGTCCCAACTACCCTTGTCCTCAGAATAGTCAAACTCCAGCCTCACCGAGAGGCCTTGGGCTGGGGAGTCCTCTTGCCCCCCACTATCTGATGGGGTCACCTCCACTGCCTCAGGGGCCGTGGCCGGAGGCAGGGTTCTCCTTCCAATGGGAGGTGAGTTCTGCACTCTGCCACCCCCCGAAGCTGGGGGGACGGCCCCTTCTGCACCCTCAGAGTCCAGAGGGCAGGCCGCCTTGGGGGCAGCAGCAGGTTCTAGGGCTGCCTCCTCCAATAGGGCTGAGCTAGAAGCTTCTGCCCTGGCCGGTTCTGTGTTCGTTTTGGCTGTCTGACTCTCTCTGCTGGGGCCAGAGCTCTCTTCAGTTGGCTCGTGCTGTGTCTCTTTCACTGGGGGGGTTTCGGGGGGTTTCTTAGTGATCTGTTTCTTTTTTAAGGAAGGTGGCCTCGGTTTCTTAGTTCGCTTAAGGGTACTGGAAGCACTGCTCGAACCCGCGCTGTATGCATCCGCGACCGGGGCCGTGGCCTCGGGGTTGCCTGAGCAAGAAGCACCATCAAAGTCACTGGCTTGCAGGCTGAGCGAGCGGGACAACGTCGACTTAGAGGTGGGGACGGAGTCCGTGGATTTCCTCCGTGAGTTCACCTTGCAGTCCTGATTCTTAGGGTCTGAGGGGCGAGGCTCCAAGGTCTGAAGGTTATCCACCAGCTCGATGTTGTCAAAGTCCAAGTTGTAAGTCCCGCTGCTGGCTATCGGCTTGTCTTCATCGAAGACGGCGGAGAAGGAGTGTGACGGGGGATGGAAAGGACTGCCTTCCACGGAGCTGCTGCGGGGGCCATCCGGGATGGAGACCGGCTCAGAGCCGCATCCTGAAGGAACGGAGACAAAGCCATCACTGAAGGACACAGGACTTAAGAGAGTCCCTCATCTCGTGCCAGACCATCATCACCCTCTAACACCAGAGCCCCAGGCCAGCCTGCCCACCCCTCAACAAGCACGCTGCTTGGGTACAAATCCTGCTCTCACCAGGCAGCTCCAGGCCCTGGACAAGCAGACCCTCAGCTTTCTCATCCATAAAATGGGAGCAATAAGAGCTGTTTAAAGGATACCTTTAAATACTGTCATCTAAAACACATTTACCTGGACTTCCCCAGGGGTCCAGTGGCTAACACTCTGCACTCCCAGTGCAGGCGGCCCAGGGTTCGACCCCTGGCCGGGGAACTAGACTCCACATGCTGCAACTAAAGAGCCCTCCTGCTGCAACTTTAAAAAAAGCAGAAGAAAAAAAAAAAAAAACCCATATGCCAAAACTAAAAATGCAATGAACATCGATGATCCTGTGTGCCACAACTAAGGCCTGAAACAGCCAAAAAATAAATATTAAAAAAATTTAAAACACGTTTACCAAGCACCAGGTCAAAGCAAGGCACCACTCTGGGCGTTGGGGCCTCCATAATGAACAAAACCCTTGCCCTCCTGCAAGTTAGGTTCTTTAAGGAGAAGACAGTCAAGAAGCAATTAACAAGTAACATGTATGGGCTGTCAGATGGTGGTAAGTGCTAAGGAAAAAAAGAAAGTCAGGGTAGGAGTGTTGCAATTTTAAAATAAGGTAGTTGGGCAAAGCCCTTCAAGGAGAAAACATTTAAGCCAAGATGAGAAACAAGGTAAAAGTGTGAACCATGGGGATATCTGGGGGGTAAGCATCCAAGGCCAAGGAAACAGCAAGTGCAAAGGCCCTGGGGTGAGTCCACACACAGGGTGTTGCAGAAATCCCAAAGGCCAGTGTGGCTAAAGTAAAGGAGAGGAGCAGGAAAGGAAGACAGAGAAATAACGCAGATAAAATATAGTGAGCCTTCAGTAAATATTAGCTACTATCACCACCAGCCTGCTCTAGAGCATGCAGAGCCTTTAAGTGCAGGCCCCAGGCAACTGCAGCAGAACGAAGCTTATGCATCTGCCACCTGTCTCGACTCTAGGCACCCCCTGAAATCTCTCCCTCCAACCCTACCTGCCACGCCTCTCTTCTCAACCTCCCTCTCATCCATTCTCTCTCCATTTTTTGCAGCTTCCTCCCAACTTCCCCTCCTGCTCAGCCACTGCCAGCCAAGGATGCTGCTTCTTATTTTAAAACATGCTGTGGATCCTCTGGGCTGCCCAGGTGGCGCTAGGGGTAAAGAACCCACCTGCCAAGGAAGGAAACAGAAGAGATGCGGGTTCGATCCCTGGGTTGGGAACATCCCCTGGAGGAGGGCACAGCAACCCACTCCAGTATTCTTGCCTGGTGAACCCCATGGACAAAGGCGCCTGGCGGGCTACAGTCCATGGGGTCACAAAGAATAGGACACAACAGAGCACACAGGCACATGGACACTCCAGATGCTGGTCAAGAGATGCTCCATCATCTCATGGCCCGGCTGCTCCACGGGGATGCAACCGGCCTGGCCTTGTCTCAGCTGCCCTGGGTTCTGCCTGCACCAGGCGGTGCCCTGCACGCACTCCTGGCTTCACAGAGACCCTGGGCAGTCTAGATACCAGAAAACGATTGGCCAGAAAACCAAAGATGTGTAAATAGACAAAGGGGAGGAAACGTTGCAAAGTGGTCCACAGAAGAAGGAATTAAAGAGCTGGCACAGGGACTTCCCTGGTCCAGTGGTTTGGCCTCCACACTTCCACTGCGAGGGGTGGGGCATGGGTTTGATCCCTGGTCAGGGAACTGTTAATAAGATCCTGCATGCTGCACAGTGAAGCCAAAAAAGGAAAAAAAAAGAGAGAGCTAGCATATATATGACTTGGACCAGCATTCCCAAAGTGTGGTTCACTGACAGGAGTTATATCCTCCAGTACCCACCCCATCGCCTGCTGGAACAGTTGCCAGATGAAATATAGGATGTTCAGTTAAATACGGATTTCAGATAAACGAACATGTTTTTTATATAAATATGTCCCTGCTGCTGCTGCTGCTAAGTCACTTCAGTCGTGTCCGACTCTGTGCAACCCCATAGACGGCAGCCCACCAGGCCCTGCCATCTCGGATTCTCCAGGCAAGAACACTGGACTGGGTTGCCATTTCCTCCTCCAATGCATGAAAGTGAAAAGTGAAAGTGAAGTCACTCAGTCGTGTCCGACTCTTAGCGACCCCATGGACTGCAGCCTACCAGGCTCCTCTGTCCATGGGATTTTCCAGGCAAGAGTACTGGAGTGGGTTGCCATTGTCTTCTCTGAAATATGTCCCAATTACTCATTATTTATCTAAGATTCTAATTTAACTGGATGCTCTGTATGTTTGTTTGCTAAATCTGGCAGCCTTAACACCTCATTCCAACAAACGAACAAGTTTGGGAGATGCTTGCTTCCCTGAGAGCTCAGTTGGTGAAGAATCTGCCAGCAATACCGAAGACCTGGGTTCGATCCCTGGATTGGGAAGAGCCCCTGGAGAAGGGAAAGGCTACCCACTCCAGTATTCTGGCCTAGAAGGATCACAAAGAGTCGTACATGACTGAGCGACTTTCACTTTCTTTTTCACTTAACACCCGAACTGGCTTCTCACGGTAGATTTTCTCAGGGCCACTCATGCTCATGGCTGCAACTCCGAGGGGGTGAGCACTTGGCAGAGAAGCCGAGGAGATGAAGGGCTGCCTGGGACATGACAACATAAGGAAACTTCTAGCCTCTTGAGTTCAGGAGCTGGTCTGATTTATCTTTGTCTTCCCCGGACCTGTCACACTTTCTCTTGCCAGCTGAATAAATGCCTCTGGCATTGAGATGACCTTCTGAAAGCGGGTCTGTTCGCCAATCATGGTTTCAAACCTTCCCTTCTCTTAGGCATCCAAAGCCACCCCAGGCCCTACTTGGAGCAGATGTCCTAGAAGATGGAACCTCTCAACCTTTTCCACCAAAAGATTCACCATGTCTCAAACACACTCCTGAGTCATGCTCATCTCAAAAGATGTCCCCTCCCTCCTCCTTTCTAAAACCAATTGCCTCCAGAGACCTGCACCCTCCTTCCATCAGCAGTTGGCTCCTCTTCCTGCCCTGGACACACAGTGCAGAGGGCACAGAAGGACCAGGGAATGCAGAGGACCCAGCGTTTCAAGTGGGCCTTGCGGGAGGAGGAAGAAGCCTCAATGCTTCCCATCATTTCCAAAGCAAGGCCCACAACTGCCGGCCTGTTTTCTCCCAGGCTACTAGGCACACCCCAGCAGCCTTTTGAGGCCCTTCAGAGGTCAGGAGTTCTCCCCAAACCACGAAACACGCAGCAGATACTCAGCTTAACCATCTGCTCACTCTTTTCCCCAGAAGAAAAGCTCTCTGACTGCTTAATGTGGCTTTCCTCTTTAGACGTGACATACCATAATTAAATCATCATGGACCAAGAAATCGAATCTTGGTGCAGGGTTTCTAAGCCTCTTTACTGCGCCCATGTCAGGATGGTAAGTATTTTGTCTCAGTGTGTGGTGGGTGGGGGAGAGTTGGGAGAGATACTGTTCATTGTAGGATATCTAGAAGAATCTTTGGCTTCTGCCCACAAGATGCCTTTACCCTCCCCAACCCTGAACTGTGACAACCAAAAATGTATCTGAAAGCCTTAGTTGATCAGTCGTGTCCAACTCTTTGCAACCCCATGGACTGTAGCCCGCCAGGCTCCTCTGTCCATGGGGATTCTCCAGGCAAGAATACTGGACTGAGTAACCTATCCCTTCTCCAGGGAATCTTTCCAACCCAGGTATCGAATCCAGGTCTCCTGCATTGCAGGTGGATTCTTTTTACCATCTGAACCACCAGCAAAGCCCAAAAATGTGTCTCAGTTCAGTTCAGCCGCTCAGTCATATCTGACTCTTTGTGACTGCAACATGCCAGGCTTCCCTGTCCGTCACCAACTCCTGGAGCTTGCTCAAACTCATGTCCATCGAGTCCCTGATGCCATCCAAAATGTGTCAAAAACGTGTCTCACTCAGTTCAGTTCAGTTCAGTCACTCAGTTGTGTCCGACTCTGCAACCCCATAGACTGAAGCACGCCAGGCTTCCCAGTCCATCACCAACTCCCAGAGCTTACTCAAACTCACGTCCATTGAGTTGGTGATGCCATCCAACCATCTCATCCTCTGTCGTCCCTGTCTAGAAATTGCCAAATGTTCCCCGGGGGTGGGGCACAATAATCCCTGGTTGAGAACCACCATCTTACTGTCTGGCAACCAAAGCAGGTGGGAGGGCCCTTTGGTTCTCTTCAGAAGAAGCCCTAGACCAGAGAAATGGGCCACTGCCACACGCAGGCCTTGATTTTCCAGAGCAGGTGTGGGCCAGTTAGATTCCCAGTTGCCCGCACTGGACTTCTAAATGCTCACACACCACATCAACACGAAGACAATGTATTCATTCATTCCTATATATTGGGGCTTCCCTAGTGGCTCAGTGGTAAAGAACTGCCCTGCCAATTCAGGAGATGCAGGTTTGATCCCGGGAGAAGAAAATGGCAACCCACTCCAGTATTCTTGCCTGGGAAATCCTATGGACAGAGGAGCCTGGCAGGCTATAGCCTATGGGGTCGGACTGAGCACACACACACGCATTCCTATACATCAAATAATCTGGGTGCTTCCCAGTCAACCACTGGGAGGCACACTGTGGACACAGAGGCGAGGAACGTCAGGACCCCAGAGGGATCCACCCCACCAGGGCAGACCTGGACAACGCTTGCCCTGGCTCCAGATCCTGGCTCACTCTGAGGACAAAGTCAGCATCCTTGTTTCACGACACTCAAAGGCTCACTAGGTGGTTCCCAGCTGCAGCAGTCCAGCTAGGGCCACTGGAACAAATCCACAGGCTGAATGAAGAGCTCTGGAGGCCAGAAGTCCAAGGTCAGGATGTCCCCAGTCCTCCTTGACTTGCCGACGGGCATCTTCTGTATGTATCGCTCATGACTTTTGCTCAATATGAACTCACCTCCTGACGTCTCCTCTCCCCTGACTGTCTTCAAAGGCCACATCACTTAGCCGCGCCGACCGCTTCTAACTGGAGCACTTCTGCCAGCTGTGCTGCGCATCTCTCCCCTCCCCCCATCCACTGTGAGCTCACCCTGGGCAGGGATCCACGGGCCCAGAGGCACAGAGGTGCTAACACAAGGCACCCTTGCCCTCAGACGCTTAGCTTCATCCAATATATCAAAAGGGAAATGGTCCCATACAGAGGGAGCCCAGCTCTACATCCTCCAAGTATATGAATAACCGATTGTAATCAGTAAGGGCTTCCCTGGTGGCTCAGGGGTAAAGATCTCCCTGCAACGCAGGAGCCCCAGAAGATGTGGGTTCGATCCCTGGATTGGGAAGATCCCCAGAAGGAAGAAATGGCAACCCACTCCAGTATTCTTGCCTGGAGAATCCCATGGACAGAGGAACCAGTGGGCTATGTTTTATAGGGTTTATTCCCACATCTCACTGGGTAGCAGGTGATGAGATGCCCCACACACAGATACTTGGAGTCCTGGGGATCCTTCCCTCATCCAAGCTGGGATGAAACATGCAAATAACTTAGCACAGGTCTGGTACATGGCAGACACTAAATGGAGCTATTGTTTAATTACGGGACATTTCATTACATCTTTCAGTGGCCAGTCCTAAGTTCTAATAATGCAGCCACCCTACAGCAACCAAGCGTCCTGATCACAGAAGCATGAGAAGTGGGAGTGGAGAGGATCTCAGAGGACTCACGGGTCACTCTTTTCATTTTACAGATAAGAAAACTGGACTGTGGTAAGCCACATCCCAGCACAGCCCAGAAGAGCAGCAGACTCAAGGCGGCCACCAGCGTCTCAGCCACTCTCCTCTCCCATGGCGCACAATCATGCAAAGCCCAAAATAAAGTGATGGATTACTTTGCAAAATGTAAGTTTCCAGGAGGAAAAATTATGTCCTTATGCACAGCCAAAGGTCTCGTCTATTATTTCCCGAGGTTCTCTTGGTACCTTTAGCAACACTGCAGGCACTTCACAGAGGCAAACCAAACAACAGACGTTCCCCTCTTGCCCTTTCTCTCCTTGGTTCCCAGAAGGATGCTTTCTTCTCCTCCACGGGCATGCACAGCCACCTCCCCACTCTGGGTAATGTCCCATGATGTCTACAGAAGGGACAAGCACATCTTTCAAATGAATGTGGCACATCAGAAGGACTTCTGTGCAGCCCAAGCCAGGGGGCTTTAGGCAGACACGATCCCAACCTTCAGTGTCCTCATTGTATAACCCACATGTAGCCTCACTGTAGTTTTCCAAGGAGGAGAAGCATAAAGTCAGACTCCAACCGGTGCAATCAAAAGTTCTGTGAGGCTGTGACTCATGGCCATGCATAGCTGCAACCCCTTCTGGTGGGGGGTCTCTCTTAATCCTCCATAATATTCACTCTTTCAGAAACTGCCATCTAAGCCAGGGGCGGGTACTGTGGTTGAGTGTGTGTGTGTATGTTAGAACGGAGATTGTTCATTGCTTTATTGAAAAAAGAAGTAGGCAGAAGGAACAAAGACAGGCTGAAGAAAAGAACGGGGGTGGCAAACCATCCCCAGAAACAATCAGGACGTGAAAAACTGGAAATCCCAGAGGACACACGCATGCTGGCAGCAGTGACCACCCTTGGGACTCCGTGTGATGCTCAAGGATGGACCACACTTTGTCTTAGGCCTTCGTTCTCCTTCTAACATCCTTTCTCAGGTATCCCACGCATGCAGAGTGTGAACTTATTACACCCATAAAAATGGGTCATTTATTCTTAATTGGATGTTTGATGTAAGGACTAAAATGTATTTGTCATTCAGCTGCTTTCCATTAAAACCTCAGGATGAAATTTCTACGATATTGTAGGAAATGGAATTTTTATATACTTTACTATATGCAAGAGAGAACACAGGGTGCAAAAGACTCTTTGAGAACTATAAGCAGCCCTTCCTGCTTCTTCCCCACCTTAAAATCAAATAAATTTCAATCATCACCCTCTTAGAGCTTAGCACCTAGACTAATGATGCAGAATCAGGTACTACTAACTGATAGCTTTCAGAAAAGGGAGACTATGAAAATTGCATTCATCGGATCCCAGCAAAGGTGTCTCTTCCTCTCCCCCCAGCACCAGGGAGCATGTGTGCTTAGGAACAAAGCCCCAGGAGTGTCTGCCTTTAATCAACGGCCAGGCTGAAGCCAGAGCGGGTGGAATGGATTCCACCCATTTCTAAGACCAACATCAACGTCAAATGGCTTTTTATTTTGCCATTCACCTGGCTCCTGGCTAGGGCAGGAGTACGAATGGACGCTGGCCCCCTCCTCCATTCCCCGGCCTCCACCCTTCACCTGGGGCATCTTCTAAGCACAGATGTGTGGACACCCACTCGTACGTCCCAGCCCCAGCCTTGGTTCCTTCTCGGCTAAAGGGTGTAAACGTGGGCACAGTCAGCTTCGGGAAGACGGGACAGAAGAAGGAGCCTGGGTGGGCCCAGGAAGTGGCTGCTCCCAGGTATCCGGGACATGGTCCGGGGGAGCTCAGCTCTACAGACTTATCTTACTGCCAGGGCTGCGGCCGAGGAAGGCCAGAGTGGGGCCCTCTGAAGTTCAGGGTCCAGAGGAGGCAATCCAGCTCTGGAGACGGCACCACCTGGCCCCCTAACTGGCCTGGGGGGGCCATTTCTGAGACCACGTGGTCTCTTGACCAGCCTGTGTGGACATTTCTGGGACCACCTGGCCCCCAACCAGCTCATGGGGTCATCTCCGGCAATCTCCATCTCTTCCCAGGCCTCATGTTAAACTCTGATGCTCGAGGTGGTCCCACCCCTGCTGTCGTCACTGGAGGATGCACACAGATGGCAGCGGTCAGGTGGGCAGCTTGGAGGCTGGGGCCCGAGATCTGTCCTGTCCTACCCCATCCCCCACCCCCGGTAATCACTGCATCTGAAAGGTCTTTAAGTCACACTAGCGGAGAATGGGTGTGGGGACGTGATAGGAAATCTGGATAGTCTGAAGTTAATGAGGAATAAAGGAGTCACCCCTGCACAGATTCAACCGCCCATCACTTTCTCTTCTTGCCCATTTACCAATTATCATCCCCAAGCCCGTGTGGGCTTCTGTTGTTCAGTCACTCAGTCGTGTCCAACTCTTTGTGACCCCATGGACTGCAGCATGCCACGCTTCCCTGTCCCTCACCATCTCCCAGAGTTTGCTCTAACTCATGTCCACTGAGTCCGTGATGTCATCCAACCATCTCATTCTCTGTCTTCCCCTTCTCCTCTCGCCTGTGTCCTTTAATAAAAATGCAAGTCACATGGGTGACCAGAACCAGCGCTCTTACGGGAGCCAGGGGCCAGAAATTAGAATCCAAGATTGCACCAGAAAATTCCAAGACCCCATTGTCCCATACAAACCCAGCTCTGGGGGTTGGCTGAAAGGCACCCAGAGTTAAATGCACTATTTCTTCAGAGGCCACCTCTAAACTTCTGCAAAGCAAACACAAAATAACCCATTGTACTCCTGCACCCTAAGTTTTCACCACATAAAACAAAGCCCAGCGCTGAGAGGCCCAGAGGCTGGGAGGACATAAAGAGCTCCAGCGACAGTCCCCGGGGGTGGGTGCCCCCCTCCAGGCCGGTCCCCAGAGGAGCCGCTGTGAGTGTCCCCAGGGCTCAGCAGTAGGGCTGCTCCCACGCCGCCCCAGGGGTGCCGGGCCCTTGGTTACCTGGTTCTTCCGGGGGAGCCTGCACGCTGACCTCAGGTTCTGCAATGACTTCGGGGGGTGGCGGGGGTGGGGCTGGTGGAGCTTTGACGGGGGTCGTGGACTCCGGAGTCTCAAATGCTTCTTCAGAGTCAGAACTCCTGATGGAGAGAGACAGGGAGAAGGAGAGGTTAGACAGGGGCCGGGGCTGTATTTGCTCCAAGGGGCCGGTGCTGAGGAGCAGTGCACGGCCTAATGACCCCTCCCGGGACCACCGCAACCAGGCCCGCGGCCCAATTAAATGGTCCAGGGCCAGCCTTGAAGCAGTGTGCTTCCCAGGAGTGAATCTCATTATCACCAGCTTTGGGGCAAAATGACAGTCTTTGAACTCAGCTCTACTCGAAATACACATTTCTGACCTCAGTGGCAAATACAACAGTAGAATCCTTTGATCAACTTTGGCAGGTGTTACTTGGCATCAATTCAGTCAAACTGATAGGGAAGCATTCCCAGGGACACTTGGCGATGCTGTGGTTCCAACACATTCAAAGGACCCTCACCCCATGAAGCGGAATCTCTTCCCATGAATTTGGCCTCTTCCTCTCACCCCACCACTCTCTCCCACTGCCATTCCTTCCCCAGCGCATCACATAACTTGTTATTATAGATGTATTCACTTTCTAATCGTGTTAATTATATTTCTCCTCGACTGAGCTGAAAAGGCCAAGAGGGCAGCCTTTTCTGTTTTGTGTTTTTTTATCACTGCATCCCCGAGTCCAAACCAGGAGGCAGTGAATAAACATCTGTTAAGTCAATGAAGGAAGGCATGAAAGCTGGCAAGTCAGAGGAGGGTGTGTCAGACTAAAGCTCAAAGCACAGCCTGCTGATCCCAGCAGCATGAAAATCACCCTTGCTGGTCTGCAGTGATGTCTGCTCTCAAGGAAGATTCTTCACCCAGAGAAAGGAACCAAAACCCCACCCAGAGGAATGCCCGCCATGCCACCCTGTAAAAAGGGGAAGAGGCTCACAAAGCTAAAAAAAGCCTTATTCTGGCTCGAGAAAACCAAGGGCAGCCAGCCCTTCTCATCACCCTGCTTCCACTAGGGACTCAATTTCGAGCCAGAAAGGATGAGGCGTCCCAGATCACTGAGCCAGGCATGTGTCCTCAGGCTGGAGGGCAGCTCCTTAACGGGCTCAGGATGCGGAGGGGTCTGTGGTGCCGGCTTCAGCTCACTTTGAGGATCAGCAGCATCACCCAGGCTCACTCCCATCTCAGGATATTTTAAGTTGACCAAAATGCCATTTATTTATTTGCAACAAGGAAGGTAATTATCAAGACAGTGGATACTTAGGGTTGCTGCTGGCACAAGCAACACAGCAGGCAATTTGGTAGAAGATATATAATCAGAGAGCGATGTATCAGGTACGTGTGGACGCTGAAACGCTCGTAGAGCTGAACATCCACAAAGATCAAAGGACCAGTGTCCTCCGCAGAAGTCAGCATCTTCTAAAGACTGTCTGCCAGCCAGCAGAGAGCACCACGACCAACCAATCCCTCTGCAGTCAGCCAGGACAGGAGAAAAAGAGCCATTTGGTGAGTCTCCTTCAGAAAATCTCCATCGAGATTTTTACAACTTGTGTGTCAGAGACTCACTTTATCGGAGCCAAAGATCCCCTACTCCCATCCTTCCAAGGACTCTGGCTCCTGCAACCAGCCACAGAGCTCTCCAGGGACACAAAGAGATGAAGAGAAACATCAGAGCTGGATTCGACAGAATCCAATGAGCTGAAGCCTGTTTACTATCAAATTTCACAAGACTTAATTTATACAAATGCAACAGGGGCCATACCAACTTTTACAAACACATGTTAATATTAAAAGACTTAGCTTTCGTCTGGGGTCGGAGCGGGGGAGAGATTTAAGATCCATGCCTGGACAACCACAGATCTAGGTAGCTGAACTTCTGCAGAATCTTTTTACTGGCATGAAAAACACAAGAAAGTCATGCAGCCAAGCATCAAAGAGGAACAGTAGTTTAGATCTGCCTGGTGGGCTCTGGGTGTAGACCTGGCCCCCAGCTTTGCACTCATCGGCGGCAATGTTGACGAGACGCACACAGACAACTTGCCTCTTTCCTGGGTTTCCGTGAAGGACCCGCAGACTGGAATCCCCACTGCCGGTTACCGTCGTCCACATCCACCGGGCCCATTCCACCGGGGGCCATGTCCACCAGGAGGCCAAAGCCATTTCCGCTGAAGAACAGCTTCTGTCCCCAAACTTCCACCCCTAATTCCTTTGCCGATACGTCTGGGTTCTGAATCTCTTTACGATGTCACGAGAAACTTAGCCGCCGCACCACCAGGCAGGGATGTTCTGAGCTTCCCCAGCGCCCAGCAGAGATGCAGAGGGAGCTCTTCCCACGGCTTCTGCATCCCCGGGCTCCAGCGATGTGTGGCTTGAGAGCACAAAGGGCCCCTGATCTTTCCCAGCAGCATAAGCAAGCGACAGGGAGGGCCGGACGCTCATGGATTCAAGCTGCTGAATTCCAATGAGGTCTCCCCAGCTCGCAGCTGCCCAGCGTGCACACCTGCTCAGAGGGGACCACTATTCACCAGGGCCCCGTGTGGGAGGCAGTGTCCGGGGAGGGCAAGGGTACACCAGGCCCCTTGTGAGGCTCCTCGCCTTGTTTACTATGAACCTTTTCTGCATCAAAACACCAGAGGCTACCAGGGACCCCTAGAATGGCATTCACTTCCAGCACCGCCTGAGTGCCGTTTTCATATTTTCACACCCTCCCCCAGGAGTGGAGAGCAAGTTAATTAGAGGAGGCGGACGGCAGCTTTTTTAATTAGCTCTTTTCTCCCTATTCAGTTTCTCAGAGGGGGCTCAGAAACATTCCCAAGAGTGGGGATTTCTACAGTCCACCCACAAAGAGCCTGGACATAAACATAAAGCAGCATTCCAGAGTCCCAATGCATGAAAGCAGCTTTCCTTGGCTGTGCAATTATTTTTTTCCTACAAGAAGAACTGAAAGTACGGGAAATTATTCTGCGAAGGCACCACACGTTTTTAAAATGAAAATGCAAGTAAGTTAATTTGCCAAGAAGCTGTGTCAGAAAGAGAAATGTGCCATTACAGTCTGCTAAAATGACTCTAAATTACAGAGAAATGTATTTACCAGGATATGCAAATGCTAAGTTCTCTATAAGTAAATATGTAAATGAACGCAAATATAATAAGGTATATGCACTTCCAGAGTGTAAAGGTGTACCTCTTAATGGCCGGGCATGAAATATAATGACTTTAATTCCCAGCAAAAAGAGCATTCTAATAGCTATCGTATGTTGAACTTTTTTATTACATATCAAGCACTGGACTAGGCCATTTGCACATTTCTCTATAAGCTACAAAAATATCCCGCTACTGGAGAGCAGGCCCATTTTGCAGATGACACAGCTATGGCTTAGAGAGGCACACTGCTTAGCCCAAGGCCACCTCGTTAGTAAACTAGGGAAGTGCAGGGCTCAAATCTAGAACTGTCTGCCTCTAAAATCTGTGCTGTCTTACTACTACGTCAGTGGCTTCTAAACCTTTCCAGCAACAAAACTATTTTTCTAAATGCATCTTATGTGAATTTCCTATGCACAGAGAAAAGTAGTATTTCACTCACTTTATAAGGTCACTGTATGATGTATTCTTATAAAGTCTATAGCCTTTCCTTTCCCTTCTCCAGGGGATCTTTCCAACTCCAGGATCAAACCCAGGTCTCCCCCATTGCAGGCAGATTCTTTACCAGTTGAGCCACCAGGGAAGCCCAAGAATACTGGAGTGGGTACCCTATCCCTTCTCCAGCAGATCTTCCTGAACCAGGAATCGAACTGGAGTCTCCTGCATAGCAGGCGGATTCTTTACCAGCTGAGCTACCAGGGAAGCCCATCATTGAGAACCATTAAGCTATTTTTATGAACTTAAACAATCTGACCCTGGGGGTTGAGGATGCCTAATGCAGCACTGGGTCTGTTGATTTCTCTCCTGGTTGCACATTATTGAGAAGTCCTGATGAGTAACCATGAACAGCACCTGTTCTGAACAGCTTGTCCTGTGATCATGGGACATTCTTTAATAAGGCAGTCAGGACAGGAGAACTACCTAACTGGGCAAAACCAAATTAATCTATCAATCAGCACAAGGCCATATGCTGGTGGCAGGCGATACACACAGCGTGTGTGTACAGAGAAGGGAAGATGGAAACGCATAACTACGGGCGTAGAGACTGTGCTGCCTGCTGACACCCGAGTCTGCCAGGCTCCCCAGGGTGCTTGTAAAGTTTAAAAATATTTCCTCAAATATTTTTCTCAGATTTTGGAAAGTCTTTATAGGACCTAAAGCCCCACCGAGCACACTTTGGAAACCTCCTCCACACAACGAGGAACCCAGACCCTTCATAGATGGCACCTTGCATCAAAAGAGTATTTTATCTTTGGGGTTTTTTTTGCAGGGAGGGAGTTGCCTTTATTAACTTTTACTTTGTGTTGGGGTACAGCTGGTTAACAATGTTGTGACAGTTTCGGGTGAACAGTGATGGGACTCCACCGTACACATACATGTATCCATTCTCCCCCAAACTTCCCTCCCATCCAGACAAAAGAGTATTTTATGGCAGCTCTCCCCAAAGCAAGACAGTTAGCCAGCAACATGCAGAACCCTGAGGCCTATCAACCTATATTTTTGGTTTGGTTTAAATACATTATGTTTTATTTCTGTAAACGACAATAGTGAAGGAGTATAAGATCAACATTCACATAATAATAATGTAACATAATATAATATATACATGAGAAGCTAGTATAATACAATCCTGGGCTTCCCTGGTGGCTCAGATGGTAAAGAATCTGCCTGCAATGCAGAAGACCCAGGTTCGATCCCTGGGTTGGGAAGATCCTCGAAGGGAATGGCATACACATGCGTACATATAAACACAAATATATGTGTGAATATATGTATCTACAAATAAAATATTGGAACCTTTTAATAAAGAAGAACTATAAATGCCATCTTCCAGCATATCATTAAATGGCTTGTTGTTCACACTCTGTCGTACCCAATTCTTTGCAATCCCATGGACTGCAGCACACCAGGCTTCCCTGTCCTTCACCATCTCCCAGAGTTTGCTCAAACTCACACCCATTGAGTCGATGATGCCATCCAATTATCCTCTGTTGTCCCCTTCTCCTCCTGCCCTCAATCTTTCACATTTTGCTTAAGCTTTACTACAGATCATTAAAGGGTTCGGAAGAATAAATTTCAGAGAACATAGAATCTTTCACCTTCAAAGCGGGAAGAAAATTTAGAGACTATTTCCTACTTCAGTACACTTATCATATCTTTTTATGCAGGTGAGGAAACTTAGGCCTGGAGAGCTGAAGTGCTTCCCAAGGCCTATTCCTGGCAGGTCTTCCATGGAACTGGGCTTGCCTGCATGAAACTGCTGCCAAGTAAGAGCTTTAGTTCTAAATATAACTAATATAATTAATATAATATAATTAATGCCCTCCTATTCCAGAAATCTAAAATTACTTATACTTACAGTGATTATCAAAATGCAGTTTGAGCTTAAGGATGGCTACAGGAAAAGGGGAGTTCCACATGTGGATCAACTCCTCACATGCAGAGCAGCTCCTCAGAACTCCAGTTTGCACTTCTCACCATGAGAGCAATCCGGGCGCTGTAAGTTCTTGCCACCGCCCACCAAGAGGGAAAGGACACAGTGCAGACACTTGAGAGGTGGGGGGGGTCTTCCCAGGATACGAGCCCCAGCCTCTGAGCTCCAGGGGAGACCACCTGAGCAAGAAGTGTGAACGCTCCTTCTGGTGGTCCTCCCCCTTGAAGACAAACGCAGAGTGTGGGCCCAAAGCCCAGCCAGGGAGAAGGGCTCACGTCCTCCAGGCCGGAAGACCATCCGCCGTCCCAGCGACAGAGGGAGACCTTCCAGGAAGGAACTCGGGCTCTCGGCGCATCAGACCACTTCATTCATCTCTGCACCTCGTGTAAGAATCTGATGCATTTGTGAGTGAGCAGATATCTTAGAAACTGCTGTGCCCTAAATTCTATTCATCAGAATATTCCGCTGTGACAACCTTGTCAAGAAACTCTGTCTCTGCCCCAATGTGCATGCACGAGCATGTGCGCACACACACACACACACACACACACACACTCTTCCCTCCTGCTTAAAACAACTTGGCCACACTGGTCATTTTTTTCAGGCTGACGGAAAAGTGTCTTTCATTTTAATTTCCCCATCCTGGATATAGAAACAGGATTTTGCTCAGCAACATGACTCCTCAATAAATCAGTAAAGGGAGACTGTGATTTCAACACAGTCAAAGGCTGAGGTGCTTCTTGGTCCGTCAGGTGACCGAGGAGCCATAGTCAGGTGCTGTCTCCTGTGAACATAGCTCCCAGGCATCCTAGCCAGGCAGCTAGGATCTTCCAGCCTGACACTCGAGGGAAAGTCCCACTGATGCTGACACCCGCATCCTAAGACTCCCAGTACCTAGCGTGTGTCGGGTTATAAGGCAGATGCATTTTCAGATTCAAGCAGCTTTCACTTGGTGGTTACGAAGAGATGTCAGCAGGGTTCCCAGGGGTATCAACACACTGGCTGCAAAGGAAAATGCAATCACAAAGGGGAAGAGTATCCTCAGAGACAGAGGAGTCCCGCAGACCTGGTGATGGCCAGTTGTGAACTGACTAAAGTAAGAAACAGGAACCAACTAGATAACTCAAGCAACAGTGGAATTTATTAAAAGGCTATGGTGGCTGAGGAGTCAGATTTGAAGAGACAGGACTAAGCATCCAATTGGCCCACCTTGGGTCGTATGTTCATCATTTAGCTAGAAGAAGGTGTGAGTGCTGAGTGCTCGGTCACTAAGTTGTGTCTGACTCTTGCTACCCCATGGACTGAAGCCTGCCACCCTCCTCCATCCGTGGGATTATCCAGGCAAGAATACTGGAGTGGGTTGCCATTTCCTCCTCCTGGGGATCTTCATGACCCAGGGATCAAACTCGCATCTCCTGCATCTCCTGCACTAGTAGGCAGATTCTTTACCACTTAGCCACCTGGGTAAGCCCAGAAAGGGTGAGGAACCCTAATAAATAAGCAACCCATAACACTCCCTGGAGAAGGAAATGGGAACCCATTCCAGTATTCTTGCCTGGAGAATCCCACGGACAGAGGAGTCTGGTGGGCTACAGTCCATGGGGTTGCAGAAGAGTCAGACATGACTTAGCACGATCCAGACTCGATGGAATGGGGGAGACAGACTGTCCCCCAAAGAAATCAGAAGTTGGAATGACTGGAACACTGTCCACAAGCTCTCACTACACTATAACCACGTCACTTGCTGCAACTGTGTCAGCTTAGACAAGTCCCTTGACCTTCCAGGCCCTTGGATTGTTGCCCAGTAAGTGGGAATAAAAACAGTGAGGATACTGCTCTCCACCTTATTACTGCAGCTCGGATTCTTTTCTTTAATCTTTATTTATTTATTTGGCTGCACCGTGTCTTAGTTGTGGCACGTGGGATCGAGCTCTCTGACCGGGAATCAAACCTGGGCTGGGAGCTCAGATCCTCAGCCTCTGGACCAGCACGGACGTCCCTGCAGCTCCGGCTCTGCCCTTGGCATCCAAGCATTAGAAATTCTAGGAAATGTGATTTGCTAGCTAGTTAAGACTCCCATGTGGTCAGAGCTCCTGAGTTAGGCATGAAAGAGAATCTGGAGGCCACACACAGTGTGGGAGGGCTGTCCTGCCAGGTGGTCCGTGGACACGAGTGTATCCAGGAGAACGTGGACCCTGTCGGAGCTGCGCCGAGCTGGACTTCACCCTTCCCTTGAGATGCACACAACCCACTTCGCCAGGGACGGGGAGAAGGCTTGGTGTGGCACTGTGCACACGTGGCTGTGTACACAGGCGCCCAATGAACCCCGCTACCCCTCCCACACACACACACACAGCACAAGCTGTGAAACTGACTTAACTGCAATGACACCAAGTACTTAGCAAAGGGGAAGGGACTCTCAGTGGCCTCAGGCCCCACTGCAGGTAGTAAAGAATCAGCACTGAATGGGCTCTGGGCTCTTGACGCCACAGATTTGTAACTGGATCGTGTTGTGCCTTCCTGGAGAAAGGCCAGACTGACTCAAGTCTTAGGAAAAATAGAGGGAGAAGGGACTCAGGCAGCCTTTTTATGTTCTTGCTTTCATACACTGATAGCCCTGAAATCCCATCTTTGTAGCCTAACTCGTTGCTTGAGTAACCTAAATTGGCATCTGTAAACTCAAATTCTCAAAAAAAAAAAAAAAACCTAACTGGAAATAAGACGTTCATGGTGATGGAAGTCGCTCAGTCATGTCTGACTCTTTGTGACCCTGTGGACTGTAGCCCGCCAGGCTCCTCTGTCCGTGGAATTCTCCAGGCAAGAATACTGGAGTGGGTTGCCATTCCCTTCTCCAAAGACATTTATGGATGCTAGTGGAAAAAAAAAAAAGACTGTAAAAGACACAAGGAGGCGCTTCTGACGGGCTGTCATTTAAAAGTCCTTCTCTTCTCTCAAGCGAGAACTATAGAACACCCTACCTAGTGAGAAGCCTCTCAACACGCAGGCAGTATCTTCAGCTGGCCAAGAGACAGCTAGTTTCCAAGAAAATACAAAAATGTCTCTGCTCAACCAAGTCATATGACCCAGAGCTTGTACTAAAGCTCCTGAACTCAGAGAAACCTCTTCTGGTCTTGTTCAACAATATACTTAGCTTTCTTTCATATACTATTCCAACAGGTTGGTGTTATGGACTGAATGTGTGTGTCTCTCCAAATTCACATTGAAACCTCATCCTCGAGGTGACAGTATTAGGAGGTGGGGTCCTTAGGAGGTGATCGGGACATGAAGGTGGAGCCCTTGGGAACAGGATTAGTGCCCTTATAAAAGACCCCACAGAGCTCCCAGCCCCTTCTGCCATGTGAGGATTCAGTGAGAAGACATCCAGACACCAAATCTGTCCATGCCTTGAGTGTGGACTTTCCAGCTCCAGAACTGTAACATTTGCTGCTTAAGCCCATGAGCCTATGGTAATTTTTACAGCAGCCCAAACAAAGACAATTCGATAATCTGGTTTCTGAAATCAAAACAAATTAGAAGACAAAGGGTGGTGTTAAAAACAGGCAGATAAACAACATCTATAAAGAATAAGAGAAAAAAAGAGACAGAAAAACGACAGGAGAGGACGTAAAAACTCAAAAAGAGCAGTCAAGTCTGGTCAAAACTAGGACTTCCGCCAGTACCTGGCAAGTATTAATAACAGACCCTCCCTCAGAACCACATGCTGTTTACATGTACAGTCAGGAAAACTGCAAGCTAAATAATAAGTAGAAGAAGACAGCAGATTAAGGAATGTACATACAGTATGAGCTTATTTGGGATACAATAATTATATATCAACATAAACAAATACACATAAATACATATGTATATTTAATACCTATCTACCGATCCATCAGGGCTTCCCTGGTGGCTCAGATGGTAAAGAGTCTGCCTGCAATGCAGAAGACCCGGGTTCAATCCCTGGGCCGAGAAGATCCCCTGGAGAAGGAAACGGCAAACCACTCCAGTACTCTTGCCTGGAAAATCCCATTGACGGAGGAGCCTGGCAAGCTACAGCCCATGGGGTCCCAAAGAGTCAGACAAGACTGAGCAACTTCACTTACTACATACCTATGCAGAGACAAATATATACACGTACAGGCAACATGTACACAGGAGTTGTGGGTTGGGAAGATCCCTGGGAGAAGTGAAAGGCTACCCCACTCCAGTATTCTGGCCTGGAGAATTCCATGGACTGTACAGTCCATGGGGTTCCAAAGAGTTGGACAAGACTGAGCCACTTTCAAGACTAGGCAACATATATGTGTTATGATCATAATCAGAAGAAAATGTTTAAACAGGAGGACACGTTTGGCTGGGTATAGGGGAAGATGCAGGTCTGAACAGGGTGGGGCCCAACCCAGCTGCTGGGAACACCTGGGATCTTTCCAGATCTGTTTGGCTTGTTCTCCCAGATTTCATTCTGGTCCAGGACACAAGGAATAGAACACAGCTGGGGTCTGATTAGCTGGATTATGTCCAGGTGACACTGGTAAAAGGGAAGGCGCCAACAACGAGCCTGGAGAAAGCAGACGGGCAGCTAAGATGCAGCACCACGCCCAGCCCACCCCCACTGCACAGTTCAGGGTGGACACGCCCACCTGGGGGCAAGGTCCCTGGGGGCTCCACCCTCAGGGTGCCGTGGGGCCACAGTCCAGGTGCTCTCACAGCCTGCAAGAAGCACCCATCCTTCCACCCTCACCTTCCACACTCAACAAGCATTCTTCTGGTAACAAGGTGGTCTTCCAGGCAGGTACCTGGGTCCCAGGATGCGGATGTCCCCACCAGGGACTCCGAGGCCCAGGCTGCTCATCTCAGCTGATACTGTGCAATTAGCACCTCGGAATATCCTTATCCACCCTCTCATGTGATCCTCACAATAGGGCAGGCCTGTGGATTTCACTCCATGACAATTTCAGCAGGACCTGTCAGATGCTGGGCACCTGGGCAGCTGAGTCAGATCAGCTTCCCGCTCTCAAGAAGCACGCTTCTTCTTCCCACTCTCAAGGCTCAGTGACTTGTCAAAGGCTCGAGCCAAGACTGGAGCACGTCCTCCATCTCTCACCCTAACCAGGAGCCATCCTCACATCCGAGGGGCTCCTGGACGGCGACAGGCTGTGCTCCTCACCTGCAGTTCAGCCCCTGGTACATTCGGATGCCGTCGGTTTCCCTGAGCATCGTCCCTTCCAAGGTGAGAGATGAAACGGAGTTTCTGCATCTGGATCCATACAGGCCACTGGGGCAGCCAGCCGGGCCAGCCTGGGCCTCCCGCCCCGGCCCACCCTCTCCCTTTGCTTTCGTTTGTTGTTTAGTTGCTAAGTCATGCCCGACTCTTTTACAATCCCATGTTCTGTCCGTAGGATTTTTCAAGCAAGAAGACTGGGATGGGTTGCCATTTCCTTCTTCACCCCCTCCTTTTGGCCATACCTTAATCCCCTCCCTCATTCAAGCAGTGGGCATCTAAGCTTAAGGTTCTGGGAACCTACACGGAGTGAGAGGGGAGGTCACGGGCCACCCAGACCTCTGGGGTCAGGAAAGTGGCCTCTGCCGGGGAGCAGAACAGTGACCCTGAGTGAGGCATGTGGAGACCCTGAGGTTCTGACAGCTGAGCACGTGCCTCCAGAAGTGGTTTGGGTTTTGCTGTATTTCTTTTATCTGAACAAATATGTTCCGCTTTCTGCTAAGCAGAAAGATGCATTCTGCGGAAAACCTCTTCCCCAGCTCTGCGAAATGAATAACTTGTGGTCCTCTGTGGGTCTCGATGAGCCTCAGTCATGATGCTGCGCATAGAAACAGATGCACAAACCTCGACTCAGCATGGAGTGGCCAGAACACTTAGGTAAGAAGTCCGATGTTTTAAAAGCTTTAAAAGCTCCCTTTTTACCACGGACTGCAAACAGTGCTTCTGTACAATAGAGAGGAGGACTTCAATCCTCTGTCCCTTTCTTTCCCATCTCTTTACACGATAAAAAGGAGAAAGAACAGCTTGTAAACAGCATGCCAGTTGCAGAGAATAAGTATTGTTCAACGCCTTGAAAATGTGCTTTTCCCTTGAGGCACTGCCTGTCTCAGTTTATTGTCACGCCCTTTTCGCTCATACATAATGCAGCGACATCAATCCAGTCTTTGACCCACTTATTAAAAATTCTGAACTGATGAAATCTAAATGAAAGCACTTTCTTCGTGTATAATATATGAACTTATTATTCTTATCATTTCGTAAATACACACAACAGAACACGCACTGAATATAAAAAATGAGATCAACAGATTTGGTTCCAAAATTCCTGCTCTGCCACCTGTTAAACACTCAGGACAGTTTCCACAACATCTCCGGGGCATCAGTCTCCTCGTCTATGCAGTGTGGTTAGTAGCCGGTAATAGGTGGTGGTAATAGCCACCAGCCACATGGGGTGGTTTTGGGAAGTGAGTTTATACCTGGAAAGTGCCACGCACAAGGCCAGGAAGTTAGAACACATTTACCCTCGCCAGTCCTCAAAGTGTTAAAATTCTACAACCAAGATCATTATATCCATCACCTAAACATAATTCAGAGAATTAGAATAAGTTAGAGAAACACTAAGCGTAGTGTTCTTTCTTTAAAGCCCCCTGTAGTCAGGGAACAGCTGTACCAGTGATTTCTGAGTTTACAGAGTCATGAGAAAAGAGTGTGATTTTCTTGCTCTTCCCACACACCTAACACCAACCCCCGCCCCCAGACCAGCACTGCTAAAATGGCTGTGGGCGAGGAATTGTAAAATGAAGCAAGAAACTCCCCTCGAATATTTACTGAATTAATTCATTAGTTCACAGCCACTGGGAGAGGAAGTGCAATCAACAAAACAGAGGACGTGCTGACACTGGTTTGTTTCAGGCTCTGGGCTGCACTTGGAGCTTCTCTCTCTCTCTCGTTCCCTAGAAGGAAGGCTTCTTAGAGACAGACATGAAGGAGGAAGGAGCCAGACCCCACAGAGCTGGGGAAAGAAGGTTCTGGACAGAGGGAACCACAAGATGAAGTGCCCAGAGGTGAGGAGTTTGCCAAGTGCAAGGAATGGGACTAAGGCCCCAGATCTTGAGGGCACAGTGGGTGGGTGGGAGGAGAAGCCTGCCTTGAAGAGCTGGACACGGGTCGGGGTTCTACTCAGGGCAAGAGCTCACCTTGACTCGTGTTTTTATGTTTGTTTAAGTTTTTTTGTTGTTGATGTAGATCATTCTTGAAGGCTTCCCTCGTGGTTCAGAAGGTAAAGAATCCGCCTGCAATGCAGTAGACCTGGGTTTGATCCCTGGATCAGGAAGATCCTCTGGATTAGGAAATAGCAATCCACTCCAGTATTTCTGCCTGGAGAATCCCCATGGACACAGGAGGCTGGCAGGCTACAGTTCATGGGGTCGCAAAGAGTCCGACACGACTAAGCATCTAACACATTTCTACTTTCACTTTCATTCTTAAAGTCTTTATTGAATCTGTTCTGTTTTGGGCCCCGAGGCATGTGGGATCTTAGCTCTCAGATTAAGGATGGAACTCGAATCCCCTTCATTGGAGGGCGAAGTCCCAATCACTGGACAGCCAAGGAAGTCCCCGATTTATATTTCTAAAAGGTCATTCTGAAGAAACTCACTGACTAAGAGAAGGAACATATGGTTGTCAGTGTGGGAGGGGATAGTTAGGAAGCTTGGGATGGACGTGTCCACACTTCTATATTTAAAATGGATAACCAACAAGGACCTACTTCACCGCACGTGGACTTATTCAGCGTTCTGTGGCAGGGAGGGGAGTTTGGGGGAGAATGGATACGTGTATCTGAATGGCCCAGTCCCTTCCCTGTTCACCTGAAATTATCACAGCATTGTTAAATAGGCTATGTCAGCTGCTCAGTCATGTCCAACTCTTGTGACCTCATGGACTGTAGCCCGCCTGGCTCCTCTGTCCATGGAATTCTCCAGTCAAGAATACTGGAGTGGGCAGCCATTCCCTTCTCCTGGGGATCTTCTGGACCTAGGGATCAAACCCGAGTCTCCTGCATTGCAGGCAGATTCTTTACCACCACGCCCACCTGGGAAGCTGCAATACAAAATAAAAAGGTTTAAAAAAAAAGGTCATGTGGTTGTTCAGAGAACAGCAGCAGCGGCAGAAGTAGGGTGGGAGGAGGGGGAGATGATCAGATCATCAAAGAGATAGTAGAATCCAGAGAAGAAGGGGCTCAGGCCAGCAGATGAGCAAGGACCATGGTCATGAGCAGTAGCCAGAGCTTCCCAGATGCCCGTGTGAAGTTCAGAGCTGGCTGTCAGAAATGGAGCAGAGAATGCTTTCAAAAACTTCTGGTTAAACCTGTCTTTTTAATTGCACCATAACTGATACAAGGAAAGAGTTTTTCTCGACTTTGAGAGACTCTGAATCATTTTTTACACCAGTTGATATAATAACAAAAATAGCAGAGTCATATAACTAGTTTAAATATGACAAGGCTGGTAAGTAACCTCAGATTTCAATTATGTATAACAAAGCTCCAACGAACAACACAATCTCCCTCATCAAACAGGCAAACTGTCTCAGAGTTAAGGAATTTGTGACAATAAGCCAACTGGGTTAAAATAGACTCTCAGGGCTAGCCTTCTTGCCACAAAACACTCAATTTCATGATAAAAGGACCAGAACATGGCACAAATCCGACCACAGTCACCGGTTATTTCTGTTCATCTTGCCTTCAAGCCCAATAATTTACAAGCATGCTCCAGCCTCCTCCCTCTCTTATTTTTAGGGCATGAGGTTAAAGGCCAGCTTTGTGCTTTGTTTTCCAAATCTCTTGCATCAAAGGCTCAAAGTTCTCCATTATCTCAAGGTTCCTGCTATGTAAAAGTCCTGTGCTTCTGGTTTCAGCTCAAAATCTTAATGTAAGATGAATAAATAACTAGGGGCTTATCTCTTCTTTGTCTCAGGATATGTGGATGGATGAGGCCACAGGACACATGAGTGGATTAGGTTAGAAGAAAAGGAAAGAATCAGGAAATTTCCTTCAAGCCTTGCCTCACAAAACTGGGGGAGCATGAATGGAGAAAATGATACATTTTGCCCAAAATTAAGATGGAAAAGCTCTGACTCTAGACATTTCCACACCCGCACTTCCTTCAAAAACCAGAAGGGTCTCATTTGCTTGGCTCAGTTGATGAGGATCAGCAGGAGCACTGAGAGAACTGGTCAGCTGAGTTCACACTCCTGGATGAAAACCAACCAACCGAATCCTCATTCCACAGCCGCTAGCCTCGAGTAAACAGAAATCTTACAACAAAGGCTACAGGGACGGAAAAAGAGCATCTCGGCCAAAGAATGAAAAGTACTCAGATGTGGAAAAATAATCAGACACTTCCTAAGCACCATTTCAAGACGGAGGCCCCACAAACCCTCAATTTCCCCCTTAGACACTATTTTCACCTTAGGCCTTGGAAATCAGGAAAGCAAGTCCTGAATATTCACTGGAAGGACTGATGCTGAAGCTCCAATACTTTGGTCAACTGACTCATTAGAAAAGACCCTGATGCTGGGAAAGATTGAAGGTGGAAGGAGAAGGGGATGACAGAAGATGAGATGGTTGGATGGCATCATCGACTCGATGGACATGAGTTTGAGTAAACTCCGGGAGTTGGTGATGGACAGGGAAGCCTGGCGTGCTGCAGTCCATGGGGTCACAAAGAGTCAGACACAGCTGAGCGACTGAACTGACTGAGGCCTTGGAAGCAATGCCTCAGAATGAGCCAAAAGGAGGGTGAGAAGGGGTGGGTATTTGTCACTCAGAACAAGGACTCCATGGGCACAAACGCTTGCCTCTGAGCCCGTAAGAGATGCTTGTCTAAGGGATGTCCAGAGGTCCACTCATCCATCTTTTTTTTCTGATGTGACTCATCTTAAAGTCTTTATTGAATCTGTTACAATACTGTTTCTGTTCTGTGTTTTGGCATTTTGGTGATGAGGCACGTGGGATCTGAGCTCCCCGACCAGGGATGGAACCCACAGCCCCTACTGGAGGGTAGAGTCCTAAATGCTGGACCGCCAGGGAAATCCCTCACCCATCTTATCATGGAGTACCCAGTGCTCTCCACCTTAGATTCTCCAGGTCCCAGACAAGAGAAGAAGACGACTCACTTCCTAACACACGGACACACTGTCAACGAGATACGTGGAGATCTCCCAAAGACACGGAACGCTGCTCTGTCACGTCCCCAGCCCCGCTGAAGGCTGAGGTCTTCAGCCTGGGGTCTCGGAAGCCCATGTGCTCGGCTGGGGTGTGTGGCATCGGCCTCCCCAGCAGGTGTGGGCTCGCTGCAGCACTTTGGCCCCCAGTTCCTCACGTGCAGCCATCACTCTGTCACGTGGGTCTCTTCTATCTTACAACCGGACTGCTCCTATTTCATAGACGTTCATCCCCAGGTTCCTTTTCTTACCAATAAAAGGTTACGTCTGGGTGTGGGGGAGCTATTCCCCAGGGCCCCTGATATTTGGGCAATCCATACCATCTCCAGGAAAGCTGTACCCACTTACCCCTACATCTCTGGCCCAGTCCACCCACCACCGCAGGCATTTAAGCCTCGAGGTTTAGAAGGGGTGGTCACATTTGGAGAGATGGGAGAAAGCCAACATCCAGGAAATAACAAATATCATGTAAGGTCACAGTACGTTGCTGTTGTTCAGTCACTCAGTCATGTCTGGCTCTTTGCGACTGTAGCAAAGTCAACCCCATAGACTGTAGCATTCCAGGCTTTCCTGTCCTTCACCATCTCCCAGAGTTTGCTCAAACTCATGTCCATTGAGTCGATGATGCCACCCAGCCATCTCATCCTGTCACAGTATATATTAATACTTTGAGCACAGGTTGGGAAATATAACATGTAAACCCAAGAGAGTAGGCAAAGAGAAGGAAAGAGCAGTATTAAGGCTCCCCCTCCCCAGCAGGCTGGCTCTGAGATTTAGCATCTTCTTTTCCACTTCACAAGCACTAAGGGGTTTTCCTGTTGTTATAAACCATTCAGACAAGTGATATTAATGTAGGGTACTAGTGGTAAAGAACCCGTCTTTATGTTCCCTCCAATGCAGGAGACATAAGAGACGGGTTTGATCCTTGGGTCGGGAAGATCCTCTGGAGGAGAGCATAGCAACCCACTCCAGTATTCTTGCCTGGAGACTTCAATGGACAGAGGAGCCTGGCGGGCTACAGTCCATAGGTTTGCAAAGAGTCAGACACGACTGAAGTGACTAACGATGCACACACGTGCTACCCAAGATGCTGGCATTTCAGGGCTTTCTTCAGCAGACTTCAAAGGAACTATGAAAGTGAAGAGAAAGTCGCTCAGCCATGTTCGCCTCTTTGTGACCCTGTGGACTATACAGTCCGTGGAATTCTCCAGGCCAGAATACTGGAGTGGGTAGCCTTTCCCTTCTCCGATCTTCCCAACCCAGGGATCGAACCCAGGTCTTCTGCATTGCAGGCAGATTCTTTACCAGCTGAGCCACAAGGGAAGCCCCAAAGGAACTACGTTATATTCAAACCCACAAAAAGACAGGAACAGTTCATATCATTTCTTCACATATATTCCCTTTCTTAGGTGCAGAATCCTTCTGCAACAAGGAAAGGATGGGGTGTAACCCCATTTCATGGATGTCGTAACTGAGCTGGCAATGCTTTGCGTCCAGGAAGCGGGCACAGTTCTGCATTGCACGCAGCGGTCCACTGTTTTTTCAGGTGGTATGTGTTACCTTTGATGTATTTGTTACCCTGACCTCAGACAGTCCTCAGAGCTCAGGGGCAGGGCCAGGCGATACGGAGAGACTCACACAGAGAGGGCAGGCAGCAGAGAAGCTGCCTGCTGCATCCTCTGCCCGCTGTCTTATCAGGACCAGGTGGCCAGTGACCTCAGGGCTATAACTCAATCCCGCGGTGGCCTTGGCAGCTGGGGACAGCCCCCATTCCGCACAGTCTGGCGGGTGATAAGAGCTATGTCCTGCAGCAGGGTCAGCGATCATGGTGTATGGTCACCAGGGTGGGCTCAGACCTGTTCTCCCTCATCTGTTACTGGAACAGTTGGGTGTAAGGGGCGTGGAGAACAAGCACCTCTCCACTCCTCACGTCCAGCTTCTCCATCGTCAAGGCAGCACGCTGAGCACCACCTCTCCCTAGAGTTGGCCTTGCCTTTCGCACCTGGCGGTCCTTCCCACTGACCCCACCCCGGGGTATCCCCCAGAACCATCAGCAGCAGCGAGTCTCTGGGGAAATTGCAGATAGAAGCTTCCAGCCACACATGACCATGCTCCTCCTACTCCTTACCTCTCCTGGCGCCTGGGGTCTTCTTCCAGGCCTGGCCCTGGGACCTGAAAATACTCAACTATGGGAGCCAAAACACCCGGGAATCATCCCAGGGGCAGGCTTGCCTTCCACGACACGCCTGTTAGGGCCCCAGACACAGGCTGAGCCACCGAAGGTCAGTTCATCGGCCAAGCGAGCACCAGCCCAGAGCACCAACCCGTCTCCTCAATGCCCAGCCGGGTCCGAACCCCAGCAGCTGATAGCCCATGAGGCATCCCAAGGCTAGATGGGCAGCTCCAGGAGGAACTCAGCTGCTGTAGATCAAAGAACGAGAGTCTAAACGCTACAACTCTGATGCTTTAAATTTTTCAGGGTTTTGTCCAGTTTTTTTTTTTTGAAGGGAGTGGAGTGGGGAGGAGATCCTGTTTTCTTAGCCATCCTGATAATGACCACCTATCAATTATAGGAAACATTTTTCCTCTTTTCTCTCCTTCTATTTATTTATTTATTTATTGCTCTGGACCTTTATCGTTTTAGCCATTTTTAAAAAATTGAAGTATAGTTATTATATTAATAATTTACAAAGTGGTATTAGTTTTGGGTATACAGCAAAGTGATTCAGTTACATACACATCTATATACATTCTTTTTCAGATTCTTTTTCCTTACAGGTTATTACAAGACAATGAATACAGTTCCCTGCGCTATGAACAGTAGGTCCTTGTTGGTTATTTATTTTATATATAGTAGTGTGTACCTGTTGATCCCAAACTCCTAATTTATCTCTCCCTGCCCTCTTTCTTAAAGTCAGTTTGAAGTTTTGGTTTTCCTAGTGCCAGCAAAGGTGCCCAGCAGAGGCCACAGGCAAAGCCCTGTGAGAAAGAGACACACTCGGGCTGGAGTTCCATTCTGACCCCTGCACCACCCACACCACCCACCATCTGTCTCTCACACACTCTCTGGGCAGCCCTGCCTCTTCCTTCTCCCCAGGAGCAGAGTTCCTTGGAGACGATACCATGAGTGTTGACCTCACTCCCCCAGCAGCCCTGCTGGGCAGGGAAGTGTCTTCAGGGTCAGTCTTTCTCCCCTCGGGCATTAAAGGAAATGAACACAGTCACAGGATCCTCTCTGAACAAAGTCGGGCTGGGAAATTCCACGCAAGACCACATGTGTGCAGATGTTCCCAAAGTAAAGCCAGGCTCTCCTGCCTCCTTCCTGGAGGGAAAATACTTCCAGACCGCTCCCTTTAAAGGCGAGTCCCTTTAAAGAGAACAATGAATAATTAGTGCATCCCACCAAGGCCCTGACAAAAGAGCAACTCTCAGATGCTGCAGCCCTCTTTGATCCAAATTGCTTCCGAAGTCCCCAAAATCCAGATCCAAACCCCATTAAAGATGGAGGCTGCATGCGAGGTGGGGGTGGGGAGTTGCAGAAAGGATGGCTCCTCCTGGGCGGGCAGTGCTCATGGGCTGGCAAATATCAGCATGATTTTCTCCCCTGGCCTCGATTAACAGTGGCTGGGTGTTTAATAATGTCAGATTCAACATAGATGAACTTCAGCCACCTCCCACTTGGATAAACAAGGTAAATACCCGCTTCCCTTAGAAACTGACCTCTGGAACATCCCTGAGATGATGCAAGGAATAAGAAAAGAAAAAGACATGTGAGGGCAAAGACACAAGCTGAGACTGGCCTGGACCAAGGGCCCCGTCAGTCATTTTTATCCCCAAATAAACTATCCACTACATTTTCTCAGCAGGTAGAGAATTTGCACTCTCAAGAGATTTCACTGGGAACACACCTCTGATTCCAGTTCACCAAATGATTTATCTAAATATATTGTTTTAGGGATTTCCTTGGTGGTCCAGTGGTTAAGAATCTGTCTTCCAATGCAGGGGATGTAGGTTTGATCCCTGGTCCCGGAACTAAGATCCCAAATGCCGCGGAGCAGCAAAGCCCAAGAAGCGCAACTGGAGAGAAGTCTGCGTGCCACAACAAAGAGCCCGTATGCCGCCAAAATAAATAAATAAATATATATTTTTCAGCAAATTGGAAGTTAAAGGGAAAAGATTAAAAGGATTACCTGACTGAGTCTGAATCGTGACTAGCAGGAAAGGCCTGAGTGATATTTTATGAATGATATGCACTCATGAGACAAACTTTCTGTTAGGAAAAAGTCCCTGTGATATCTAAGATCCTGATGCTTCCAGCTCTAAAATTCTCAGGCTCTGGAACTCCAGCAGCACCTTGAAGGAAATGAAGCTGGGATACTGACTGCAACCTGAGTCCAGCAGTTGGCCTGAGCAGTCAGTCCCAGAAGGACACAGAGCTGCTAGGATCCGCCTCAGAGCAGGGCTGGAGCAAACCCTGGGCAGAAGGGCCACCCCCACCCCTGTTTCCACCCCACCCTCCCCGGCCCAGAGCCAGGAGCTGCTGCTGCTTCCATTTAAGGAGAAAGCAGGGAACATTGAAAGCAGTAAAGGGAACATTCCTTCTAAATAAGGAAGGTTGGCAAGTACAAAAAAACCTGCGGGAAGTCCACCTCTCCAACAGGTAATTCATCGCACAGCCATGGGACGCAGTGTGCACAAGGCCCACCTTCCCGACCCCAGGAGGTGCTTTCCTTTGCCAGGGCAAAGAGTGAGAGAACAAAGGCAATTTGCCACTCACAGCCCAAGCCCAGTTTCCCTGCAAGCCTCTGCTCTGCCTTATCTACCTAGCAAGCAGCAGCTTCCAAATGGACAAGGAGATGAAAGGAAGGAAAAGAGACCAGCTGAGAGATGGACAGAGACACTCTCAGGGGCACAGAGGTTTGGGAGACAACAGACATCCAAGAGAAACAAACCATCCAGGAGGGGAGAGGAAAAGGCTATGGTACGTGTCCAATGGTGACCTGAGTAACCTGCAGGCTACAGTGCATGCTGGGATATTCTGCAGGAGCATTGAGGCAGGGATGTGGGCTTTCCAGGTGGCTCAGTGGTAAGGAATCCACCGGCCAATGCTGAAGACAGAAGAGACTCATGTTCGATCCCTGGTCCAGGAAGATCCCCTGGAGGAGGGTATGGCAACCCACTCCAGTTTCCTTGCCTGGAGAATCCCATGGGCAGAGGAGACTGGCGGGCTACAGTCCACAGTATCGCAGAGTTGGACGTGGCTGAACGACTGTGCAAGACGCACATATGTGCTTCCTTTAACCTGGTGCTCTGGCAGGATCCTGAGGTGTCACACAGTAGTGACAGGAAGGTTGAGGGTTGAACCGGCTGTCTTCCTGGGTCAAGTCCCACAGAACCTTAATGCCCAGGGTCCAGCTGAGTCTCTCCCTGCCCCTGTAAGCCCCTCATTAGCACAGCCCAGTGTGGAGCAGATATGCCTAGAATTCTTTTTGCTAGTGAGACATTCATTCATTTATTCATGCATTCATTTATTTAACAAATTGCTTACTGAAAAAAGGGATGTGGGCACACAAGCATAAACAAGTAGAATTATAGTAACAGCAAAGACCCTGATGCTGGGAGAGATGGAGGGCAAGAGGAGAGATGGGGCAACAGAGGATGAGGCGGTTGGATGGCATCACTGACTCAATGGACATGAGCTTGAGCACACTCAGGGAGATAGCAAAGGACAGAGAAGTTTGGCGTGCTGCAGTTCATGGAGTTGCACAGTCAACATGACTTAGCTACTGAACAACAACAATGGAAAAAGGCTTCCCTGGTGGCTCAGAAGTAAAGAATCCACTTGCCAATGCAGGAGACTTGGGTTCAATCCCTGGGTTGGGAAGATCCCCTGGAGTAGGAAATGGTAACCCCCTCCAGTATTCTTGCCTGAGAAATCCCATGGACAGAGGAGCCTGGTGGGCTACAGTCCATGGAGTCAAAAAAGAGTCGGACACGACTTAGCAACTAAACAACAAACAGCAACAATAATGGAAAAGAATATGAAAAAGAATATATGTCCATCTGAGTCACTTTGCTGTACAGCAGAAATTAAATACATGGTTCGATCCCTGGGTCGGGAAGATCCGCTGGAGAAGGAAATGGTAACCCACTGCAGTATTCATGCCTGGAAAATCCCATGGACCGAGGAGCCTGGTAGGCTACAGTCCATGGGGTCGCAAAGAGTAGGACACAACTGAGTGACTTCACTTTCACTTCACTTTAAATACATTCATTATACTTCGAGAAAATTCAAATACATAAATTAAAAGCTAAAAAAAACAAAAAAACAAAACCCAAGGACAATGCCCTCACATGGCTCACATCCTGATAACAACAGTTAAAGACACAAATCAAGAAACTCCACCTTCCGCTAAGTTTTACAAAGGCCTCAAACAAGAGTGAAGACTGAGCTTTGATGACCGTCTGCTGCAACAGCCACTTGCCATATGTGGCTATTTTAACTTAAATTACACTAAATAACATTAAAGATTCAGTTTCTTGGATGCACTATCCACATTTCAAGTGTGCAAGAGTCAAGTGTGGCCAGTGGCTACCATATGGGACAACGAGAACACAGGATCTTTCCATGGTCACAGGCTCTACTGGACAGCATCAGAGAGTGAGGGCACGGAAATCCACCGAGAATGGAAGCTGAGGAAGGAGCCGGCCATGCCAGCATAGGGCAGAATGCTTCCTAGACAGCTTGCTGCATGTGCAAAGGCCCCGGGGCAGGTGGGCATTGAATGTTCAGAGAACTGACAGGTGACCAGTGTGCTAGCGGGCTCCAACACGAGACGAAAAGCAACAGCAAGCAGACACAGTGAAGAACCATCATCTGAACTGTTTTAGGAAACAGGGAGGTAAGGGAAAAGGACAAGGCTTGACCGCCAGGTTTCTGCTCAGAGAAGCTGGGAGGTGACGTGCCGCATGCTGAGATGGGGAACTGGGGTGAGGGCTGGGTCACTTTATATATACTTTATTTGTTTTTGATACAAGGAAGGTCATCCATTCTATTTTGGACAAGTTAGGCCTGAGAGCTCCATGAGAAACCCTAGAGGAGATACAAAGTAAGCAGCTGGATAAGCATGGTGCTCAGACAACACGGGAGGATATAAACGGGGGCATTCTGAGTACATCATGGTACTATATCCATGAGTGTGGAGGAGACGTCTTAAAGAAACAAAGAAGGTGGCCCAGGCCAAAGACTCGAGGACTCTAGTGTTGATAAATGGCCATGAAGTCATGAGGGGTGAGGACACGGGTCCAAAGCCCTATACAATCAGGTGCCAGCAAAATACAACTCACTGTCTCTTTTTGTAACTAAAGCGTAACTGGGACGTTGATTTACTAACTGTCCGCAGCTGCTTTCACACTCTCAGGGCAGAGCTGAGTTGCTGCAAGAGAGACCTTACACCCTGCAAAGCCAGTCTGGCCCTTCACAGAAAGTGCCTGTCAACCCCTTGACTTAAGCATGGAGTGCCCTCAGTCTCCGTATCTATAAAATGGGGGCAGAAGTGCCTGGGTCGCAGTAATGGATGTGTGTCTGTAATGGGAAACACCTGAGTCTACTCAACAAGGCTAAGAGAGGAGCTCTTCATTCTCAAAGCATCCGGCGTTGTTTCCACGTTGGGCAAAAGCACCCAGTACCCACCCGCTCTCTAGAAACAACTGCTAAAATGAATTTGTAAATACAAACAGAGCCAGTGTCATCCAAGCCACCACTTCCAACGTAGAATGGATGTATACTGAGCGGTTCTAAGTCAGCTCTTTGTGGCCAGCCAGTCTCCCTCTGACTCCCATCCAACCTGAAACAAAAGCATGAGTCCATGAACAACTGGTTTTCATGGAAAAAAGTTGTTTACAAAGCCTATGTCCTCATCATTAATCTTAGCGGAAGAGGACAGAATTGTTCACCATCCTCTGCTTACCCCGGAACACTGCCCCAGCTCAGGCTATCCATCTGGCAAGAACAGCCAATCATATTGGCTATTCAGACTACACTGGTTCCTAGGCAACCAGAACTATAGCCACAGAAACAGGCTGTTGATGGCAGGAAGAAACATGAAGACAGGGACAGAGGGTTGATGCAGAGAGTGCCCTGAAGCCAATGACCTAGACGAACACTTGCCCACAGTCACTTAATCCATCTCCCAATCCTAGCTGCTCACCCGCCATCAGCAGACGCCCTGCCCAGGGCCCCAGCAGAAGCAGGTGGCATCACTCCCCGGATCACTGGCAGCTACCTGGATGGCTTCAGAATGTTCCTGCCTTCGGCCCACCTTAGAGAAGCCAGCAGATAAGCAGAGAGAAGATAGGAAGGGCCAAGATCCTTCTGGACACAGGGCCCATGATGGAGATATTCAGAAATGATAACCAAGGAAAAGTACCTGCTGTGGATGGACTCACTGCTTATGTCTCCCCAAAATTTGTTATGTTGAAACTCTACCCCTCAATGTGATGGTATTAGGAGGTGGGGCCTTTGGGAGGTGATTAGGTCATGAGGGGGCTTCCCTCATAACTCAGTTGGTAAAGAATCCACCTGCAATGCAGGAGACCCCAGTTCGATCCCTGGGTCGGGAAGATCCCCTGGAGAAGGGAAAGGCTACCCACTTCAGTGTTCTGGACTGGAGAATCCCATGGACTTATTGTCCATGGGGTCGCAAAGAGTCGGACAGGACTGAGCGACCTTCACTTTCACTACTTTCTAGGTCATGAGGGTCAGAGAAGGCAATGACACCCCACTCCAGTAATTTTGCCTAGAAAATCCCATGGACTGAGGAGCCTGGTAGGCTACAGTCCATGGGGTGGCGAAGAGTCGCACACGACTGAGCAACTTCACTTTTACTTTTCACTTTCATGCAACGGAGAAGGAAATGGCAACCCACTCCAGTGTTTTTGCCTGGAGAATCCCAGAGACGGGAAGCCTGGTGGGCTGCCGTCTATGGGGTCGCACAGAGTCGGACACGACTGAAGTGACGCAGCAGCAGCAGGTCATGAGGCTGGAGCCTTATACGGGCATCAGTGCCCTTGTAAGAAGAGAACCTGAGTGCTTGCTCTGCTGTTTTTCACTGCCTTGATGTCTGAGGACAAGATGAGGACAAGGAGACAGCCGTCCATAAACCAGGCAGCGGGTCCTCACCACACACTGACATTGGATTCTGCCGCCTCCAGAACTATGAGAAATACCCATCCGTTGTTTAAGCCGTGTCCTCTGTGGTATTTTATGTTACAGCAACCTGAACTAAGACAGCACCTTTGGGACTCAGGCAACGCCCATTCTACAAACAACTTTACAGCTTATTCAGTTTCGGGGGAAAACAGCTCATCCTTTCATCCAACCATAATATCCAAAGTGAAGTATCTGCTTCTAAGAACTGAGAGGCCCACAGTCAAGATGCTGTCACTGAAGCTAAATGACTTAGCCAAGGGTCGCCTTAAGAAGTAAGACTTTGAAAGAAATCCAATGAGACCTAAAGAAAGCTCCTGCCAGGAGCCCCAGCAGCCCTTTCTGGGCTTCTGAGCAACAGACATGCTGGCAATTTTCAGATGCAGAAGCATTCCTGCCTTTCCTGCTGACTGGTGCCTCTGTCTTCTCAGGGTCTTCACAGACACAGAACCTCACCCCTGAGAAGCCCTAAGAGGCAGGCCGGGCAAGCTCGGAGCCGCTAGACCCTCTCGACAGCCCCCAGACTGAGAGAGAGAGGAGCCACACGAGGATGGGAAAGACCAAAACTCCACTTTCCCATCTGTGACCACAGCCGCCCAGAGAGCTCCAACCCCATCCCAGAAGCACTCTCCTGGTGCAGCTGGCGCCCAGGGCCTCTCGGGTCCTGGGCACTCTCTCAGCTATAATTCCGATCCCAGCCCAAACTCATCAACGTTCCCCCAGATGCGCTCCTAAATTCCACTTCCTTGTCTTGGCAAATGCCACATCCTCTCCTTGGACATCTAAGCATAAATCCTCTGCTTGTATTCCCCGCTGTCTTTATAACCTTCCCTTCCCTGCTCATCAATCACTGTGGCCTGTTGCTTCATCGTTCATCACTTCCCGCCATCCCTCCTGGCCCTTCTATTTTGCTGCTCACGGGTCCACACAGGCAGCAGTTTCCCTATCTGAGATTTTGGGTTTTTTTTTTTTTTTTTTTTTGGGTCATGAGCAGTGCCACAGCCGAAGCAGGCTAAACTCGCCCATACAAGCACCACTTTTACCCTCAGATGCTGATGGCCCTTGGCTGTCCCTGCAGAGCCAGGGTGTGGGGATCTGCAGGAAGCGGAGGGAGCCCCCGGGATGGGGGTCTCTGGCTACACAAAAGACAGAGCACTTAACGCTGCTTTTCTTAGCAGAAGCCCAGCCTCGAGGGGCTGCAGCGGAAGGGGGGCACAGCGGCGGGGTCTAATCGATGGACTCAGATCACATTGACTCAAGTACTTCCCGTCCCTTTCCTGTGTGTGTCCCATCCGTCTGTGCTGAGAAGTGTCTTCTGCAGTGGAATTCTCCTCTCCCTGACTCCCCCCCACCGCCCCCCTCCCCCCGCCGTCTTCTATCTGGAAACAAAGGCTACTATTGCTACCAGAACTTCTTTTCCAGATAAGAAAGCGGCAGTTAGAGAAGTGTCCAGCAGTTTCTCAGGAACCCAGATGGAGGGACTCACCCGGATGGAGAAGCTCAGGGCTTCTCAAAATTTCCTGCCTAAAAGTCATCCAGGCGTCTTTACAAATCACTGGGTAAATGGAGATTCTGACTTGGACTCAAAGGTGGGCCCTTTGATTCTGCCTTTCTAAGAAGCAAAGCAGAGGGTGATGCTGCCCTCCGAGGAGGAGTGGACCATCCCAGGAGTCACAGGGATTTCAACACGTGAACCTCCATCCCCGCCTCCCCTCCCAATCCCATGTGCCATCCTGCACCTCCAGTCTGCTGCTGCACCCCAGAGGGGAGACACAGGACTCCCCCTCTTCCTCCTTTCTTATTCTACTGCTCTCCAGGGACAGAATGAAGCTATCAGTTGGGGCTACAAAAGCTGCCCAAAGGCACCCCAAACCTGAACGCAGAAGCACAGAAATCCTGCAACTAAAAGAGAAAATATTCTGCAGGGACTTTTAAAACATCCCCGTCTTCGGTTTCACTCTTACCCAGGTCCTCCTTGATTTGCTCTTTCACAGGGAACCATCATAGAAAAAGAGACACAGGTTCAGTCTAGTTACCAGCTGTCATGGACTGTACCCCGCCAAGGCAGCTTGTGCTCCCTGAGTTCCTCTCCACTCCTGCAGCCCTGACAGCATTATCCTTCAGTGGAAGCTTCTTTCCTGCCACAGACCACACATGGCTACCCTGTCTTATTATTCTTCACAAGCATGTGACTTTAGGTGCACGGAAAGGCACTCTCTTAATACACTTCTTAAAATCTCTAGACTGGAAATAAGCAAATGGATAGTAGAAAAACTCCCAGTTATTCAGACAGCAGAGATGCGATTTTAGAGAATAGTTGCCAGGTATGGAACCAGCCCCAATCATTTCCACTCTCTCCATTTTTAAAAAACAAAAGTGTTAGGGGATGGAGGGTGGGATTCTGTGAAGGAGTAAATACACTATCTTAAAGATTTAAAGACATTTCAGAAATAGTTTCAAGGAGAGAAGACTCTGGCTAGTACACATGGACCGGCTCATCCAGGCAATATTTGAGAAGGAGCTTCCATTACAACGTGGCCATTTGGCCTGGAGTTTTATTTAAACACCCTGGTAGGTGGGCTTCCCAGGTGGCGCTAGTGGTCAAGAACCCCCCTGCCAATGCAGTGAGACATAAGAGATGTGTGTGATCCCTGGGTCAATCATGGCAACCCACTCCAGCATGCTTGCCTGGAGAATCCCATGGACAGAGGAACCTGGTGGGCTCTAGTCCACAGAGTCTCAAAAGAGTCAGACATGACTGAAGCAACTTAACACACACTTCACTGGTGGCTCAGAGGTAAAGAATCTGCTTGCCAATACAGGAGATGTGAGTTCGATCCTTGGGTTGGGAAGATCCCCTGGAGAAGGAAATGGAAACCCATTCCAGTATTCTTGCCTGGGAAATCCCATGGACAGAGGAGCCTGGAGGGCTACAGTCCATGGCGTCACAAAAGAGTCAGACACGGCTTAGTGACTAAAACAATGATAACATCCCCCTAGGGTGGACTTAGGACACCTTATCCCAGCTTCTATCTAACAGAATCTCTCCCAACTCAGCCCTCAGCCAACAGAAGCCTGGTCATTTATTAACTCAACTGGGAAAGAGGGCGGGGACACTGGGGACACGTGAGCTGAATCCCTTATGGCTGAGGAGCGGATTTTCCCAAACACATGGTCACAGTATCTTTTTCGTGTCTCCCGAAAGCTTTTAGACAGATCTGAGCCCTGAGAGCTAGCTAGCTCAGTAGCTGATTAGCGCCTACCACTCTAACTGATTTTCAGTTTAGAGACTTCTCAAAAATAGGTTGGAACTGTTCTTTTCGGCTTAGGCTCAAGTCCCGGGTGGTAGTACATATTTCCATGCATCGAACAATACTACACACGAACGAAAACCAGGGCAGGCAAAGCGCAGGGCTCGTGGCACTGAAAAGCCTCCAACACGACGCACTTCCATTGTAAGATGATGCTGTCTCGAGCTACAAGGAGAAAGACAAATGATCGGTGCACACCTGCTCTTCAGAATGGTTCGCTGCTAAAGAGCTGGAGCCTGGAAAACCACGAGGCTCAGCCTAGCATTACATCACCACACTGAGCCAGGTCCTCATTGAAACCCCAGGCACAGGGACGAGTGAGGAAGCCCCACATGGCACCCCGCGTCCCTACTACAACACACAGACCAATCCCTGGAGTCCTTTCGTCTACACATCAATGGCTCCCATGACCACTTTACTGCCTCCCCACCCCCAAACCCCCACACAACACTCTTCTCTGAAACACATTCTTCTCTTTGGGAAAGGAGAGCAGGTAAGGAGGGGATGACCTGCAGCCAGATCTATTCAATAAGCCCCATCCTCCAGACAGGCCCAGGTGGGTAATGGAGATGACCATTTAAAAACGGGAACCCTAATAAGCACCCATCCAGTATAAAGGCCCCACTGGCTCTTGGTTTACAGAAACTGGATGCACAGTCAAATGCTGCTTCCACCAATGGACCAATGACGAGACTGTTTGGCTGGCTTTACTAATAATAGCGAGCAGCCTTGTCCTCCGGTGTTCACCAGTCAGTGTGTGGACGCTTGGATTAACCCGACTGGACGTCTAGCGACGAAGCTCCACGCCATCCGTCTAGCTAGCTATGTGAGTGGCTGCCCCTAAACTGGTCTGTCTCCATGGGCACGGCACTGCCACCCTCAAAGATTCTTCCCATGAGGCCCTTGTTAATGCCCGGCTGTTCCCTTTGCAGGAAATACCACTGTGCCGGGGGGGTGCGGTGTTAAGATGCAGGGAGAAGCCCCCCCAAGCACGCACTGGGCTGCTGAACAACCATCAAATTCCAGGGGGGTCATTTCTGCCCCCAGGAATCTCCAGGGGCTGCCAGATGCTCATTCCAGAGCGGGGCGCGAAACGCTAGAAGGGGAGCCACCAGGTAAAAACCACGCTAGGCTGCCCGAGAACGTCAGGGCCAGCCCCAGCTCCAGGCTGCACGGGGCATCAGGTGAGAGGATACTAACAAAGCCCCAGCACCCTCTCCTCTTGGGAGGATTCGGGGGGCCCTCCGGGGCGACGGGCGGAGCACTTACATTGCCTCGGAAGCCTCCTGGTTCAGGTCGCTGGCTGGGACTGGCTGCAGAGACTGCGACCCTCCCATCCTCGCTGCGCCCTGGAGTGCAGGCTAGCCGCGAGCAGGGCCAGCGTCCTGGCACGGTACCTCCAGCGGGAGCCCGGGCTGGGCCGGCCTGCGGCCGGGGCTGCTGCACTGCAGATGGGAGCAGCTGCTGGCATCCGGGGCGGCGGCGGCGGCGGCGGGGAGCTGCGGCTTCGGGGCCCGAGCCGGAGCCCGGGGAGCGAGCGCCGCGGAGGTGTGCGCGCGAGGGTGGCCGGCGCGCGCCCCCAGTGTGTGCGCGAGGGTGGCCGGCGCGCGCGGCTCTACCCGGGGCGCGCGAGTGTGAGCGTGAGCGCCGGCGGGGTCCGAAGGGATCTGCTCTTAAAGCCCCCGGCAGCTCGGCTCCCGCGTAGGACACGGTGATGTCATCATCCGCGAGCAGCCCCCGACGCCTGCATCTTCACAAAGCTCCAGCGCTGGCTCGGGAAACCGGGCCAGGGGGAGGGCGGGCGAAGACCCTCCCTCTCTAGCCCCGAGTCGCCTCCCCCAGCCTTCCGCAGCCTCGCCCCGATCGCCGGCATTGTGTGGCTTGGAAATGCAAATACACTTCGGACCCGGGAGTCGGGGGCCCCAGGGGGTAGGGCCGCGGTGGTCCCGGCCCGGCGAACCGTGGTGGGGGGTGGGGGAGGGTATCCTCTTTCCGGCCGGCTCACCCCTCCCGGAGGGAGGCAATGGACTCTCCCAGGGCTGGGCGGGCAGGTAAACAGGCTGCCGCGGAAAATGTGCTAGACACTTGCAGTGTCCCGGTGGCTTCTGCCTTCTTCAGGCTGAGGCCTGTACCAGGGAGATGCGAGGGCCTGGCTCCCGGGTTCCCCCCTGCCACCCCCACTCCCCACCTCACCTGAGCCCAGGTCCGGCCTCCAAGGACACAGTTTGGGGGTAGGGCGGATTGGGAAAGCCTGCTACGGAGTCTGAAGCACCCCCCATCTTTAGCCACCACAGGAGGCTCCACGGAGACGCCCCTTGCAAAGGCTCATTCCCAACCGTCAGAGGTCAGGCCAGCTGAGAGGGCCCATCCGTGTCAGGCCTTTAAGACCACAAGAGTGTCCAGGGGAAAGATAGCTCTCCATGACACACGATCTAACCATCTGTCTCCGTGATTCTGAGCCCAAACCGGGCCTGCAGGAATGTCTGTGACACCCCATTCAGTGCCCCTAGCCCCCACCCCGATTCCTCTGCTGGGGCAAGCTGTGCTCGGCTAGCCAGGCCCCCTCGCCCAGCTCTGGCTTCTCCCAAACCCTCCAGACTTCCTTGGGCTCCTGGGCCTCCTCGCAGGCTACTCAACTCCTTTTGGTTCAGGAGGTTTGGGGGCCCACCTGGAAACTGACGGTCCATCCCCATTCTGAGGTCCAATCAGACTCACAATGGAATTAAAGCGGAACCTCTGAGGAAACGTAACCCACTCCAGGATTCTTGCCTGGGAAATCCCAGGGACAGAGGAGCCTGGTGGGCTACAGTCCAAGGGGTCACAAAAGAGTCGGACAAGACTGAGCTACTGAGCACATGTGATGTGTAAGTTGAAAACTCATCTTCATTTTCCCAGCATTTCTTTAGAGTCAGCCTAAAATGCATGTAACTTGTGGCCAAAACAAAAATAAAATGGAAACAAAACTGCTCAAAACATTCTGAAATGTCCTCCACATACTGAGTGTTTCCTAAAACTGTGGCTGAGGATGTTTGGACGGCTACTTTTGAAGTTGTGACTCAAATGTCAGGATGGTTCCAGAGCTTCATGGTGGGCTGACTTTCCTCTGCTGATATTTAAAATTAGTGTCAAACAGAGACCCAGAAAGTCAAAATTGTTTCCTGGGCTGCAACCACATGAAATGTCCAGGCTACATTGAGAAGGTTGACTTTTTCGAATTTATATGAAAATAGCTAATGATCCCGTCAGTCTCGCAGAGAAGGTGACTGTCAGGGGGTGGCCGGGTGAAGCTTGCTCCTGAAAGCACCTCCCATAACCTGTCACTCACAATCAGTGCCCGGAGTCACCTGGTGGCAGGGATTCTGAGCTTTGCTCATCTGGTCATTCCCAGCACCCCGAGGGTTCGTTTTTTCATCAGAAAACAGAACTCTTGGGCCTCATATGCAGCTAGAAGTCCAAAGAACCTTACCACGTGGAGCTGAAAACTTCCTAAGTGCTAACTTAGGGAAAGCTATGACAAACCTAGACAGCATATTAAAAAGCAGAGACATCACTTTGCCGACAAAGGTCGTTATGTCAAAGCTATGGTTTTTCCAGTAGTCATGTACGGATGTGAGAGTTGGGCCATAAAGAAGGCTGAGCGCCGAAGAATTGATGCTTTTGAATTGTGGTGCTGGAGGAGACTCTTAAAGAGTCCCTCAGAGAGCAAGGAGATCAAGCCAGTCAATTCGAAAGGAAATCAACCCAGAGTGTTCATTGAAAGGAATGATGCTGAAGCTCCAATATTTTGGCCACCTGATGTGAAAAGCCAACTCTTTGGAAAAGACCCTGAGGCTGGGAAGGACTGAAGGCAGGAGGAGAAGGGGGCGACGGAGGATGAGATGCTTGGATAGTATCACTGACTGAATGGATATGAATTTGAGCAAACTCAGGGAGACAGTGGAGGACAGAGGAGCCTGGTGTTCGATAGTCCACCGGGTCCCAAAGGGTCAGACACAACTTAACGACCGAAGAACAACAAACCTAGACTTCACCTTTTGAGGAAAGTGACCACTTCCCTGGGCACTGATGGTATCTATGGCCTGTAGCCAAACCCAGCCCTAGGAAAATACACAGGGAAAAAATGAGAAACAACAATTAGAATTCATCCGCTCATTTTTTTCATGATACAGAAAAGCACCAAACCTTCCAAGTGTCCTGATCCGTAACAGGTAGGGGTCTGCTGCAATAACTAGAGAGGGCTTTGAAATGAGACAGGAGGTCAAATCCTGACCTCTCCCTCGTTTGGTGTGTGGCCTTGAGCCAAATGCTTGACGGTACTGAACCACTGCTTCCTCAGCTGGCAAGAGAGAGAAAGCATCTGTTTTGCAGAGTATTAGGAAAACCTAATTATATATATGAAATCCCGGGACCAGGACTAACTGGTGCTTGAGCCGTGTTAATTTTCCTTCCTTCTTTATTAGAAACATTTTTCCCTAAGCACAGCACCACATAGATAATGAGGGGGCATTGCAGCGAAGGGCTTTTATTTAGAATCTCAACAATCGTAAAGTTACGACCTAGTGACACTTCATTTGTGTGTCACTGACACCATCGCAGTGATGTTAACAACATGGCCAAGAACCAGTGGAAAAACAATCTGGATGCCGTTGAGGTCAATGCAACTGAAATCCATGCGTTACTAGTTTGTATAATAAACTTCTGGAAGAACTTTTCAGACTCTCATTTAAGACATTTGATGGTTTACTTTACACACAGTTCAAAACAAGCCTGGGGACTTCCTTGGCAGTCAGCAGTTAACACGACACACTTCCACTGCAGGGGGCATGGGTTTGATCCCTGGTCAGGGAACTCGGATCCCTGCATGCCACACAGTGCAGCCCAAAAATAATAATAATAAAACAAGCTTGGTTATCTAGTAATTCAGCCTACAGAAAAAAAAAAAGGAAAACGTATAAAACGTGGAGAGGGGGAGTGATTAGAGAGGAAAAGAGCCATGCTATGGACTGAGTGTATTTACCCCCAAAATGTCATATACTGAAGCCCTGATACCAATTTGATGGTATCCGGAGGGGGCCTTTGGGATGTAATTAGGTTAGATTAAGTCACAAGTGTCTAGCATCTCCGACTCAATGGACATGAATCTGAGCAAATTCTGGGAAACAGTGAAGGAGAGGGAAGCCTGGCTTGCTACAGTCCACGGGGTCGCAAAGAGTCAGACACGACTTAGAACTACAGCGACCAAAGGAGAAAGAGACACATAATCTCTCTCTCTGCCATTTCAAGGACACAGCAAGAAGGCAACCATCTGCACACCAGAAGCAGGGCTCTCTTTAACCCGACCATGCTCACACCCTGATCTCGGACTTCCCGCCTCACAACTGTGAGAAATCAACATTTTTGTTGAAGTCACCCGGCTCAAGTTCTTTGTGTTATAGCGGCCCAAGTGGACCAACCAAGACAGGCTGTTTAAGATACAGGGCTAAGGGACCAAGAATAACTAACAAGAAGGGAAAAGATAAAAAAAAAAGAAAGAAAGAAACAACTCTCCAAGTTAGACCAAGGAAATTCGAAACAATTTCAGGGCCATTTAACCCAGCTCCTGGGTTCTTGTTATCCACAGGAACCACTGATAGCTCAGAAACCACTGGCTACATCCCACTCTGGCCTGTTTACTGCCTCCAAATCCTCTCTTCTTCACCCACCCCCACCCCAAGTGATGGCCAAGGAAGCTAAATAATGGGTTTGCACAATAAGAAAGCACAGATTCCACCCCAAATTATTAAAATGCCAGCAGCTAGCCTTGCAATCACACATTCCCTAGTGTATTCAAACCTGCACTGAGCACTCACTTGGGCCAGGCCCTTGGCTGGAGCTGAGGCTGCAGACAACCTATCAGTGCGCTCTGCTTCATCCCGACTTTCCTTCCCAGACCGCTGCTTTCAGGAGGCCGCTCCTCCCTTCCTTACCGCCTCTTCACGCCCAGCTCACACTCCAGACTCTACCCTGGCCACCCTGGGAGGGGCAGAGGCCGCCACAACAGGGCACCTCCTCTCTCCACCAAATCAGGGATGCCCAGACTTTCTAACCATGGCCCTTGTTGCTAAGTCGTGTCTGACTCCTGCAACTCCATGGGCTGTAGCCCACCAGGCTCCTCTGTCCATGGGATTTCCCAGGCAAGAAAAATACTGGAGTGGGGTTGCCATTTCCTTTTCCAAGGGATCTTCCCAAATCAGGGATGGAACCTGCGTCTCCTGCATTGGTAGGTGGATTCTTTACCACTGAGCTACCAGGGAGACCCTGAGGTCCCTCCCTCTGTCGCCCTCTGGACCAGAGCATGCATATTCTAGGATGCTAAAGGTAGGCTAAGCCCACTTAGATGGGCTCCACTGCCAACCCTCCTACTGATGTCCCCAAAACATCCTAGAAACCTACATAAATCCAAGAAAGCACCCATCATTTCTAGAACAATTAGAGATTCCACATTTACTAGTGCACTTAGCATCTGCCTGGCCTATAGAAGATGAGTCTGTTCTCAAGTTACTTCCTGACACATACGTACCAGAAAGTTCAGCAAACTTGCCCAATCCTTGTAGCTGAGAGATAAGATATATGATACAGACTCTGAAATCCCACTCGAGTCCAAGGGACTGAACCACACATAGTCAGAAAGGGCAAGTAATTTGAAGCACCTCTGACACCCCAAGGAAAACACACTTAAGCGGCTTTATCTTTGCCTCCAGCCTCAAGGAAGTCTCCAGTTGCCATAGCAGCAACGCTCTACAAACAAGACCAACGGACCCCTGTGCTGCTAATTAGCCTGTGCACACTTGCTAAAAGAAAGTAGGTCAGATCACAGGAAAATCCATCTGGAGAGCACTGGGAATGTAAATACAGATGGAAAACGGGCCTGGGCAAGGTCCTGTTTCTTCAAGTCTCTCGCCTTCACCATCACGGGGCGGGGGGGGGTGGGGGGGTGGGGAGGGCAGCTAGTGGGGGTACTGCAGAGAGGCTGCACAAAAGCACGTGGACCTTCTCTTTAGGAAGCTGACCTTTCCACAGGCTCCAGCATCACCACCCGCTTGCAACTTGTTCCTTCAACTGAGACCCAGAAAGTCCAGCTGCACACCCCACAACTCCACCCAGCTTGTCACATGCTGCCTTGCCTAAAACTGCAAGAGCTGCGGACTTTCCCGGTGGCCCAATGGCTGGGACTCCACACTCCCAGTGCAGGGGACCCAGGTTCATTCCCCGGTCAGGGAATTAGATCCCACATGCCGCAACAAAAATCGAAGATCCCAACTGAGACCCGGCATAGCCAAGTACATAAAAAGAAAAAATAAAAGACTGTAAAAGCTGGGAGCCGTTTGATTTCAGACCCGAGTTCAGGCCCATGTTCAGCAACCGTAGGTAAACAGGAGCGTGAGACAAGCGAAGCCGACCAGCGAGCAGGAGACCGGCCTGCAGGCCAAGAGTGGCACGCTGCTGGCACTTTATCCATCCAGGGTTTACGTTTGGGGTCCATTTTCCTGGGCTTTTGAAGACACAGCTTTTATGTCGCACAGCCTTGCTCCAAAAGTTGTCCACTGTCTTCAGGAGAAACTCCCAATTCAATATCCTGGCCTTGATCCCAACACTGGGTCCATCCTGCACTGGAGCAGGGCCCAGGTCCCCCGTTCCTCCTGTGCATCAGGGCCCAGCTCCCGGCCAGCTTCTACGAGGCGTAAGTCTCCTCCAGCCCACAGATGTCCCCCTCCATGTGCTACCTCCAGCAAATTTTAGCTTTGGTGCTTTCTCGCCTCATCGGAATCTCACTGTATCCTGTGCCTGTGTCTGGCGTCCCTGCTCTCCGGCCTGCCCTGGAAAAAGTCTTCATTCTTACAATGAATAGAGAAAAGGGAGGAGCTTGTCAGGCTTCCCAGCTGGTTCAGTGGTAAGGAATTCATCTGCCTACACAAGAGATGCAGGAGACTTGGGTTCGATCCCTGGATCAGGAAGATTCCCCTAGAGTAGGAAATGGTAACCCACTCCAGTATTCCTGCCTGGAAAATCCCATGAATGGAGGAGCCTGGCGGGCTACAGTCCATAGGGTTGCAAAGAGTCAGACACGACTGAGCTACTGATCTCATCGTCAGGTTCCCTCATTTTTAGATCTGACTGTCTTCTACACTCCAACATTGAATCTCATGTGGTCACCCTGGGGACTCTGAGTGGTTAACTTGGGTTGAAGAGCCAGCTCAGGTAGAACCCCATCTTTTCCAGGGTGCTCTTGCTCACTCTTTGAAAAGCGCTGATCTTCTATGCTTTTTTCACCTCCTTTACTATAGTTACACCTGAGATCTTTCAAAGATCCTTTCAAGCAAGGACCACTCCAACAGCTACTACTCTTCATGGGGGAAAATTTCATTTCTGTTATGATGCAGCCATGAAATTAAAAGATGCTTGCTCCTTGGAAGGAAAACTATGACAGACCTTGACAGCATATCAAAAAACGCAGACATCACTTCGCTGACAAAGGTCCGCATAGTCAAAGCTATGGTTTTTCCAGTAGTCTTGTACAGATGTGAGAGTTGGATCATAAAGACAGCTGAGCACCAATGAACTGATGCTGTTCAAACTGTGGTGCTGGAGTAGACTCTTGAGAATCCCTTCAACAGCAAGGAGATTCAACCAGTCAAACCAAAAGGAAATCAATCCCTCAGATTCATTGGAAGGACTGATGCTGAAGCTGAAGCTCCAATACTTTGACCATCTGATGCAAAGAGTTGACTCATTGGAAAAGACCCTGATGCTGGGAAAGATTGAAGGCAGGAGGAGAAGGGGGCGACAAAGGATGAGATGGTTGGATGGCATCACTGACTCGATGGACATGAGTTTGAGCAAAAGTCCGGGACATAGTGAAGGACAGCGAAGCCTGCGTGCTGCAGTCCATGGGGTCCCAAGAGTCAGACACGACTCAGCAACTGAACAACATGATACAAGGTAAAGGCTGAGGATTTTGGTATTAGATCCAGGAAGGCAACCCAGAATGTGCTAGAAAAGGAATCAGTAAAGAGAGATAAGACTCATCTCTTTTTTTTTGGCTGCACTGGGTCTTAATTGTGGCATGCAGGATCCTCATAGCTGAATGCAGGCTCTTTAGCTGCAGTATATGGGGCTCTAGTTCCCTGACCAGGGATCGAACCCCAGACCCCTGCACTGGGAGGGTGGAATTTTAACCACTGGACCACCAGGGAAGTCCCAAGACTCACTTTTATTTTAAAATTAAGAATTCAGGATACATTTTACATCTTTGATTCCTACAAGAAGGAAGGAAAGCAAGCCAACACTAAAACCCAGGGCTACGCAAAAGTTAGGACAGCACTGTGTTAAGAAGTCTCATCACATATGAAAAAGAAATCAGTAACACAAACACCACATCCCAAAAGATTAAATAAAAGCCTTAAAATCCTTCTTTCTTTACCAAATAAATTCAGCTCTTTTGAGATGGAAATGGTAGAAGACACTCTTGAGATAACATTTTAGAAAATATATCCTACCTCATTTCAAGAAATGACTCAAGCTTGCAACTCAAGACAGCAAAAGAATCTTGAAAGAAAAGTTAGATAAAAGCCAGAGAGAGTGAGCTTACCCTGAAAGGACTTATCTGAGCCCTGGCTGGAGTCAGCTGCAGGCCTGGATCTAACTTCCCCAGCAGCCAAAGCAAAAAGGAAATCAACACTGAATATTCATTGGAAGGACTGATGCTGAAGCTGAAGCTCCAATACTTTGGCCACCTGATGCGAACAAGTGACTAGTTGGAAAGGACCCTGGTGCTGGGAAAGATTGAAGGCAGGAGGAGAAGGGGATGACAGAGAATGAGCTGGTTGGACGGTATCACCAACTCAATGGACATGACTTTGAGCAAACTCTGGGAGATGATGATGGACAGGGAAGCCTGGTGTGCTGGTCCATGGGGTCGCAAAGAGTCAGATGCGACTGAGCGACTGAACAACAACAACAAGCAAAAAGGGAAACAATCATTTTCAGTTACACAATTCATAAAACCTAGCAGATTTTAACGGCCATTCCATGGATAAACAGCTTTTTGCATGATTGCCATTCTCAATATGTTCATTCCTATGGATTCTCCATGAGGAGATGGTGTATACAGTAGACAGTGCCTTCAACAATATCCTTCCACCAACACGACCTTCAGTTTCATGTGGCTACTTCAGCAAGCACATCAGCAGCTACCCAGCTCCACCACCAATTAATAAAATCAGAAGTTCTGGGAAGGATAGGGACTTCCCTGGTGGTCCAGTGGTTAAGATTTTGCCCTCCAGTGCAGGCAGGTGAGGGTTTGCTACCTGGTTAGGAGCTAGGATCCCACATGCCTCAAGGCCAAAAAACCAAAATATGAAATGGAAACAATATTGTAACAAATTCAATAAAACTTTACAAATGGTCCACATCAAAAAATGATATTGAAAAAATAAATGAACTTCCCTGAGGATATATTTCTGGTTGTCCCATCCTGCAGAGAGGGTCCCCTCATTTATGCTCCTGAAAAGACTCAAGTGTTTCTATAGTTACGTAAGGTGAAGGTTACAAAGAGGAAGCCAAGGTCAGCCTTGGAAGATGTTCATCAACAAAGCAGCCACTTCTGGACTCAGCTGTCCCTCACATCCTCCTGGCTTCACGAGTCCTTGCCAGTGTCTCTCGTTGATTGTGGGGAAATATACACCACCAACCGGAGAAGGCAATGGCACCCCACTCCAGTACTCTTGCCTGGAAAATCCCATGGACGGAGGAGCTTGGTGGGCTGCAGTCCATGGGGTTGCTAAGAGTCAGACACGACTGAACGACTTCACTTTTGCTCTTCATTTTCATGCACTGGAGAAGGCAATGGTAACCCACTCCAGTGTTCTTGCCTGGAGAATCCCAGGGATGGGGGAGCCTGGTGGGCTGCCGTCTCTGGGGTCGCACAGAGTCGGACACGACTGAAGTAACTTAGCAGCAGCAGCAGCATACACCACCACCAACTGCAAAGAAAACTGCAAACCTAGCAGAAGCTGCAGGACACCATGAAGTGGACGAATCTGACCCTGATGAATTGCTCAAAAGCCACCCAGAGCCATTGAAAAATGGCAATCTGTGAACAACTGAAGAGGAAAAACTCTCAAAAATGAGGAAGAAGGTAGCTTCCAAGATAGGACGTCCAAAAACGGAAAGAGCCCTTCAGAAAACTGCTGAAGCATGTATATTAAATGAAACATTTATGTTAAAACTGAAGCATTTATGTTAAAAGTGACTGTGCTTGAGATGCAGGAGTCAAGTGTGAAGAATATGTGAGTCTGAAAATCTGCCAGAAAAATATGGCCAAAATCCTTTGTTCATGCTAAGCATTAACATGTGGTTATCATTAAAGTCCACATTTTGTTAAATATAAATCATTTTCATAATTTTTTCACTTCTTTCTTCAACATCAAGGCCCAATCAAACATTTTCCACACAATCACCTTAAAAGTTCGACTCAGTAAGTGGATTCATGTCAAGTGGCCTTTCTCAGGGAACAGTTTTCTTTAGATAATCTGGACTCCTTCCTGTAGCTAATTTTATCAACTAAGTTTAAGATCACAGGCAAAACCAAACAGGTAGACATTTGGCCAAATAAAACTCCAACCTCCGGAGTGCAAGCTTCTGTGTAGAAATAGTGGAATTTCATTCAAGCCAGGGAGCAGAGAACCAACTGACTGGGGCCAAAAACATAACCAGTGAAATCCATCTTTCTTCCCAGAGAACTATTTCCAAGAAGAACCGAATATTGCAAAATCACTGTAAAAACATTTCAGTCCTTGTTAGAAGGGCTTAAATATTGTATTTGATTGGACTGTCGATGTGTTAATCCACAGAGTTCCTCTAGAGCTTACTACTGTGTACCAGGAATAAGAGGCCTTTTAAACAGAACATCCAGGGGTAAACAGAGAGGGAACCTCCCCGCTGCCAAAATGGACAGCAAAGCTGCTTTCCGAAGCCGGACTGGAGAAGCGGTTTGAGAAGTGCAGGTGCCGCCCGTCTGGACTCGGGGAGGTCTCTCCTCAACGGCACCACCGTGGCCGTTCAGCGGGGAAACGCTTCCAAGATGGAAATGCAAACAAGCGCGGCCAGAGTGCTGGACTCTGTGGCCCTTGCTTCGCTGGGTCCCTGGGACGCCCCCTGCCCTGGAGCAGCGGCCCCTTCAGGAGGGCGGCCAGGCTGTCAGCTAGTCTGGAATCACTGACTTCCTTCCCACCCCCGACGAGCGGTTTGACACAGAGCCTGACACGGGACTGCCCTACTTGTGAGCGGAGCAGTGGAAACCGAGCACCGAGGCCCAGAACTGCTGACTCAAGGCTCTGGGATAGAAGAGCAATCCAGAACGGCTGGGCCAGAAATAGCAGCCGTGAGCATCTTCTCAGAGATAATTAGCATAGCATCTGAGAGCAGAGGGGGTGAATGAGTGTGTGTGTGTGTGTGTGTGCGCGTGTGCGTGCAGGCATGTGTCTGTCTATCCATGTGCTGCTGCTGCTGCTGCTAAGTCACTTCAGTCGTGTCTGACTCTGTGCAACCCCATAGACGGCAGCCCACCAGGCTCCCCTGTCCCTGGGATTCTCCAGGCAAGAGTACTGGAATGGGGTGCCCTGCCTTCTCCATGTGCTACCAAACCCTAAAAATGCATCCTTCTTTTCATAACCACCCCCACAGGCCCTGTCTGTGTAATTCCCAAGGCACTTGCCTATCTGTCACTGGATGTAATTAGCTTTTAACTGTGCCTGAGGAAAAGGGATTATTTTTCCCCAATACTCAGATTTTTAAGAACTGATCTCTCCACGGGAAGACATTCTTTCCATGACAACAGACTGACCCAATTCTGCCTCATCCCGTTGACCTTAAGAAAATGTGTGAGAGACATTTCTAGGTCTCCTGACAGCTTACAGAGGCTGATGACTTAAAAAAAGTTGAGTGCAGAGTTAAGTGCTTGGTATATTCACTTTTTTTTTTTGCATCTCTTTACGCCATTAATCCAGAAAGACGAAGGGGTCCTACTTTATGTGAACATTTCCATGGGGCAGTGACTGTCCAGCCCAGGAACATGCCTCTGGTCCCCTAGCATCAGGGGTACCACAGGTTCCTGGTTTCTGGAAGGTCAGCTTCGCTCTCCAGAGGGGCCTGCTCTGACCCTTACAAACTAGGGTGGCCGCCTTCCCCAGGCACCCCCAGCACCCAGCTTCTCCTTACAAAGCAGAGGTCTGGGCCAGGTCCACTCCCGGAGGGCTGAGGCCACGCTTCCCACGTGCCCCACAGAATGCCCAGTGCTGGCACTCGGAGACCTTCAACAGCTATGGGTGGACAGATGGGTGGACAGATCTGTACTTAAGAGACACAGAGGAGAGAGGCAGAAACCAAAGTCCTTTCCCATGAGGCCAGAGCTGAAGAAGGATCAGCGGAGTGATCCCAAGGATGTATCTTCTCACTGGTATCCCATGCAAGTGCCAGCCCCGCCACCAACCTCATCACCCTCCTCGATGGCAAGTCCTGATTTCTGTGTGTGTGATACTGGGAGAGACGGCCAGGCTGGGTGCCCAGGAATGAGGTCTGACTTAAACTCTCTTCCCCAGATACCTAAATCAAAAAGATGAGTGGGGAATGTTTTCACTCATCTGAATCCTTAAACTGACCCAAAGAAGTTACTTAACCCTCCTGTTTCTGTTTTCTCATCTGTGCAATGGAAATGATAATAATCGTACCTTCCCACCAACATGGACAGTGTAAGATTTAAATGAGATGATATATGAAAAGTTCTTAGTACAGCTGCACCAGGCATACAGCAAGTGCTCCATCCAGATTACCTGCTGCTGCAGCCGCTTTGTGAAAAAGTAAGTCACTGTGTCCAGCGGAGGACTCCGTGCCCCTGCTTCACTGACTCTTAACCGCATCTCTGGGACACCAAGCCCAGAGTGCCTCATTCCGGAGTCAGAAGCTGGCAGGCGTCCTGCAGGAGTCCTGAAGATGACCCAACCCAAACGCCTCCCACCTCAGTTTTGCTCTAGGAGCTTGTGACCTTAGGCAAGGCCCTGACCTCACTGAGCCTCAACTTTCCCATCTATACAGTGGGGACAATAAACGTGGGGAGCCGTGTTATGGAAACCTGAGAAGGCCTCAGATTCTGTGGTTTCACGAAGCCACCGGGGGATGATGGTGCTCAGTGAGATGGTTTTTAGACAGAGTCGGGGTCAGGGCTGCTGAGGTGGGTCACAAGGTGGGCAAGTCATCCCCAAGGAGCCAGAAGAAAACACCAGGGGCTCTGTGCTGGGTGGAACCATGTGGGCCCTACACCCCTTCCACCCTGAGCCCAGCCCGGGCAGGATGGGAGGAAATGTTGGGAGAGGGCCTCAGAGACCGGGAGGCTCGTCCAGGAGCTCCTGCCCAGAATCACAGTCCAGCCGGGAACGGCCACTCCTGCAGGGTCCCCTTCAGAAGAATGTGCCTGTGTCTTTGGGGGCACCACTGTATCCCCAGCCCCAGGCTTCAGGCCAGCCCACAGCAGAATGAATGAATGCAAGCCCGAAAGATCAACTCCTATCCTCCCCAATCCCATGGCCACTGCCCTAGTTTAGGCCACCATCCCCTCCCTTTGGACCATGGTAATAACTCCAGTGGTCCAGAGACTTCCAGCCTCTCCTCGCCATCCACCCTCTCCTTGGCCTCCAGAGACAGTTCCCCAGACTAAATCCGGTCCTGACTGTCCCCTGCTTAAAAAGAGGAGACAATCCTTTCACTTAGTGGAACTTCCCAGCCTGGCTGCAGATCTGAAAATCACTGCCACATCCTCCTCCTGGTCCCTCTAGGCTTCTCCCAACCTGCTGCTGGAAACTGTTGAGCCTCCCACCAGGCCTTGCATGTGTGGCTCTCCCTCCCCGGGGTGCCTTCCAGCCTGCTCTGCTGGGTCCTCTGTTCTCAACTCTGCTGGAGAGCCTACATGCTGATCACACTGTGTCTGTCTACCCAACAGCCTTCTCTGTCTGCCCCCGTTCTCCCAGCACCCCTGGGCATCAGGGGAGTTGATGCTGATTAAATGATAGCTCAGCTGGTAAAGAACCCACCTGCAATGCAGGAGACCCCAGTTCAATTCCTGGGTCAGGAAGATCCCCTGGAGAAGGGATAGGCTACCCACTCCAGTATTCTTGGGCTTCCCTTGTGGCTCGGCTGGTAAAGAATCCACCCGCAATGCGGGAGACCTGGGTTCGATCCCTGGGTTCGATCCCTGGGTTGGAAAGATCCCCTGAAGAAGGGAAAGGCTGCCCATTCCAGTATTCTGGCCTGGAGAATTCCACAGACTGTGTACAGTCCATGGGGTTGCAAAGAGTTGGCCACGACTGAGCAACATTCACTTTTCACCTACGGAGCACCAAGCAACATTTTTCACTGACCTCATTTACTCCTCACAGTTACCTCCAAGATGTGGGTACTACCCAGACTGATTTCACAGATGGGTCAACAAAGGCTCAGAGTGGTCGGGTAACTAACTTGTCCAAGGTCACACAGCTCACAGATGGGCCAGGAGCCCATCTCTCCGACTCTGTGCACCTTCCCCTATGCTGTGTCATACACGGGATATAGCATAGAATCCACCCAGGATGTGTGTGCTGAGTGGGCGGATGGACACAAACCAGTGGAGGACTGGATAGGGGGATGCCCAGACGGACAGATGGACAGAAACAAAGCAGAAGACACACTACAGGACCACTGAGACTCAGTGCACTCAGCACGTCCTGCCGCTCAGAGCATCGCGCCTGTGACTTCATCTCCTGAGTCAAAGTGTAACAGAAACAGACTCACCAACAGAGGCCCCCACAACTGGAGATGGGGGGCCCTGAGCTGAGCATGTCTTGACAAGGAGCCCTTCTCCCACTCTACCTCCCTGGGGTTCTGTCTCCTTCCTGGCTCCTCCTTCAATTCGGGGGTCTCCTTCTCCACCTGCTCCTGGCAACCACCCTTATGCCTCCTGCTGGGTCTGAGGGTCCAAAGGCATATCCTTGGTTTGGAAGAAAAGCAGCCCCTTGAAATGCAAAATCTACCATTATAAATTGGCAGCCAATCTAACATAGGGTCCGGGGCACCGCTGGGAATGGGGAGTGAGCTTGCAGGCTTCTCGCTGCCCTAATACCTCCTACCAAACCGGAGCTGGGCCAGGCAGGCCCTCACTGGCTCCGCAAACTTCCAAGGCCACCCCCTGCTCCTCACTAAGCCCCAAATCAGGTTGGACTCCCTTCCAGGCTTTGGAGAGGGTCCTGGGACTTCAGCCCAGAGCGGGGGTCTCCCAGGTGTGCCCCAATAAGCAGGATGAGGGGAGCGCTGCCTGCTGGGCCCCCAGAAACGGGAAGAAGAATTTGAGGGATGGAGCATGGGGCCCGCCCACTCCATGCGGGCTTCGCCCAGACTGGGAAGTCCACCTTCTGCTGCACTGAGTTTGGAGACGGGGTACCAGCCTCCCTCCCTCCCTGGGCTGCCAGGGCTGAAGTCAGTCAGGTATAGCTCCCAGATACGCCCGCCACAAACAATGGGAAGCCGAGCAGCTCACAAACACCGGGGCCTGTTCTTGAGAATGACTGAAAGCCGGGGAGGCCCAGGTCAGACGGCCTCTGCTGGTCCCGCCAGGATGGGGATGCTTGGCAACATAGCCATGCCCAGGCTGCCCTGCAAGAGTGGGTCTGATAGGCAGGAGAGTGGCTGAAATGGACCATGAGGCCGGATCAGAGCCCAGTCTGCTTGGTGCAGTGGCTCATCATCAGCAAACCCAAGAATGGTCCTGATCAGCTTCCCTGATGGCTCTGCAGTAAAGAATCCGCCTGCAAATGCAGGAGACTGGGGTTCGATATCTGGGTGGAGAAGATCCCCTGGAAGAGGACATGGCAACCCACTCCAGTATTCTTGGTTGGGAAATCCCATGGACGGGCTACAGTCCGTGGAATCACAAGAGTTGCACACGATAAACCACCACCTACAAAATGAACCACTGAGCTGTGAGTGGACAAATGAACTGGCTCTGTGTGCAAGGATGTGCAGTATTTCTCAAGGGGTCCACTCCCCAGACCTGGCAGGAGGAGGGGACCACCCTAGGTGGGGCCAGGGAGCAGGGCTTTCTGCTCCCTCTCCCGCTGGGCAAACCTCTCAAATCCAGGAGAAGGATTGACAGAGAGCCAAGAGCTCTTGGGGGCTGCTGATGGCAAGCAGGGGCTGGGGACATCTCACCAGACACCCTGGTGAGCCCAGACCGCCTGCCTCTCCCCAAACCCCTGGCTGCGTTCAGGGTGGCGTTTTTCAGGGATGTTGTTCCCTGGCCTTCCTGCATCAACATGGAACCAGCTTCCTCTTTGCAAGAAGCTCAACTGCCACCCCCCACCCCCTGCCCCGTCTCATTCCTTCCGGACCATGCAGGCAGCCGTTGGCCAGGTTTCCAAGTTACAGTTTCCTCAAGGACAACCGTCCCTGGCAAGCAGAGTGGGAGGTCAGCTCTCGTGTACTCAAGTTCACGTCTGCCTGGCCCACACGCCAAACACAGCAGGCTCTTTGCCACAAGCCCCCTGAGGTCCCAAAACCCGCGGTCAGCGGTGGATGCCTTGGTTAAGAGTGAGGGCTTTGGACCTGCATTCCTGGAAATGCTTTATCTTTAGACGCTGTGCCTGGCTTCAGCCTCTCAAAGCTCAATTAATTGCTGCATAACGCCTTCCAAACAGCTTTAGTAGGTCAGAGTGTCTGCTGAGCACAAAGGCCACGGACAGGCCATGCTGCAGGAGCAAGGGGGGCCTGTCGGAGCGCTGGCACCTTGGTGGACAGTGTCCCTCCCAGGACGAGCTCAGGCAGAGTTGGGAAGCAGAGAAACTGAAGCTCTCTTTCCTCCTCCCCTCCCTTGGACTCTGTCAAAGTCACATCTGTTCTCCCTGAGGCTTGCGGCCTAATGATTAGCAGTGGGCACGGGGGAGGGGTGGGGTGGGAAAACCCCCGAGAAAAGCCATTTGCACTGGAAATGTGGGTTGATGTCATCATTTCCACAGCAGCCATCAGAAGCAGGGGGAGGCTGCAGGAAGTCACCCGGTGTGCTTGCAAGAACAGAACATCTGTCGATTCTGTGATGAGCTGTGCCCTGGGCTTTCTTTGTTAAGATGCCGGGTCTTGATGCCCTCCTGGTCCCCTCCAAGCCCAAAAAGGGGAAGACAAAGCCACTGCAGTCGCCTGAGCATGGAGTAAACACAGAAACACACAGAGCGTGTGCCAGCTCCAGCGAGAGAAGCCTGGCTGGAAACGGGCACTGCTGGTGGTTTAGTCTCTCAGTCGTGTCCGACTCTCTGTGACTCCATGGGCTGTAGCCCGCCAGGATCCTCCGTCCATAGAATTTTCCAGGCAAGAATACTGGAGTGGGTTGCCATTTCCTTCTCCAGGGGATCTTCCCGACCCAGGGATCAAACCCAGATGTCCTGCATTGAAGGCGGATTCTCTACCAACTGAGCCACCAGGTAAACCTGGAAATCGTACTGATGAAGGATACATCTCTGAACCATGAGACCAGCTGGGACCTCGGACTCTAGCCTAAACCTGAATAACAACCTCCATCTCAGTGAAATGAAATCTTCATCTGTGCATTTTTGAAACTTGCTTTGAAAACTTCCAAGGACCCGGCAAAGGCAAAAAGACAGGATTTATGTGGATCCCTGGATCCAGGCCACAGCCCTGTTGTAAAAAGCAGCCATGGAAGGGGTGGAGGGTGGGGCTGGCAACCCTGAAGGCACAGCTGAGATGTACTTAGGGCGATGGGACCGCAGCTGCCCCATCCCATCCAATCCACTGGGCCAGGACACACAGCCCTAAACCCTGGGGGCCCTGATCCACCCTGAAACCACTCCAGCCCTGCCAAGCAGCTGGAGAGATCCTTCAAAAATGCAAATCTGCTCAAATCTCTGCCTGCCTTGGGGCTTCTGGATCTTCTTAAAATAAAGCCCTAAGCGCCAACGGTTCAGTGGTCAAAGTTGAAACAACAATCTGAGTAACCAAATAAAGTAGTATTGTACTGTATAACTCATAAAATAGATGCCCTTGAGTCCAGAGTGATATAGCTAAATGACTACATACATTAATAAATGAGGGAGAAGAGACAAATCTCCCATATAAATTTCCAAAAATCTGTGGATAGATAATCCCCGTAAAAGAAGGGGTACAACGCTCCAATCTTGAGGTATGTCCACAGTGACTTCCTTCCAAAGAGGGCAACATGGAAAAGGGGAAAAAAGAGGAACTTGACAGTGGAGAAATCTGGCAAACACAGCCCCGGCCGAGCGATCAAGGTCAACACGCACAGGAATAAACCATGCTGAGAGTAAGCACGCTTGACATGATGTGATGGAAACGGCATTTAGCCTCTGTAACCTCCCTCCCCACACCCCATAAGTCTGATCAGAAGAAAAATGCCAGACAAATCTCAACTACGGGACATCCTACAAAACACCTGACCCGTCCCCTCCTCAAAATGAACATGGTCAAGGTCACCACGAACATGGTCAAGGTCACCACGAACATGAAAGTCTGAGAAACTGTCACAGCCGAGAGGGACCTAAGGAGACGTGAAGACTAAATGCCATGTCCTGTCTTGGATGGAGTCCTGAGACAGAAAAAGGACATTAGGAGAAAAAAATATGGGAATCGGAATAAACTATGGACTTGAGTTAATAATCATGTGCCAGTATTGGTTCACGAATTGTATCAAATGTACCATGCTATTGTTAAGGTGTTAGTATCAGGGGAAATGGTGAGTGAGTGAGTGATAGTTATGCGTGTGTAAATGGGAACTCTACACTATCGTCTCACTTTTCTGGTAAATCTAAAACTATTCTTAAAATAAATCCATTAGGACCTCCCCGGTGGCCCAGTGGTTGAGGATCCGCCCACCGATGCAGGGGACACGGGTTCAATCTGCCTGTGGTCCAGGAAGACCCCACGGGCCACGGGGCAGCTAAGCCCATGCGCCACAACCAGAGAGAAGCCCCCACTCCCTGCATCTGGAGAAAGCCCGCACACAGCAAAAAAAATCCAGCACACTCAAAAATAAAGAAATATTAAATAAATAAAAATTTTTAAAAAGAAATACATTTTTTAAAAATTCCACCAAGAAAAATTATAAAGCCCCCTAACCCTTCCTGAGCCACGGTGTGCCAACCACCTGCCCCGGTGCCCTGGGCCACCCCCAGCCCCACCTCCTCTACAAGACCCTTCAGCTTTGCTCCCGTCTCTATCTTTGAGGTTTCTGCAGAGGCTGCGCCTTGCCCTGCCCATACATAGTTAAGTCCGTTCAGCCTTCAGCTCTCAGCTTAGAAGTCACCTCCCCCAGGGAAACCTTCCCCAGTCACCCAGATGGAAAGAGGTTCCTCTACCACCCTGCACTGCACCCCTCTTCTGACCCATTCAAAACTACTTGCTCAGCTGTCTTCCCCAGAGAGCTGTAAGAGCCACAGGGGCAGTGCCTGTCTATGGCCCAGAAAACCCCAAGTTCATACTACTAAACCCTCATATACATGAATGAATGAGATTCAGAAGCAACCCAAGAAGACTGGCTCCCAGGAATAAACCTCAGGGGTGAGGTGAACCAGATGCACCTTGTGTGCGAGGTTTAAAATGTGGAACCCAGGTGACCTCAGGGCGGGGACCCTGAGCAGATGGGTTATGGTACCAGACTGTACTTAGGGTACAGCCTGGATGACTGTACTTACAGTACAGTCTAGATGACATAGTTGTTTTGGGTGCAGTTTGTGTGTGTGTGTGTGTGTGTGATTCCATCAAAAACTTACTCCAGCCCTTGGATAAGCTTGGTTCTTTTTCTTTTTATGTTTCAAATTTTACTTTTTTAAAAGATGTAACCTAAAGGTAGAGGCCACCCCGAGTGGCAGGTATGGGCTGTCATAACTTTTTTTTAAATTGAGATATAACTTATTGACAGTGAAATTCATCCTTTTCAGATGTAGAGTTCCACGAACTTTGATATGTAGACTCCACAACCATCAAAACATGGAACATTTCTATCGCCTGCTAAAGATCGCCCATGGCCTTCCGTAGTCAACTCCCAAACCCAGCTCCCAGCCCTGGCAACCACCGACATGGTGTCCATTCCTTACAGCTTTGCCTTTTCCAGAATATCAAATAAATGGATATTCACACAACATGTAGTCTTCTGAGCCTGACCTTTCCCACTCAGCATAATATAGTTAAGATTCATCTATTTTGTTGCACGAATCAGTGGTTTGTTTCTTTTCATGCCGAGCAGTAGTCTATAGGATAAATAGACCAGAATTTGTTTATTCATTTACCAGCTTTACCATTTACCAAATGGTAGACATTTGGGTTGTTTCAGTTTGGGGGTGATTATGAATAAAGCTGCTATAAACATACAAGTTTTTAGGTAGATACATATTTTCATTTTTCATGGATAAATATCTGAAAGTGGCTTTCCTAGATCGGATGATAGATGTGTGCTTACTTTTTAAGAAACTAAAGGGCAGACTATTTAAGAAGCTTACTTCTTTCTTAAACACATTTTTATCAAGCACCTACTATGTCCAAAGGCAAATCAAGAGGGTCTCCCCACACTCCCACGAATGATCGCTCATGCAGTCTCACCACCAGAAGCCAGGCTTCCCAGACCTTTCTCGCTCAGCCTGAGGCCAGCAGCAGTAGATAAGGCAGGGCCCTGGAACCAGGAGGGGTAGGATGAGGTTCCTGCTCTGCCATTAAGGAGTTGGGGGATTGCGGATAAATTATCCCACCCATCCCTCTGGGTCTCCGGACCAACAGAGCAGCAGGTTGATCTCAGGAGATGATGGGAGGGAAAGAGCTTCTACTCCAAGATGCACCATCCAGATAAGAGGGACTCCGGACTAGCTCCATCCCCACCTACTGCCTCCCCAGCAGTAGACTTTCTGAGGTCACAGGCTGCCCATTCACAACACATCACGGTGTGTTTAGCTCTACACAAGAAAAGGCTGTCCAAGCACATTCTTCGGAGGACTTAGTAGCTAAGCAGAAAAGTTTCTAATCAGCATCAATTGTTTTGCATGAAACAGGATTTCTGACTACTTGCTGTGAGGGTTAATTTTAAGCGTTGACTTGGCCATCGTACTCAGATATTTAGTCAAACACCACTGTAGATGTCACTGTGAAGATATTTTTTAGATGAGTCGTTATTGTTCAGTCACCCAGTCCTGTTCGATTCTGTGTGACCCCATGGACTGCAGCACACCAGGCCTCCCTGTCCCTCACCATCTCCCGAAGTTTGCCCAAGTTCATGTCCACTGCATCAGTGATGCCATCAAGCCATCTCATCCTCTGACGCCCTCTTCTTCTTCTGCCCTCAGTCTTTCCGAGCATTAGGGACTTTTCCAATGAAAGTAGCATTTAACCCAGTAGACTTTGAATAAGAAGATTACCCTTTATAATGTGGATGGACCTCACCCAATCAGTTGAAGGCTTTAAGACAGAAAGAATGAGATCCACCAAAGAAGAGGGAGGTCTACCGGGACATGGCCTTTAAACTCCAGTTACAACATCAGTTCTTCCCCAGGTCTCCAGCCTGCTGGCCTGCCTTGCAAATTTTGGATTTGCCAGTCTCCACATTTGTATGAGCCAATTCCTTAAAATAAATTTCTCTCTAAAGAGGCAGTGCGTGCTAAGTCGCTCAGTCGTGTCTGACTTTTTGTGACCCCAAGGACTGTAGCCTGCCAGGCTCCTCTGTCCATGGGATTCTCCAGGCAAGAATACTGGAGTGGGTTGCCATTTCCTACTCCAGGCTAAAGAGGCAGACCTCAGAGGTATTATAGGTTTGGTTTCAGACCACCACAATAAAGAAAGTATCACAGTAAAGTGAGTCACAAGAATTTTTTGGTTTCCCAGTGCAAAACAATTATTTTTATACTATACTGTAGACTTGGGAGAAGGCAATGGCACCCCACTCCAATACTTTTGCCTGGAAAATCCCATGGACGGAGGAGCCTGGTAATGGCACCCCACTCCCATACTCTTGCCTGGAAAATCCCATGGACAGAGGAGCCTAGTGGGCTGCAGTCCATGGGGTCGCTGAGGGTCGGACACGACTGAGCAACTTCACTTTCACTTTTCACTTTCATGCATTGGAGAAAGAAATGGCAACCCACTCCAGCGTTCTTGCCTGGAGAATCCCAGGGATGGGGGAGCCTGGTGGGCTGCCGTCTATGGGGTCACACAGAGTTGGACACGACTGAAGTGACTTAGCAGCAGCAGTAGACTAGTAAGTGTACTGTACTATGTGTAAAAAAACCAATGCACATACCTTAATTAAAAAAAAATATTGCTAAAAAATGCTAATCAGTGAAAAATGCTAATCACTGAGCCTTCAATGAGTCATAATCTTTTTGCAATAGTAACATCAAAACTCACTGATCACAGGGACTTCTCTGGTGGTCCAGTGGCTAAGGGGCCTGGGTTCCATTCCTGGTCGGGGAACTAGACCCCACATGCTACAGCTAGAAGTCTGCATACCACAACTAAAGATCCCACCTGCCACAACTCAGGGCCAGCACAGGCAAATAAATAAATAAAATAGGTAAATATGAAAAAGACCACTGGTCACAGATGATCGTAACATATATAGCAGTGAGAAAGTCTGATGTGGCATGGAAACATGAAGTGAAAAAACGCTGTTGGAAAAATGTCACTGACAGACTTCTCAACTCAGGGTTGCCACAACCCTTCACTCTGTAAAACTCAGTATCTGCAAAGCACAATAAAATAAGTTATGCCTGTATATGTGAATATATATCCTATTGGTACTGCTTCTTTGGAATATGCCGACTAATACTAATACTAATACACAAAGGCTCACACAGGGTGTCCCCTCTGTTACATGGAGAGCTTGCTCGCAAGGGTAAACTTCAGATCAACCACAGGCCAAACAATCATACATGGCATCACGGGTCCAAGCTGTCAATGCCTTCTTGGCACCCTCCTAAATGCAGATCCCACAGGGCTTATGGGACAGGGACGGCCAGGCCCCTCCTCTCTGGGGGCAGCAGCTAGGAGGGAGGGTTCTGTACAATACCTGCTTAAGTCCTTGGCCAGACGTTGGCAGGAGGGAGTGGAAGCTTCGACTCCATCACCAGCTGGGACGGAAGGCAAAGATGCGTATTCTGAGGCTGGGGCAGTGAGATCCACACGGGCAGCAGCTGGGATGGTGCTGGGGACACAAAGGGAGAATTATTCCCAGTGGAACTCGGCTCATTAATGGCACATTCATCAGCCCCCCTCATCCCTCCCAACCCACCCACACACGGCGTGGGGTATTTAAAGACCCAGCACACTGCTGGCCGGGGCACCCCACAGAGTTCCCCAGGCCTCTGCTTAAACAGAGTGGAGGGGCGTGCATCCTCCTGTGCAGCAGCCCCCAGGCCAGGCCGTGAATCCCCCTCCCCACGGAGGCTGCAGCAGAACCCAAGGTTTCTTTGATGGAGCAGCTAGGGTGTCAGAACACTCTGAATTTTGTGTGTTTGTTTCATAGGATCATTTCTAATTGCTTTTTAATAGGCAGTGAATCTCTCAGAGTTGAAAATTAAAATACAATTTTGCAAACTCCCCAGGACTTGCCCCCACAAAATCTGAGGCTGAGAAAAGTCAAGGTGGAGCGGCTGATCAAGGAATCAGCGGTAATCAAGGAAACTGCACTAGGGATCTTTCGGGATGCCTTTTCCCTGGTGAAGGTGTTTCAGAGCAGAGCTCTGTCCCTGGTTCAGTGGGTGAGTGCCCCCTGCTGGACACACAGGGAAACGCCGGGAGTGCAGGGTGGTCTCCAGCAGGTGGGAAGGCAGGAAGGACCTGCAAACAGGCCCTTGGAGTCAAAAGGCACCAGGCCTGGAGCTCAAAAGAGGTTTTCATTTTCCCCTCTGGCAAAATCAAGACGAGCAATGCCGCCCACAGACTTCCAGGGAGGGTCAGCCCTCCCAGCCTCTCCGGCTGTCCAAACGGCTGTCCCGGGTGGGGCTGGAATTAGAAGGGACTCAGCACCAAGAGCCTGAAGCCCAACCAGAGGTCAAAGCTGGGGTTACAAGTTTCACAGCCTCATGGCGGGGACTCATTTCTTCCCTGTGGGTGTGAGTTCCTGCAGGAAGCTCCCCCACTGCAGGAAGGTAGGAGGCTTGGCCTTCCGTGTCAAGGTTCTGCTAATCTCCACCTCCTCCAAGTCCACCTACGAGGTGGCTTCCTGGCCTGAAGGACGCAGCCCCGACCCCTGCCCAGGCGAGCAATTCTGAGTCCTGGCTTGGTCTTCACTCATCAACAGCTATAAAAACAGCAGCAGCTCAACCTGGCTGAGGCCCGGTCCTACATGCTTGATCCTGGGTGCCCAGGCATGAGTGGCTCTGTTCTACGTGCCTGATCCTTGTACCTAGTCCTGTGTTAGAAGCTTTACATATGTAACCTCAGGAACCCCTACAACAACCTCTGAGTCATATGCCATCATCCTCGCTCGACAGAGATTAAAACTAAGCTCAGTACTTGCTTTGGCAGCATGTACACTAAAATTGAAATGATACAGAGGATTAGCGTGGCCCCTGTGCAAGGATGACACGCAAACCTGTGAAGCGTTTGAAATTTTTGAATGAAGAGACTAGCATGGAAACATATACAAATACACAGCCAGTGGGAATTTGCTGTATGACTCAGGGAGCTCGAAGGCTTCCCAGGTGGCACCAGTGGTAAAGAACCCGCCTGACAGAGCAGGAGACATGAGGCGTGGGTTCAATCCCTGGGTTGGGAAGAGCTCCTGGAGGAGGGTGTGACAAACTACTCCAGTATTCTTGCCTGGAGAATCCCCATGGACAGGGCAGCCTGGGGGGCTACAGGGCATAGGGTTGCACAGAGTCGGACACCACTGAAGCGACTGAGCACGCACTCACATACGCAGGGAGCTCAAACCAGGGCTCTGTGACCACCTAGAGGGGTGGGATGGAGTGGGAGGTGGGAGGGAGGTTCAAGAGGGAGGGGACATATGTATACCCATGGCTGATTCATGTTGATGTATGGCAGAAACCAACACAACATTGTAAAGCAATTATCCTTCAATTAAAAATAAATAAGTTAAAAAAAAAAAAAACTAAGGCTCAGAGAGGTGAGGTCACTTGCCCAAGGTCACAGAGTGGGAAGTGGAGCCAGGATGTGAACCCAGACTCTGAATCCTTAACCACCTCCATGTCTACTTTCTAATGGACTCCCCAGCACACACCTGGAAGCCCCTAACTCCTCCTCAGTGACATGCATCACAGGGACTTGAAGACCACTAGGAGACTGAATACCTTGAGGACAGGGGCTGGACCTGTCAAGAGTCATCCCAGTAGCCCAATGTCTAGCCGGGCCACCACCAGTACGCACTCAGACAGGCAGAGGAAGAGCGGGGAAGGGGTCCCGAAGGGCTATGACCACGCAAGGTTTGGGGAGCAGGAGCAGAGCTGGAACCTCCAAGACCTTCGCCCCTGGGCCTCATGGAAACAAGGGGCAGAAGAGACCTGAGAGTAATGACCTTGGATAAGCCCAGAGCAAGGCAATCCACACGTGAACAAAAATTACAGTGAGTTCGTGGACAGGACCAGCAAACGTGCAGAGTGGGTTTGCAGACGGCACGATGCCTCCGCCGTTCAAACTGCTGGTTGTAACAACATGGGCAGTGGCTGAAATATTTTGTAAATGTACGTGCTCAGTCACGTCTGACACTTTGTGACCCCGTGGCCTGTGGCCCACCAGGCTCCTCTGTCCATGGGATTTCCCAGGAAAGAACATTGGAGTGGGTTGCCATTTCCTTTTTCAGGGGATCTTCTCAACCCAGGGATCAAACCTGCGTCTCCTGCGTTTCCTGCATTGGCAGGCATATTCTTTACCACTAGGGCCACCTGGGAAGGAATCTCATAAAAGAATGACTCAAATGAATACTGCAAATTACTGGGGGCTGTTAAACTCCTTAAGAAAGCCATTTCACCGTCTGGAAAGTGACATTTATTCCTATTCTAAGAAGTGAACAGGCGACTCACAAAACCAAACTCCTAGTCTAAAATTTATTTTCTAAAGAAATTACACTGGCCAGGCCCCTTTCTTTGCACACCCCTGAAGATCTTATTTTGCTGTTGTTCAGTTGCTTAAGTTGTGTCCGACTCTTTGTGACTGCATGGACTGCAACACACCGGGCTTCCCTGTCCTTTACCATCTCCTGAGAATTTGCTCAGATTCATGTCCCTTGAGTTGGTGATGCTGTCCAACTATCTCATCCTTTGCCACCCTCTTCTCCTTTTGCCTTCAATCTTGGCCAGCATCAGGGTGTTTTCCAATGAGTTGGCTCTTCGTATCAAGTGGCTTGGAGCTTCAGCTTCAGCAACACTCCTTCCAATGAATATTCAGGGTTGATTTCCTTTAGGATTGACTGCTTTGATCTTGCAGTCCAGGGGACAAGAGTCTTCTCCAGCACCACAATTCGAAAGCATCAGCTTTTCAGCACTCAAGCCTTCTTTATGGTCCACTCTCACATCTACACATGACTACTGGAAAAACCAGGGCTTTGACTAGACAGACCTCTGTCAGCAAAGTGATGTCTCTGCTTTTTAATACGCTGTCTAGGTTGGTCATAGCTTTCCTTCCAAGGAGCAAGCGTCTTTTAATTTCATGGCTGCAGTCATCGTCCACAGTGATTTTGGAGACCAACAATATAAAGCCTGTCACTGCTTCCACTTTTTCTCCTTCTATTTGCCATGAAGTGTCTTATTTAACGCAAACCGAGGACAGGTGACGCGGTTTGTGGTTCTGCACTTTACGACTCCCATCAAAGTGCAAGGAAAGGTCTCTGTCTTTGAAAACGCTGGCAGAGGGCAGGCTCTTCGGGCTCAGAAGAAGGCCAGGCCCGCAGGGGAAGCACAAAGGCCATCTCCTTGTGATGAGGATGCCCCGAGGCTGACTGTCCCCGCCCCTGAGAACGCCCTGGGGTCCCCTCAGCTCTCTGGCCCGGAGACCAGGGTGACTGCCCCCTCCACCCTTCACTCCGTTGGCACCTGATCACCAGGGCCACACCCGTCCTGCATTTGCCTGTTCCCATCAGCTAAACGCACCAAACAAATGACTCAACAGCTCTCTTAAGAATGACGGCACCCTTCCCTCCTGGTCTGCAGCCTGCCCTTGGCCCAACTCCAGAAACAGGAAGGTCAGGTCCCAACAGGGAAGGACTCAGTGACTCACGACTGAAGTTCTGGCACGTGGCACCAACTGATGCCTCCCGACCCCATAGAACTCCTCCTCTTCCCTCCTAACCCTCCTCCCCTCCCCAATTTCTCCCCAGCTTGGCAAGTGGCCCCACCAGCCATCCAGGTCCTGGACCAGAAGTTGAAACTGCCCTGGACTCTCCCCCCTTCATCACCCTTTGTGCTGAGTCACCTGCTTTTTCCTTCTAGAATCTGCCCTCTTTGTCCCACTGGTCCAAGCCAGCAGCCTCTCTGAGCGGGGCTCCGGCACATCCTGCTTTTTGTCCCCTGCATCCATCTCCCCCAGACACCAGAATGCCCCACCCTGAGTCCTGATGAGGTCCTTTCCTTGCCAGAAGCCCTTGCCCACTTTCCACATCTTACGTCTAACAGAATGCAGGTGAAACTCCTGGGCTTCAAAAGCTGGGGCTCCATCAGCCTGCCTCTGTTCCCTCCCAGGTTTACCTTGGCACTGTCCTGACCCCACCAAGCCAGTCTGGGGGCTCCTGGTAGTTTCTTGCCTCTGTGTCTTTGCCCCTGAATCCCCGCCTACCTCTCTCAAATCCCCTCCTGTGCTAAGTGGCTTAATTGTGTCTGGCTCTTTGCGACCCTATGGACTAGTCTGCCAGGCTCCTTTGTCCATAGTATTTTCCAGACAAGAATACTGGAGTGAGTTGCCATGCCCTTCTCCAGGGGAGCTTCCCAACCCAGGGATCAAACTCACATCTCCTGTGTCTCTTGTATTGGCAGGCAGGTTCTTTACCATTCGTGCCACCCAAGAAGCCCTCCTAGCACCGCTCCTAGCTGACCCCATAAGAGAGGAAGTGCCCCCAACCCCCGGCAGGGGTAATGATGTCCGCCCTGCATTGCTGGGCTGGGCTGAGCCTGGCTTCTGCATCTCCTGCTGTTTTCTACTAACTCATCCTCTTCTCCGACTAGAGTCTCAGCCACGGTGGTCTCTCCAGCGCCCAGCACAGAGCCAGGCCAGGAGCAAGGATGAAACACCGAGCAGCTCTTTCACTCTTGCCCCTGGCCTCCCAAACACGAGGGCCACCGACAGTGGGACAACTGTCCTCTCTTCTTGGAATCCCAGAGTGCAACCAGCTTGAGGTGGGACCAGCAACATAAGCCGCAGGAATGCAAATGAAAGCAAAGTGAAAACGCAGGGCCCTGCATTCCAAAAGGGTTAGACTTTCAGGAAGGTGATGGCAGAGTGTTGAACCAAGCACGGGGCCCCGGGCAACTGCCCAAGTCACATGCCCTTGAAGCCAGCCCTGGTTCTGGCCTCCGAGGGAAAGCTTTCATAGGTCCCCCTGCCTGGAAAAGCCTCTTGAGCTGCCAAAGGGCCATGCTGCTGGAGCAGAGATGGGAAGCAGTTAACCAGGTTGGCATTCCCTTGCCAGCTCCTGTCCACTGAAGCCTCCCTTGAGCAGCAATGACTCATCTTAGAGACCTCATCCCCAGGGAGTCAGGTCCTTTTGGATGTCCAGTTCCACTCCCAACCTCAGTGGGAACTCCGGGACAGCTGCCAAGCCCAGCACTGAGGAGGGCAGCACCCTGAGACGGGGTGCACAGTGCATTCTCAGGTGGCTTCTGCAAGATGCTTACGTTCACTTGCCCTTGACTTCTGTCCTTATAAAACAGGCCAGGAACGGGACTGTGAAGGCCCTTCCAGTTTTAGAAGTCCACTAACCCCTTTTCCCATTTAAGGAGTTAATCAATATTTCCTGTGGAATAACAAAGAAACTGAATTCAAATTCTTGTCAAGTTTTTGTATTTTTTTTTAAGTTTTTGTATTTTTGAAAGATGCAGGAAACACTGATTTAATTTAAGCCCTCGCTTCCTTTTTTTTTTTTAAGAGAAGAGTTGACCCCCAAAAAGGCAAATAAACTCACCATACTGTTAGCAGACAGAAATGGCCTATTGATCAAGGCATCTTTCCTGAGAGGCCCAGCTGGACAAGACCTCTGAATCCTTCCCGACACAGATCCCTGGGGAACCACTACTAATGGGTCAGAGCTGGTCGTCCCTGACGCAGGACCTCACCAAGGTCGGCACTACCAACAGCTGGCCCTGTTAACCGTGAGGGATGCAGTCTCTGCCTGCAGAGGACCAGAGAACACAGAGGATGTTGCTTCGGGGCTTGCACTCAGCCCGACAGCCCTCCAGGCCCAGCTGTAGTGATTTGCTGTCACCAACTGTTGTCTTTTGAGTCCCTGTTCAGGGCTTTTGAGTCCTTCTTGGCAGACCCCCCACTGACCTGATAGCAGATTTCATTTCGGAGAGCGGCTCGAGTTGCCAAGTTAAGCCCCTGTCCAAGGACAAACACCAGACTGACCTGGCTGTCACGGGAGGGTGATAACAGCCCCAAAGATACGAGCGGAGCGTATCACGTCCTGTCGGGCCAGATGGGCGGCAGCATCTTATCTCCCATTTCACATCGCCATCTGGAAGGTATTAGCCCAATAGCCCCTTCCTCACAGGCCCCTTGATTTTATTCTTCTTGAATCCCCAAGCGCACACGATTACGTAATAGGACAAGAGCTAAGGCCAAGACTCGGCTCAGACTGAAAGCGCGACGCAAGCCAAAGGGAAAAAAGCAATTGGAAATTGCTGGCTTAGCGAGCTACGCTCAGTCCATAGGAGCACCAGACAATCAGTCCAGCAGAGGCCTGGGGTTTGATACAAGGAGTCGCCGAGATGGGAGTTCCAGGATCGTCCTCCTTCGAGACACAACCACCGAGAAGTAGCCAAGCCAAAATGAGAAGGTGCCCAGAGACGCTTGCGAATTGGCTGGAAATTCCAAAGCAGGCACATCAAGAGATCTCTAGTTGCCAGCAGCAGCCCACGTGAGCATATACACAGCCCCTAAACACCACTGACCTTCAGATGTCCAGCTGGCTGTAGGCTGGCTTCGCACATGTTAACCCTGAGCTGGCTTGTCAATTCTGACCCAGCATGTTCATACCCTTTTCACAGAGCGAGTCTGTGCTCAGAGGGGAGAAATTAGTATTAAACTTGGCTGAAGCAAAACTTAATCAGGAAGGAAAATATTAACTAAAGAAAAAGTCGTAAATACCGTCCCAAGACCACAAGAGGCTTTGATCTGGGTTGGACCATCCAGCCCATTAATTCCCACCATTGTCTTTCCCAGTCCTTTGCATCCTTTCTCCAGGTGCAAGACTCCTCGCGTGGTTACAGAGAATGTAGAGATGTGGATTCAGAGGACCAACCGGAAGCTGATATCAGATATCCAAGATATAACTACTTATTCAAAAGTCAAAACCTATCTACTACATAAAGCAGCTCCAGAACCATGAAAAACCAGACCAAGAACAAGATCCTGTACTACTTTGAACCATATGAAATGGCCGATATTTTGACAATTGCCAGTGTGGCAATTCATGTGCATCAACCTAAGAGCACCAAGCTTGACACTGGAAACTCACAGGTTCCGAACAAATTAGGTGCAACCGAGTGACTCAGCCTGCTGGGCGCTGGTTACGTAAATTTGTCTCAAGAGCACGAATACCTTCAACACGTACTTCTGAAATGGTGTAAAGGAATCCCTTTCTTCAGAAGAGACTTGAAAGTGAAAGTGAAGTCGGTCAGTCGTGTCTAACTCTTTGCAACCCGACCCGTGGACTGTAGCCCACCAGGCTCCTCCGTCCATAGGATTCTCAAGGCAAGAATACCGGAGTGGGTTGCCATTTCCTTCTCCAAGAATACTGGAGTGGGTTGCCATTTCCTTCTCCAGGGGATCTTCCCGACCCAGAGATGGAACCCAGGTCTCCCGAATTGTGGGGAGACGCTTTAACCTCTGAGCCACCAGGGAAGCTTAGGTGATTCCTTTTCTAAATTAAAAAAAAAAAACAGTTCCACTTTATCATTCAGTTTTACTAAGGTACTTGCCTAAATAAAGGTTCAGCTAACCTTTCTGAAGTAGTTAAACCCACTGAGGCACATCCATAGCAGAAAGACGAAAAAAAAAAAAAATCTTACAGTACAAACAGAGGAAACCAAAATAAACTGCACTATTTGGAGCAAGAGGAGCAACAGAAGCTGCAAGTCAGTATGAATTCCCTGTACTTTCAACTTTGGAAAATTCTGAAGCTCCGTTTCGGAATCGGGAAACTCTATAGAGGCTGTCACACAGAGCAGGGGCTCTCCCTCGTCCCTGGCTCTCCTGTCTGAAGTCGAAGATCAATCAGAAACTTCAGCCACCAGCTGCTGGGTCAGGACTTCCCTACTCTGAGGAGCTGTGAACAGCCTGACAGGTGAGGAGAAAGCATCTGGACACGACTGCCTTACCCAGTGGTTCCCCAAGTGTGGACCCCAGACCAGCAGAAGCAGTAGCACCTGGGAACTTGTAAAAAATGGTTTGCAGAGGCGGGGGGCCTCTCTGCAGACCTCCTGAATCAGACACTCAAGGAATGGGGCAGAAATCTGGGCTGGAACCGGGTTCTTTTGAGGCGTGCTAACCTTTGGACCCCGTGGACATGACTCAGGTGAAGAGTTTCTAGCTGTATCCAGGGAGTCCTCAAGATCTAAAGAGACCCCTCTGCTCGGAGTCCTGACTATGGGAAAAACACCAGAGTTCCCAGATGTAACCAGGGTGCCCTATTTTACTCTGTTTAACAAATGGTAGTACAGCTGCATGGTTTCAATTGAAAAGCAATTCTGCTGCTTTATTAAAAAAAAATAGAAAATATTGAACAGATGGGAGTACAAGTGGCCACAGGCAATCTGGTCATTTGTAGACTGCTCTAGAAGGTCTGAGTTGGACTTTCTGTGCCATCTTGGGAGGCCGAAGGCCAAAGGGAAGCCCAACCACCGATAGCAGGTTCAGAGGCTATTCCCCGAGGAGGGGGCAAGTCTGATGTCCTCCAGCGGCTTTAATTGGGTGGGGAGAGGGGGGGCGCTGAAATCCCATCCATTGTATGTGAGAATTACTGCAAGGACCAGGGTGTCCTGTCGGTTCTCATTCAGAAAGAAGAGTTCTTAAAAGGGAGAGATCCAGCGCCAAAGAAATAGTAGCGGCAGAAAGGAGGGAGAAAGCTCTGCTTTCTCTCCAGGGGCTTAAAGAAAATGCTCCAGCCCCACTTTCCTTGTTTTAGTGAATTTTTTTAAACATGCTTTTATTTAAATTTAATTTTTTAACTTAAGGTCCCAAACCTGCTCGGGCAGGGTGGCAAAACTCCAGGGAGGATGTTCCAGACTGCCCTCTGCTTTCTTCCCTCCCTGCCTCTGCTCACCTCTCCTGCCCCTCCTGTCCCTGCTCTGAACAGGAACCTGGGTGATGCTATGGCCTGAATGTCTGTGTCCTGGAATTCCTACATGGACATCCCAATGCCCAAGGTGATGGCATTAGGAGGTGGGGCCGTCTGTAGGTGACTAGGTCATAAGGGTGGGGCCCTCATGAAAAGGGTTAGTGACAATATAAAAGAGACCCTTCAGAGTTCCCCAGGTCCCTTCATCATGTAAGGGCATAGTGAGACATCTGCAACCAGGAAGAGGGCCCTCACTCGAACCATGCTGGCACCCTCACTGTGGCCTTCCAGCCTCCAGAACTGTGAGCAATACTTTTTGCTGTTTTGTTTATTTGGCTGCATCTCGTGGCATCAGGATCTGCCCCAATGAGGGACTGAATCCATGCCCCCTGCACTGAAAACTCAGTCTTAAACCACTGGACCACCAGGGAGGTCCAATAATTTCTGCTGCTTATGAGTCACCCAGTCTGTGATATTTTGTTATGGCAGCAGGAAGAGACTAAAACAGATGGGGTGAGTAGGCAGGGCCATTTCTGAGGTTTAAAAAGCCACCACCACACACCCAGAATGCCCTTCTTAATTACTCCCACAGAGTAGCAAAGTTAAGTACAGTTGATTCTCTTTATTTGCAGTAATTACATTCTATAAAGCCATGTAGACACTGAATTAGCAAACACTGAACCACTGGTCCTAGGGGAAATATAGGGGTAGGTTCCTGTGAGCCACTGGCCATAGTATTTTTGTCAACTGATCAAAATATAACCTTGTTTTATGTGAGTTTCTGTTTTAAAATACTTTATTTAATATGCAGCTAATCAGATCAGATCAGATCAGTCGCTCACTCGTATCTGACTCTTTGTGACCCCATGAATCGCAGCACGCCAGGCCTCCCTGTCCATCACCAACTCCTGGAGTTCACTCAGACTCACGTCCATCGAGTCAGTGATGCCATCCAGCCATCTCATCCTCTGTTGTCCCCTTCTCCTCCTGCCCCCAATCCCTCCCAGCATCAGGGTCTTTTCCAATGAGTCAACTCTTCACATGAGGTGGCCAAAGTACTGGGGTTTCAGCTTTAGCATCATTCCTTCCAAAGAAATCCCAGGGCTGATCTCCTTCAGAATGGACTGGTTGGATCTCCTTGCAGTCCAAGGGACTCTCAAGAGTCTTCTCCAACACCACAGTTCAAAAGCATCAATTCTTCAGTGCTCAGCCTTCTTCACAGTCCAACTCTCACATCCATACATGACCACAGGAAAAACCATAGCCTTGACTAGACGAACCTTTGTTGGCAAAGTAATGTCTCTGCTTTTGAATATGCTATCTAGGTTGGTCATAACTTTCCTTCCAAGGAGTAAATGTCTTTTAATTTCATGGCTGCAGTCACCATCTGTAGTGATTCCTTAATATAAATTTATATGTACTCCTTGGGGTTTCCCCGGTGCCTCAGTGGTAAACAATCTGCTTGCAATGCTGGAGATGCAGGTTTGATCTCTGGGTGAGGAAGATCCTCTGGAGGAGGGCATGGCAACCCACTCAACTATTCTTGCCTGGAGAGTCCCATGGACAGAGGAGCCTGGCAGGCTATAGTCCATAGAGTCACAAAAAGATGGACATGACTGAATCAACTTAGCAGGCATGCACACAATATATATTCCTTAAGGCAATGCCAAAGAATGCTCAAACTACCACACAATTGCACTCATCTCACACGCTAGTAAAGTAATGCTCAAAATTCTCCAAGCCAGACTTCAGCAATACATGAACCGTGAACTTCCAGATGTGCAAGCTGGTTTTAGAAAAGGCAGAGGGACCAGAGATCAAATTGCCAACATCCGCTGGATCATGGAAAAAGCAAGAGAGTTCCAGAAAAACATCTATTTCTGCTTTATTGACTATGCCAAAGCCTTTGACTGTGTGGATCACAATAAACTGTGGGAAATTCTGAAAGAGATGGGAATACCAGACCACCTGACCTGCCTCTTGAGAAATCTGTATGCAGGTCAGGAAGCAACAGTTAGAACTGGACATGGAACAACAGACTGGTTCCAAATAGGAAAAGGAGTACGTCAAGGCTGTATATTGTCACCCTGCTCATTTAACTTATATGCAGAGTACATCATGAGAAACGCTGGGCTGGAAGAAGCACAAGCTGGAATCAAGATTGCCGGGAGAAATATCAATAACCTCAGATATGCAAATGACACCACCCTTATGGCAGAAAGTGAAGAGGAACTCAAAAGCCTCTTGATGAAAGTGAAAGTGGAGAGTGAAAAAATTGGCTTAAAGCTCAACATTCAGAAAATGAAGATCATGTCATCTGGTCCCATCACTTCATGGCAAATGGGGAAACAGTGGGAACAGTGTCAGACTTTATTTCTGGGGGCTCCAAAATCACTGCAGATGGTGACTGCAGCCATGAAATTAAAAGATGCTTACTCCTTGGAAGAAAAGTTATGACCAACCTAGATAGCATATTCAAAAGCAGAGACATTACTTTGCCAACAAAGGTCCGTCTAGTCAAAGCTATGGTTTTTCCAGTGGTCATGTATGGATGTGAGAGTTGGACTGTGAAGAAGGCTGAGTGCTGAAGAATTGATGCTTTTGAACTGTGGTGTTGGAGAAGACTCTTGAGAGTCCCCTGAATTGCAAGGAGATCCAACCAGTCCATTCTGAAGGAGATCAGCCCTGGGATTTCTTTGGAAGGAATGATGCTAAAGCTGAAACTCCAGTACTTTGGCCACCTCATGTGAAGAGTTGACTCATTGGAAAAGACTCTGATGCTGGGAGGGATTGGGGGCAGGAGGAGAAGGGGATGACAGAGGATGAGATGGCTGGATGGCATCACTGACTCGATGGACGTGAGTCTCAGTGAACTCCGGGAGTTGGTGATGGACAGGGAGGCCTGGCGTGCTGCAATTCACGGGGTCGCAAACAGTTGGACACAAGTGAGCGACTGAACTGAACTGAAATGAACTGAATGTTGAATTCACAGAAAACAGCACTATAACGCACACCCAAATGAAGCTTATCTAACACAAGCATTTTCTACATCAGGCTCATCATAGCCTTCTTGTGCTTTGAAACAGCAACATCACCAACAAAACACACAAAATCAGGAAAAGCATGGCACTAAATATGGACTACCCCCTTCCCACCAATTTCCAGTCAGAATAGGACAATACAACTCTGGACAAAAGTCCAATCACACTGGCAAGGCACCAAAATTGCTTGTCGGCACAGAGATCTACCGAATCTTTCCACTGGAAAATGAAGCCAGAGGGCTGGCCAGGCTCTCAGCATGGATGTAATCAGTCCTTGGAACTTAGTCATCGGTTCCTTCCTGCATCCTGTATTCACGCTTGGTCATGGTCACAGGAGACACAGCTTCTTTACTCGTGTCTTCCTCGGACTTGAGAGAGGCCATGATGTAGGCAGGACTCCATGGCATGGGGGAAGGAAGGAACCCAGTTCGCTGCAGCCAGTGGAGAAGTTCAGAACCAGGCTTGGTAGCCAAGCTGGACCTGCTTCAAAGCCCAGCTCTGCCACTCACTAGCTACATGTCCTTGAACACACTGGCATCTCTGTGCCTTGGTCTGCTCATCTGTAACAGAGCAGTCATAACAGAACCCCCTGCCTCCTGGGGGTGTTGTGAGCATTTACAGTGAGCAGTCTGCATGGCCCTAGACCACAGAAAGTGCCCTCAGCGGGAGCTTGAAGAGCAGACATCACTGGACTATAGTGGGGCCTGGACAAGCCATTTAAAATACACAGTCTCGGGGTGCGGAGAGGACTTTAGGGGCACCAGTAACACCCCCAGTGGACTTTAGTTGTTCTGAGTGCTGCCCAGCCAAGACGGCAGAGGCTCCTGTAGCCTCTGCTCCCACGCCCCTGGGTCTCCCTGGAGCTCTGAATAAGGATGATCTCAGCCCCCCTCCAAGCCCCACTAAGGGTGAGCCCCTCCCACTGCAGCTGGAGGTCCCTCGGCCTTGCTAAAACGGTGGGGGAGGACTTCCCTGGTGGTCCAGTGGTTAAGAAAGCGCCTGCCAATGCAGGAGACGCAGGTTTGATCCCTGGTTGGAGAAGACCGTGAAGCTCATGCACCACAACTTCTAAGCCTGTGCTCTGGAGTCCAAGAGCCACAGCTCCTGAAGCCCAGGCACCCTAGAGCCTGTGCCCTAAAACAAAAGAAGCCACTGCAACGAGAAGCCCGTTCACCACAACTAGGGAGTAGCCCTCACTTACCAAAAGCAGAGAAAGCCCATACGCAGCAAAGAAGACCCAGTGCAGCCAAAAATCAAGATACATGAATAAATTTTAAAAAATAAGATAAAAACGGTGGGGGTCAGGGAGAGCCATGGGGGAGGGAGGAAGCCAAGCAGGAGGATGGCAAGGCATGCCTGACTTCACCCTAGAAGCTTCTGCACACTCCTTGGGTGCTGAGGGTCTTGTTCCCCAGCTAGATTTCTCTTTAAGAAGTTAAATTCACACATAAGAACTATAGTTGGCTCCCACCAGTAACAGAAACATTCAGAATTCGATGTCAACATGCAGCCGCCTCACAGCATCTGTTTCTGGCCTAGAGCTTCCTGCTGTGTCAACCCTACCCTAACATTTCTCCTCCACCAGGTAAACCTCCCAGTTTATGAAGAGGTCGCTTGACACTGTCCCAGCGGGACAGCAGGAATGGACGGCCTGCTCCCCCGACAAAGCCGGCTGCGAGGTGGTCAGCACACACTGACCCCCAAGCAGACAGAGAAGGAGGCCCACCCCATCACTCCCCTCTAACCCGTTTCAAGTTCAGCAACATTTCCCAAGGGCCAGCCGGACTCAGGCTGGGTGCTGTGGTTCTGGAGGTCGCAACTGATCCAGTTCCTCCATTCACAGAGAGGGCCTCTGAGACAGATCATTCATAGGTATCTGAGAAGGGCAGTGACACCTGGGGCAAGGGTGGCTGAAAGAGTTCAGAGGGAGGCTCGGGTCTCAGCCTGGGGAGAAGGGACTCCTAGCCTGTTTCATTCACTATGGCTCCCCAGTGCCACGCATTAGGCAGCCAAAAGCAGCAGTTTTACTAATAAGATATAATTACAATGTGTGTAGGGGGAATTTTCTGGCAGTCTGGTTGTTGGGGGGTGGGGGGAGAGGGCTTCCCAGGTAGTGCTAGTGGTAAAGATCACGCCTGCAAACACAGGAAAATTAACAGAGGTGGGTTCAATCCCTGGGTCAGGAATATCCCCTGCAGGAGGGCATGGGAACTCACTCCAGTATTCTTGCCTGGAAAAACCTATTGACAGAGAAACCTGGTGGGCTATGGTCCACAGGGTTGCAAACACTCCGAGAGGACTGAAGTAAAGTAACACACACACACCAGTTGTTAGGACTCCGTGTTTGCACCGCTCAGGACCCAGGTTTGATCCCTGGTCAGGAAACTAAGATCCCACGATCGCACGCTGAGGTAAAAAAAAAAAAGAAAAACACAGTCAAGGCTCTTTTAAAAAGCAGAGACATTACTGTGCCAATAAAGATCCATATAGTGGAAGCTATGGTATTTCCAGTAATCATGTACGGATGAAAAAGGTGGACAGTGTAAAAGGCTGAGCCCCGAAGAATGGATGCCTTTGAACTGTGGTGCTGGAGAAGTCTCTTGAGAATCCCTTGGACTGCAAGGAGATCAAGCCAGTCAATCCTGAAGGAAATCAACCCTGAATATTCCTTGGAAGGACTGATGCTGAAGCTGAAACTCCAATACTTTGGCCACCTGATGTGAGGAACTGACTCATTTGAAAAGACCCTGATGCTGGGAAAGATAGAAGGCAGGAGAAGGGGACGACAGAGGATGAGATGGTTGGATGGCATCACCGACTCAATGGCCAAGAGTTTGAGCAAGCTCCGGGAGTTGGTGATGGACAGGGAGGCGTGGCGGGCTGCAGTCCTTGGGGTGGCAGAGTCGGACACGACTGAGGGACTGAAAACAATGAACAACATGTATATATACATTCAGGTTCAGCTTCCGGGACACCTCCGGGACGGCAGTGGCTCCGCCCCTCTTCCGGGGTAATTTGCATACGTTCGTTGATTCCCAACAGCGATCTGCATTATAATTAGTGAAGCAACATTTTCTCAGTTTCAGTGAATAACTCCTTTAGATTAAGCTACTATTGCACTAATGCAATTTAAAAAAAGGGGGGGGGAAGAATTGCTGAATTGGTTGTTAATGGAATTCACCCTCAGCGAAAAGTTTTTAATTCTGTCCACTATAAATAGCTCTGGAGTCTCCACCAAGTTTGTGCTCGCTTCGGCAGCACATATACTAAAATTGGAACGATACAGAGAAGATTAGCATGGCCCCTGCGCAAGGATGACACGCAAATTCGTGAAGCGTTCCATATTTTGCCATTTCCCCCCATATCCATATCCATAATCTATTCACATAAGCTTTTTAGCTGTAACTCGCTCATAAGCAAGGTAACTTAACCCATCGAGGGCCCCTGGATTCAGTCTGCAATTCCTCCTCCAAAAGCTGTCGAACTCTCCCCAGTTTGGAAGCTTTTTTCCAGGAAGACCTGGGGTTGATGGTAGGGAAGGGTACACCAGGAAGCAGGCACTACCTAGGCAAAGGTCTAGGGGCTGGACTGTCTAGGGTCGCGGGGTGGGGAGAACCCACACGGCCAACCAGGGCCCTGGACAGGGCGCAGTCCACCAGGGTTTGGAGGCAGCCTGTGGGCTTGCCCTGATCCCCCAGTGGGTCCTTTCAGTTCAGTCGCTCAGTCGTGTTGGAGACTCTTTGCGACCCCATGGACTGCAGCACGCCAGGCTTCCCTGTCCATCACCAATTCCTGGAGCTTGTTTAAACTCGTGTCCATCCAGTCGGTGATGCCATCCAACCATCTCATTCTCTGTCGTCCCCTTCTCCTGCCTTCAATCTTTCCCAGCATCAGGGTCTTTTCAAATGAGTCAGTTCTTCGCATCAGGTGGCCAAAGTATTGGAGTTTCAGCTTCAACATCAGTCCTTCCAAGGAATATTCAGGACTGATTTCCTTCAGGATGGACTGGTTGGATCTCCTTGCAGTCCAAGGGACTCTCAAGAGTCTTCTCCAACACCACACCTCAAAAGCATCAATTCTGTGCTCAGCTTTCTTTATAGTCCAACTCTCACATCCATACATGACTACTGGAAAAACCATAGCTTTGACTAGAAGGACCTTTGTGGGCAAAATAATGTCTCTGCTTTTTAACATTCTGTCTAAATTGGTCATAGATTTTCTTTCAAGGAGCAAGCATCTTAATTTCATGGCTGCAGTCACCATCTGCAGTGATTTTGGAGCCCCCAAAATAAAGTCAGCCACTTTTTCCACTGTTTCCCCATCTATTTCCCATGAAGTGATGGGACCAGATGCCATGATCTTAGTTTTCTGAATGTTGAGTTCTAAGCCAACTTTTTCACTCTCCTCTTTCACTTTCTTTCATCAAGAGGCTCTTTAGTTCCTCTTCACTTTCTGCCATAAGGGTGGTGTCATCTGCATATCTGAGGTTCTTGATATTTCTCCCAGCAATCTTGATTTCAGCTTGTCCTTCATCTAGACTGGAGTTTCACATGATGTACTCTACATATAAGTTAAGTGAGCAGGCTGACAATATACAGCCTTGACATACTTCTTTCCTATTTGGAACCTGTCCGTTGTTCCATGTCCAGTTCTAACTGTTGCTTCTTGAGCTGCATACAGATTTCTCAGGAGGCAGATAAGGTGGTCTGATATTCCCATCTCTTTAAGAATTTTCCACAGTTTGCTGTGATCCACACAGTTAAAGGCTCTAGCATAGTCAATAAAGCAGGAGTAGTATATACATACATATATATAAATACATGTTATGTATTATATAATTATACATTATATAATATATACTATACATATATATATCAATATAAAGCAGAAGTATGTATATATATATATATATACACATACATATACATTATAGAGACATACATATATATACACCTGTGTGTAGAGAAAGAGAGAGATTGTGTGTGTGTGTGTGTGTGTGTGTGTAAAGGCATCTGAGCCAAGTCCCAAGGCTGGCTGTGAACAAGCCTGGTTTCAATAAACTAAGTGTGAAGTCTGCAGGCAGACGCACGATGAACACACTGCACACGGAGAACAGTGAGGGGTGGGGTGTGGGGCACGCAGGGCAGGGCCAGGGCAGGCGGGTGGGCGGCTCGAAGGTGAGGAGAAGTCCTCAGCCAGGCCCATTTGCGGAGCGAAGACACAGGATCTGGTCCCTTTCCTGTGGGCTGCTGGCTCCTATAGTCTCTGCCCACCTCCCAAAGATAAAGAACACAAGCACCTACCCCAGCTTGTGTCCTGGGAGGACAGAGGCAGCTAAGTCATTCCTGGGAAAGTATGAATAGCACAATGTCATTCCTGGAGGGCTTCTATTTAAATAAGAACACTGGAGGACAAATCTCTAAAATGGCCTTTGTTGGGGGCGGGGAAAGCTCCTTCCTGGGGTCCCCTCAGGTCATCCCTAAGGCCCCAGGAGAGCTTCCCTTGTGGCTCAGATGGTAAAGCCTCGCCTGCAAGGCAGGAGACCTGGGTTCAATCCCTGCATTAGGAAGATCCCTGGAGAACAGAATGGCTACCCACTCCAGTATTCTTGCCTAGAGAATTCCATGGACAGAGGAGTCTGGCAGGCTACAGTCCAGAGGGTCGAAAAGAGTCAAATACCACTGAGTGACTTGGCCCAGCCCCATGCAGGGGAGTGTGCACACCGGGGCTAGGGGTGTAGGGGTGAGGGGCTGGAACTGCGGGCAGAAGAGGGCAGGGGAGGACAAGGAGGCAGCCTCAGAGAGTGGGCCGCAGGGTCCTGCCATCAGCCACGGGCCCACCCCCACCCCACCTCTGGGCTATCAGATCCTTGGAGACCTGGCTGCTGACATCACTGTGGGAGGTCGAGGCAGCTAAGAGTGAGTTTTCCAGGTCTTCAAGGGCAGCCGGCTGGATGACATCATCTACTACAAGTGAACTGGGAGAGGAGAAAACCAAGGCTCAGAAATGTTCCTGAACGTCTTCAATGTGTTTCAACTGCACATTTTCTCTGGGTCCCATGCAGGGCCTCAGTTTCCCTTCCTGTAGAGGAAGGAGCTGGGCTACTCCAAGCATGGCCCATGGCGGTGCTGATCCAGGAGGGGTTGGTTACTGCTCCATGAAGACACAGCACACACACCCGGGGTAAGGGCCTAGAGGTCTTTAGAGGAACATGGTATTCATTCTGTCTGTTGACTCCAGTAATTAAAGTCGGGGTTTGTCTTTTGTAGGTCTTGATGGGTGGTTCTCAACCAGGGGTGACTTTTGCCAACCAGGGGACATTTGGCAATATCTGAAGACAATTCTGATCATCACAACCAGAGGGCCAGGTGCAGCTGGCATCCAGGGATGCTGCTAAGTACCCTACAATGCACAGGGCAGACCCACAGCAAAGAATTATCTGGCCCCAGAGGTCGGTACACCCGGGTAGAGACACCTTGGCCTTGAGCTTTGTTTTGCTTTCTAGTAATTCATTTAAATATGTTTTCAGAAGTTTAGACCTTAAAGTGAGTTAGAAATTAAAAACTACACTGGCCCTTTGTCCGCTGAGAAGGTTGGCATCAGACAACCTCCAAGAGCAGGCTGCTCTGAAAGTTCCGAGGGACACCGGACGCTGTCGCTGGTCACACACATCCTTTTACTCTCTGGGAATCCCCTTCCGTGACCAGTCATGTCTGAGCTTATCAGGAAGGGTCATTACTTCTTTCTGATGAACTTGGCTCTGTAGCAGTCAGTAACGAGACCATTACCTTCAGTCCTTGAGCAGACACTGACTGAATAACAACTATGTTATTATTACAACAACCCTGTAAGGTGGTCCCTGCCCTCGTGGAGCTTACAGTCTCAGGCAACAGTCAAAGTTTAAAAAAAATTTTTTTTTCTTAATGCGTATTCACTGTTTACAATAGCCAAGACACAGAAGCAACCTAAATGTCCATCAAGAGAGGAATGGATAAAGAAGATGTGATACATATATACAAGGAATATCAATCAGCCATTAAAAAGAATGAAATAATGCCATTTGCAGCAACATGGATGGATCTAGAGAGTTATGAAGTAAGTCAGACAAAGGAGGAGAAATATCGTGACATTCCTTACACATGGAATCTAAAAAGAAACTACACAAATGGGCTTACTTAGAAAACAGAAAAGAAACTTATGGTAAACAGGGGGAAGGGATAGTTAGGGACTGTGGGAGGTCATGCACACAATGCTACGTTTAAAATGGATAAGCAACAGTGACCTACTGTATAGCATATGGAACTCCGTTCAATGTCATGTGCCAGCCTGGAGGGGAGAGGGGTGTGGGGGAGAATGGATACCTGTGTATGTATAGCTGAGTCCCTCTGCTGTTCACCTGAAACTACCACAACATTTTAATCAGCTACACTGCTAAGTCGCTTCAGTCGTGTCCGACTCTGTGCGACCCCATAGATGGCAGCCCACCAGGCTCTCCCGTCCCTGGGATTCTCCAGGCAAGAACACTGGAGTGGGTTGCCATTTCCTTCTCCAACGCATGAAAGTGAAAAGTGAAAGTGAAGTTGCTCAGTCGTGTCCGACTCTTAGCGACCCCATGGACTGCAGCCTACCAGGCTCCTCTGTCCATGGGATTTTCCAGGCAAGAGTACTAGAGTGGGGTGCCATTGCCTTCTCCGTTAATCAGCTCTACCCCAATACAAAATGTTTTTGGTGTTAAAAATAATAATAACAATTCTAAAAATAAAATAAAAATACTTATTTCTCCAGTAAAAACTGTTGTAACTGCTAAGATAGAGAGATACAAATGGCTAGAACATAAACTAGGAGGTCCCAGCCTGGAGTGGGGATCAGGGAAAACGTCTTTGTAACATTATAAGCTGAGGCCAGCCATCAATCAGCTCAGTGACAGCTAATGTTTGCTGACACGTGCTTTGTGCCAGGAACTAAGATCTAAGTGTTCACAGCCATCACCATATTCAGTGCTCACAACCACCCTATGAGGTGGGTATTATCATTAGTCCCACTTTACAGATGAAGAAACCAATGCATAGAGAAGTTGAGTAATTTATCCAAGGTTGCACAGCTGGTAAAAGGCAGAACCAGGATACAAACCCAAGCCAGACACCAGGAGCCACGCCCTTAACCGCCCCACTGGGTTTTATCCCAAGGGCAGAAGAGTAAGGGAAGGGGCGCCTGCAGCAGAGGGAGCCTGCAGCAGAGGGAGCCGCAGATCTGAAAGCCCAGTCCAGGAAGGAGAGTGCCGGTCTGGAGGAATTTGGAAAGGCCACTGCAGCTGGAGCACAGATCAAGATGACCAGGAAGGGGACAGAAGGGCCGGAGCCAGATCACAAGGCCAGGGTGAGGGGCTGGGAGTCGATCTTAAGCTGAAGAATCAGCCCAAAGCCTCAAAACACCCCAAAGTGCTTCCCTTGGCATTGAGACGAAAGAGAGGCGGGGAGGCCCAGGGTGAGCGTTCAGAAACTATGTTCTAAATAGGGCCGGACTGGCACACACTTGTGCCCACGTCTTTCTATTTACTCCCATGGATCTTGTGACGCTTCCTTCTTCCTTCACAGTTCCACCCACCATCCCAAGCCCTCCGACCCTGGAGCCCTGTGATGACCACACCCGAGGAGTCAGAGGGAGATGAGCAGAGAGCGAAATGAAGGAAGGGGCGGGCCTGGAGGAGGAGGCCCGCAGGGACTCAGGATGTCTCTGCTGGACCACGGTTCGGAGAATCCTTAACCACAGGCAATATCGGCCTTCCAAAGTCATAAAACCTGAGCGGAAAAACACGGCCCAGGAGTTCTGGCAACACACACCGAAAGCCATAAAAGACTGTTTCTTTTGACACAACCATTCTACTTCCAAGAATTTATTCTAAGGAGATGATTAAGGGTGTGAGCAAAGATGCCAATCACAGCTGTGACCACAATAGGAAAAACAAAAAGGAAACAGCCAGAATGTCCACACTAGGGGACAGTTAGGCAAGTTAAAGCAGTCACAGAATGGACTCATTTGCAGCCATGTGAAAAAAAGGTTAGAAAATCAACTTTAAAAATTTCAAAAAGAAGGTAGATCTCCATGCATTCAAAAATAAAGACATCCATTATTAACTGAAAATAGGTTAAAAAACTACTGGCAGCATGATCCAGACTTTCCGTGCATGTGTGTATGAATATACACGTATCTGTGTGTATGTGTGTACACATGCGTGTATGTACAAACACCCACACAGGAAGCAATTGACAGTGAACAAACCAAGCAATGTGGAAGGATACACATCAAGGAGTTAACGGCAATTCTCTTTCAGTAGTAAAGTTAGCAGTGTTTCTTTTCTTTTTCGTTGAGTTTAACTCTATTTTCTAGTTCTATTCTGAACATACGCGGCTTTTATAAGCAAAAGAAAAAGCATCTTGGAGGAAAATTTCGATGCCAGGGAGCAATTTCAATTCATAGCTCAGTGAAAATTTTAAGAGAGGGGGCCAGCAAAGCAACGCTTCTAAACTCACACCTATAGTGACTTCTCTACTCACACCTTCCCTCCCTGGGAGGACCCAGGCTTGCCAGCCTCATCCCAGAGCAGAAACCCAGCTGTTCCTCTCTCAATAGGCACCACTGGGGAAAATTAAGGTCCCGGTGGAGAATTTGTCAGATGACAGTATCTCCCCGCACAGTCTATGAGATGGCATTTTAACTCATTGGGGACGGAATTAATTTTCAAAGCATGTTGGACAATTGCTTGACGGCTGGGATTTTTTTGGAACAGAGAATCCTGAATATAATTAAACACTTTGTCAGTGACACATGATCAGCGTCTTGAGCGCCTATGATGTAAGTGAGGAGGTATGCCATGGCCCTAAAACACAATTGTATATGGAGTCATGAAGGCTGGATTCTAGACCAAGCCCCACCTTGGGATCTCAGCCAGGTGACTGCTCTGAGCTTAACTTTTCCATCTCTGAAAGGGAAGGCCCTGGACAGTACCATGGCTGAGGACTCTGCAAGCTCAGTCTGGCCTCTCCCTCACAGGCTGTGAGCCAGCGCATCTGCCTCCACCACCTCACCTGACTATCTTTTTACTTTCTGCTTTCCAATTCTCTGCTCCTAATGTACTGCAGATTAAAGGGCATTCGAATAGTGTGCAGTTAATAGGCTCAGATAAAGGTTTATAAGCCTCCCATGCTGTTGTTCAGTCACTCAGTCGTGTCCGACTCTTTTCGACCCCCTGGACTGCAGCACACCAGGCTCCCCTGTCCTTCAGTATCTCCCAGAGTTTGCTCAAACTCGTGTCCATTGATTCAGTGATGCCATCCAACCATCATCCTCTGTCTCCCGCTTCTCCCCCTCAATCTTTCCGAGCATCAGGGTCTTTTCCAATGAGTTGGCTCTTTGCGTCAGATGGCCAAAGGATTGGAGTTCCAGCTTCAGCATAAGTCCTTCCAATGAATATTCAGGGATGATTTAAATATGCATATATGTGTGTGTATACATATATATTAAACTGAACCAAGTGAGACTGTAAAGGAAAAAACCATCAAATCCACACTGCACCCTCAGCCCCTGCATCTTCCTGTCTTACTTCGCAGGGATCGGTCATGCTCCAGATGGCTTAAGGACAGCGGAGGGCTGACTTATAAGGACAGAGGGGAATTCTTCTCAGACCAACTGTAAGTGGCTATAAATGGCTTCCAAATTCTACAAGTGGTGGTGCTGGGACCAGAGTGTCTGAAATATTTTTCAGAGGAGAAAAAAAAATCTGTCCGAGATTTTAACTACCAGCTGCTGCCACCAGCTGCTGGGGCCAACCCTTTATAGGTTTAGTCAGGCCAGCAAAGGGTTGACTTTCCAGTGGAATGCCAGGGAGGGAGGCTTGCATCAACAAGTGCTTCTCCAAAGGGCCATGAGTCACCTTCCTGCAGAGGCTGAGGCAGAGCGGAGCTCTGCTTCGAAGAGGCAGGCGTTCAGATTCTGGTCTAAGAAGCCAACACCTTCAGTTTTACACATGAGACCCACGCAAAAGGAACAGCTCTGGTGCCAGCACCAAGAGAAGCTAAACGGGGATCAGATTAATAATCCTCATACTTTCCTGGTAGATCAGATGACAAAGAATCCGTCTGCAATGCAAGAGACCCAGGTTTGGTCTCTGGATTGGGAAGATCCCCTGGAGAAGGGAATGGCAACCCGGTCCATTATCCTTGCTTGGAGAATCCCATGGACAGAGGAACCTGGCGGGCTACAGTCCATGAGGTCACAAACAGCTGGACAAGACTGAGCAACTAAGCACGTATATTAATAATAATAACAGTAACAGTAATGGGGGTGGGAGGATACTTTGCGAGGTGATGGATATGTTTATCGCCTTGATGGCAGTAATGGTCTCACAGGCATATACTTATCCCTCAACCCGTTGAAATGTATACATTAAATATGCATAGCACAGCTTTTATATGTCATGGAATTCTCCAGGCAAGAATACTGAAGTGGTTGCCATTCCCTTCTCCAGGGGATCTTCCTGATCCAGGGATTGAACCTGGGTCTCCCACATTGCAGGCAGATTCTTTACCGTCTCAGGCACCAGCGAAGTCCCTCATTTATGTCAATCACATCTCAATAAAGTAGTTTTTAAGACGAGAAGGACTGCACACCGCAGGGTTGATAGGCTAAGTGAGAGCAAGGCAAGTTGAAAACCTAACACAGAAAAAAAAACTAAGAAGGCTGGTAATAGAAAAACAAGCTGCAGCAGAAAAAAAAACGGGCTCCTTTCAGGCCAGGGCGATCTGGGAAGGGCCTATGAGGGGACAGGAGTAAGCCAAGTGCTTCACCAGACACACATGTGCAGAGGGCTTTCCAGATTAAAAATGCTTCTCCCTCCCTCTCTCCCTGACAGTTTGGGCAGGAAAAGAAAAAAGTACAGGAGAAGGGTCGGGGCCACAGTGGCAGGGAGGATGAGACTGGTGTCTTAAGGAAATTGTTACCCACATGGAGATTAGCAGAAAAATAACTGTATCAAGGATAAAGGGAGCAGGTTCTCACAGTCAGGGGAAGACTTGCCTATACAAAGGCGATTTAGGCTTGAAAGAACTCTCAGGGCTGGGCTGTAATCAGAGGTATCAGATAAACACTAGCCATAGCTAAAACGCTTGCTCCTTGGAAGGAAAGTTATGACCAACCTAGACAGCATGTTAAAAAGCAGAGACATTACTTTGCCAACAAAGGTCCGTCTAGTCAAAGCTATGGTTTTTCCAGTGGTCATGTATGGATGTGAGAGTTGGACTGTGAAGAAAGCTGAGCACCGAAGAATTGATGCTTTTGAACTGTGGTGTTGGAGAAGACTCGAGAGTCCCTTGGACAGTAACAAGATCACACTAGTCCATCCTGAAGGAAATCAGTCCTGAATATTCATTGGAAGGACTGATGTTGAAGCTGAAACTCCAATACTTTGGCCACCTGATGTGAAGGGTTGACTCATTTTAAAAGACCCTGACGCTGGGAGGAATTGGGGGCAGGAGGAGAAGGGGATGACAGAGGATGAGATGGCTGGATGGCATCACTGACTCAACGGACATGACTTTGAGTAAGCTCCGGGAGTTGGTGATGGACAGGGAGGCGTGGTATGCTACAGTCCATGGGGTTGCAAAGAGTCGGACACAACTGAGCAACTGAATTGAACTGAACTCATAAATAAAAGGGGTGTGTGTATGTGTGCATGTGTGTGTATACACATCTGTCTTCCAGCTCTGTCTGCTGAAAGAGGTCACGTCAAAAGGACATCAGAACCACCTCAAAGAGGCTGCCACCGGCCAGATCAGGGACTATTTTGGCATTAAAAAAAATACAGATAGTAATAAAACCCACTGAGTAAAGTAATAATCTATGAGTCCATACAAAGACATGAACAAATACATAAAAGGGGAGGGGTGAAAGTTCCTTTTTACTGTAGTGTCCACTGGTAAATGTAGAAGAAGTGATGAAAACTGAAAATGCCCCGTGCAAGAACCATCAGAGTGGTGATGAAGTCAGTCAGGAGCTATCAAAGGACTCTAAGGCAGGTGGACAGAGGTTCAAAGAAGTGAAGGGCAAGTGCGTGGGCTTGGAGGACTCTCCCACCTGACTGTGAGGTGGTGGGGTACGAAGACTCAAAGTAAGAGAAACGCTATGGGCACCGACTTGGCCAGGTGTTGACCGGGATCAGAAGTGACCGGCGTCACTTCTGTGGGACCCCTGCCCCAAGTGACAGCCAGAGTCTGGTTACGGGGAAGCTCTGGAGGACGCTGGTTGAGGGATCTTCCCAGAATGAAGGAGCTGTACCCCAGAAGGTCATGAAAGACAGCAAGAGACAGAGGAGTCCTTCCAGACTGAAGGAGAGTCTGCGGGCATTCTTAGAGTGCAACACATGCCTCTGGGCTGAACCCCAGATTGGATGGAAAAGAGACCATGTGGATGAATCCGAATGGCTTCTGATGACTGAGTGATGCTGGGACGTATCATAGTGATTTCCAACTGGATGGCTGGCTCGGCGTCGTGCTGGAGAGGGGCCTTGTTTGGGGAAATTGGTCACTGGACTGTTCAGTTTCGTTTGGATGGGGACACCTTTGAGTCGCAAAAAGTGTTAGTCGCCCAGTCGTGTCCGACTCTGCAACCGCATGGACTATAGTCCACCAGGCTCCTCTGTCCATGGAATTCTCCAGGCAAGAACACTGGAGTGGGTAGCCATTCCCCTCTCCAGTCTGCAACTGGCTCTCAAATGATTCAGAAATACAGTGATGATGGATAAATAAATGCATCTCCATCCACACCTACACATATTGGGGGGGGGAGCGGCGAGAGCACAGGAGGTAAAACGGCAACAATTCAGACTTTGGGCAAAGGGAGTAGGGAGGTCTTTGGGCTACTTGTGCAACTTTTCTAAGTAGGAAATTATTTCAGAAAGAAGCGAACAAAACGTTCTGGAGTAAAGGCATGCAGGCAACCAGCCTCTCCCAGCACCCGCAGAGCCCATCTGGGCTCGGGAGGGCAGAGCATGGTCACAAGGGGAGCAGCACTGAATGGGGGTCCATGGGGCGTTCATTCACCTAGACAGCCGGGCCCGGGCCAGCCTGCAGAGAAGGCCTCGAAGGCTGAGGACAGGCTGTCCTGCAAGTGGGGGGTGGGGTAGAGAATAACTGGAGTGGGAGGAGATGCAGGAGCCGTGGAGCAGGGCCAAGGAACGTGGGGCGGAATCTCAGCAGGTGCAGAGGAGATGGGATCAGTCCTGCATCGAACTTCACAACATCCACCCAACACCAGGTGTGAGGGAAGGGCCCTGGGGAGCAATCCAGGCCAAGTGGGGGACTTTCTGGGTGGTCCAGTGGTTAAGACTCCGCACTCCCAATGCAGGGGGTTCGGGTTCAATCCCTGGCCAGGGAACTATATCCCACATGATGCAACTAAGAGCCACTGCAGCCGAACAGATAAACAGATGCTTTTAAAAAAAGAGCACGTGGGTTTTGAGCATCTGATTGGTTGGAAGGTCACCTTATTAACCACATGCTTCACAGATAACACCTCAGACTCCAGCCCCGACTCTGTACAATTATTTACTTCAACTTTCAATGAAATCCGCTGCTCAAATTAAATAAAGACACATCATTCTAAGGAACAGAAAACTATGAGTCGGTGGTTTTGCTGTGCTTTTACTTTTTTCTAACACAGAGTAACAGATAACTCAGCAGGATCAGGCAGCCCCCAACCAAGTTCAGGTCAGCCCCTACCCCTGGGAGGTGGGGCAGCCCTCACCGACACAGCTGTGCGAGCCTGCGAGAAGTTCCCTCCGAGGTCGGCCCCCCCCACCTGTCAGCGAGGGCAAGGGCCGTTCTGCCTGGAAAGGGCATGAGGAGGGTCCACTGAGAGCAGTCAGGTCAAGGTTTCTCTAGCAAAGGGCCCGGCACGTGGGAAGCGCTCTACAAGCGACGGCGTCAGCAATGCAAACAACAGGGCGCGCTGTTTTCCCCAACAGGACACGCTGAATGTGCTTTTCCAGAGTACCCATGCCCTCCCCCGGCTGCCCCTGGCCAGGTGAATGCCCTCGGGTGTGCACTGCTCCTTAGCCATCCCAGGCCCCGTGTGCACGTCGGCTGGGGCCGTGGAACGGGCATGGCAACAAGCAAAGGGAACCAGGGCTGTGGGAACCTACTGTGGGCTGCTGGGCACCATGCAGACCCTCCACCACTGTGAGCCACGGGACAGCCCATTTCGGGAGGAGCAAATGGAGCCCCCCGGGTGGGAAAAGTCCCTCCACGCGTGGCCTCGCTGAGCTGAGCTCCATCCGGCTGCTACACAGACCTCAGGCCCACAGGACCCTGGGCCTCAAGCACTACCTCTCAAGGATGCAGAGCGAAGACAGTGGGTGCAAAGCTGCCCAGCGGGGTCGGCTCCCCACGGAAAGCCTGTCAGCTGCCAGCAGGGCCGCACGCATGGCTCTGATCCAAGGGAGGTGGGCAAGACCCCTCCCCACCTGGCCTGCAAGTGCCTCCTCCGTAGAGTGAGGAGGGCTTGGCCCGTTGGGTCCCCAGGGTCCCTTCCAGGCCTCTGATTTTCTGATCTCAAAAACCCAAGGCTCCAGAGGCGCAGCCCTCTGGGCTGGCTAAGAAGGAACAGCTTGGAGGAGGCGCTGGGTAGTGCCCAGGGTGGCCCAGCCCCGGCTGGCCTGGTGCCTTGGCCAGAGGCCAGGATCCTGGTCAGGATGTACGGATGGGAGGTGGAGGGCACCAGCTCCCTGGGAGACCTGATGGTGGGGAGGGGGTGCAGAGGGGGAGCCTTCCTCTCGCATACAACTTCAGCACTCCTTAAAATTGGACTATCATTCCCACACCTCTCAGGGTTAATGAGCTGGAGGACTGGGGTTTATGCAAAGCTCAAAGGGGAGGAAGTTATTCTAGGACAAGGCAAGGAGAGAGCAGTCACTGTTCTTTTTAAAAGACAAAGAAATAAACCCATCCAAGCCCTGGGAGAAGCTGCATGCTCAGGTTAAGTGACGATGTCACTATCCTTCTGATCAGAGTGCACAAAGTGAAGGGGGTATGCCTGCTGATCAGGCCAGCACCTCAGGGGCAAGACCTCAGCCAAGGCTGCCGACCTCTCCCAAGAGCCAGGGTGTGAAACCCAACAGGTGCCCTGACTTCACCAGAACACCAGACACAGAAATCAAAGAAATCAACCTGAGGCATCCACCGCGTGCACGAGCAGGGCAGCCAGTGCAGACAGACAGCGCAGTTCAGGCAGACGTGAGCCTGAATTCAGCTCTGCCATTGACCAGCCTGCTGTAGTCCTCTTTGAGCCTCAGTTTCTGAATCTGTAAAATGGGGACATGTCGAATCACTGGGAAAGATTACTAAAAGAAATAAGAGGGCTTCCCTGGTGGACTCAGGGTGGTAAAGAATCCTCACGCCAGTGCAGGAGACAGAGGTTAGATTCCTGGTCCGGGAAGATCCCACATGTCTTGGAGCAACTAAGGCCCTCCGCCACAAACATTGAGCCTGTGCTCGAGAGCCTGGGAGCCGCAACTACCGAAGCCCATGTACCCTAAAGCCCATGCTCCTCAACAAGAGAAGCCACGGTAATTAGAAACCTGTGTATCACAACTCAAGAGTCGCTCCCACTTGCCGAAACTAGAGAAAAGCCCACACAGCAATGAAGATCCAGCACAGTCAAAAATAAATAATCATACTTTTTTTTAAGAAAAGAAGTGCAAAATGTGTATGTAAAGCATAGCGTGGACCTCACAACGGGTCCTCAACAAATAGCAAGTGTCTGATATACATAAGCTGGACGTATGGATGTGCGGAAAGTAACATGGACAGAAAGATGCTGCCACCAGAGCTATCTAGCTGCCACTTAATTCGGGCCAGAACCAGCTTCCTCTCTAACTTTTCTGCACTGAGAGCAGGCAACTCAGCTCAATTAAGCTGTGTGTTAGTCGCTCAATTGCATCCAACCCTTTGCGACCTCCAGGCTTCACTGTCCATGGAATTCTCCAAGCAAGAATACTGGAGTGGATTGCCATTCCCTTCTCCAGAGGATCTTCCCTAGCCAGGGATCAAACCCTGGTCTCCTGCATCGCAGGCAGATTCTTTACAGTTTGAGCTACCGGGAAGTCTACAATTAAGCTGAGGACTGCACAAATGCCTTCATTATAGACAAGGCAAAATGTAGTGTTTGTTTTTTTTAAAAAGCTTTGTGGGGACTTTCCTGGTGGTGCAGTGGATAAGAATCCACCTCCCAATGCAGGGGACCTGGGTTCGATCCCTGGTCCGGGAAGATTCCATATGCCATGGAGCAACAAAGCCACAAGTACTGAGCCGGCACCCTAGAGCCAATGCTCTGCAACAAGAGAAGCCACCGTAATGAGAAGCCCACACGCTGCCACAAAGAGTAGTCCCCCGCAACTAGAGAAAGCCCGAGTGCCGCAATGAAGACCCAGCTCAACCAAAAAAGTGAAATAAATAATTTTTTTTCAGTCTCTTGGAGTCCTCAGTACCTCATAACGATGACAGACTTTCCCTGATTCCAAAACCACACAAGTAGTAACACTGCCTCTGAAAGCTCTCCCTACCCATGAATGCAAAGAGAGGTCTAGACCTCATGCGAGGAATAACGGCTTGTACCCGCCCTTCCAGAGAGGAGTCAAGGCAGAGAGTCACCAATCCAAGAAGGAACTGCTGGAAATGCATCCTGCCTGGCACAGTACTGGGTACAAGGAAGCTGGAAGAAGTGAGTCAGGGTCTTGTCAGCCCTGGAGGAGAGGGACCCTAGCACACACAGCTGGACACGAGACAACCTGTGAGCTGGAAGCAGGAAGCAGTGGAACGCAGGTTCCCTGGCCAGATAATTCACAAGGTGAGCACGCCTCGGTCAAGGTTTGAAGGAAACACTGGAACTTTTCTTGTTTGCTGTGAAGCACGCAGCTGCAGAGCAGGCATCAAGGGAAGCCCGTGGGTTGGAGGGAGAGGCGTCCTGACAAGAAGGAAGAAAAAGATGCTCCTGACATTGACATGACCCAACTGCCTCTTCTCAGGTTGGAATGAGCCCCCATCAGGGAAATGAAACCAACCTGTGCCCTCAGGAGCTTAAACCTGAGGATGCCAGCCAGGAGCTGTATGCTCTCAATGACCACCCCAATGGGAGAGCTCTGGACCTCAGAGGACCACTGAGACACAGTCAGTAACAGGAGCCAGTAAAGCAACTGCTTTATCTTTCCTTTTTTTCCCCCAGACTTGTTCTCTGTAAGCAGAACCAACATGCATTTCCTATTCTTTTATTTTTACTTGTTTTGTGGGGGAACGTATGAACAAGCAATTAAAATGGAGGATGACAAAACCCGGGAGGGTGTAAAGAAAGAAAACCTATATAACCAGCTTCCAAACAAAAGAGATCTGCATGGAAGAGCACCCTTCCTCGTTCCCAGTTAAAAATAATGTGTGCTCAGTCGTGTCCGACTCTTTGCAATCCCATGGACTCTAGCCCACCGGGCTCCTCCTTCCATGGAATTTTTCAGGCAAGAATACTGGAGCGGGTTGCCATTTCCTCCTCCAAGGGATCTTCCCAACCCAGGGATCGAACCCATGTCTCTTGCATCTGCTGCATTGGCAGGAGGATTCTTTACCACTAGCGCCACATAGGAAGCACCTCCTTTCCAATTAAAAACAATAAGCAACAAAAATAAGCTTCAGAAGGGCTTAGGAAAATGAGCTCTTCTAATTAAATCCCTTTCAATCTAACAAGGTGAAAAATACTTGCATGACTTTCCATTTGCATAGCACTTCACAGTGTGCCAAGTATTTTCACGCACATGACTTTTCTTGCCCCCACAGATCTGTGAGCCAGGCGGGCAGGGTAAGTATCCCCAGCCTTTAAAAGTGGAAATCATGATTCAGACAGACTCTTCATGACATGTTCAAGGTCACACAGCTGGTGAGAGTCGGGCAGGAATTCTCATGGAGAATCTCTGCCTAAATTTGGAGCTAGCTCTGTCCTGCCTTCCTCCAACCCCGGGAAAAAAAAAGTCTTGGGAACTTTGCTTTCTTTTAACTGGCAGCACTGACTACATTTGCTAAATGACAGACTGAAACTACACACCAGAGAGGACCAGATAAGAAGGGCAGGGGGCTGCCACTGATACCCAGCAGATCTGAAACGAAACCCCCATCACAGATCATTGCTCTGTAGTCCCTGGAGAATTTCCCCTGCCCTCTACTCTATTTTTAGAGGCACTTCCCCTCAAACTTGTTTCTCCAGCTCTTCTTTTTCATGCCTTCTTTCCTCTCGAATGATTTCATAATTCATGGGCTGTTTTGTCATCAGGATGAGTTGCTGTAGAAATGATTTATGGAGTCTATAAACAAAGGACTGTGACCTCAGTGGGGGCAGGGAGGACAAAACCCAGCCACCAGGATGGACTTCACGCACCTTGGCCACAGGTCACAGGGCCAGACTTTTTTCCCCCAGACTTGTTCTCTGTAAGCAGAACCAACATGCATTTCCTATTCTTTTATTTTTACTTGTTTTGTGGGGGAAGGGCCCAGCCCTTCTCCCTAGATTTTCTCCTCCACCGAACTAGTCAGCAATACCACCACCAGCTTCCTAAACCTTCTCCTGAATGTGCAAAAGGTGCCAGGGCCTGCTAGACTCAAACCACAGTTAATTCAAGAACCATCTGCTTTTGGCTGTGGAACTGAGTCCCCCCCCACCACCACACACACACACACACACACACACACGTGCTCTTGACTCCACCCTCAGTCTCTCCCAGCCTCACCCAATCCTGAAGCCTGGGCTCCAGCAAGCCCACAGATCAGCATCTCTCATCTTCCCAATTAGAACTGGTCTCTCCCTACTCCTCAAGCCCTTGCGGTGTCCTTTACAGGGGGTGCTATCAGCATTTGGAGCGAGGCGGTTCTCAGTTGGACAGGACTGTCCCCGTACACAGCATCACTGGCTCTTACCAGATAGGGCCCGCTCTAGTCACTGAGGCGACCACAACATCCTTATGCATATCCAGACATCCCTTCCTGAGACACTATCCTCACCATAAAGTTTGGCCAATGTGTGTACGCTCAAGTATATCTCACACACACACACACACTCACACACACACTATCCTCACCATAAAGTTTGGCCAATGTGTGTATGTCAGGAATATCTCACACACACACACACACACACACACACACACCCCTTTGGCCAATGTGTGTATGCTCAGCTATACCACACACACACACACACACCTCCCAGCAAGTAGGGACAGGCTTACTTACTTCAACCACCATTCAGCCCCCAGGCCCCTCCTCACTCTTATGGAGTAGTACCACAAACTAGACAAGTGTCTGGCAAGCACTGCCTGTTTCCATGGCAATGACAAATGTAAATAACCATGGTACAAAGCGGGATGAAACCAAAGAGGCCACAGGATTCGGCCGCCAGGCCAGCATTCTGTGGTCTAGGGTTTGAGTCCCACCTTCACGTGTGACCGTAGCCAAGACCCAAGACTTCTCTGAGTCTCCCTTTTCATATCTACAAGATAAAACCTTGACCTTCAAGTTTCCTTCCAGCTAAAATATTCTAAGTGGCCAAGCTTAGAGAGATAAAAGGGATGGAGAACAAAAGGAATGGATGGAGGGACCAGAAGCCAATTCTAACTCTCCCAGGGGGAGCCAGGAGAGGCCCCCTGGCTCCATGGGTTTCCATAAGCAGTAATGCCTCTGTATGTCACACTCCCTGTTGCCCGGTCTATCTGAGACTCAGGAAGTTAACTTCTGATGAGAAACCAGTAACAACGCAAGAGCCCAAGATGAGGCTCTGGGTAGCTGAGAGCTGGCTGTGGTGTCTGCACAAGGAGGTGGGTCCCTGACCTATTTACTGCTCCGACTCTCCTCGGAGGAGAATGCCCAGCCCCAGACACTGCCTGTGAGAAGCCCCATGGGAATTCAGTCCCTTCTCACCTGCCCAGCACAACTGGCCCCATTCTCTGCAGGAGCTCCCAGCTCCACCTGAGAACAGGGAAACCAGTCTAGGAGGTCACTCACTCCACAGTTCCCAACCAAATCCTTCCTCTGCTTCTCATCAATTGTCGAAACGGGCCCCATAAAAACACTAGTGAAGACTAGCTCTGAAATACACAAGTGAATCTGAATGGATGGAACCCCCAGATGACACCCAGCCTTGGGACAAGACCCCTGACAAAGTCATTTCCAAATACAGTGAAAACAGCTTCTGAGATGTGGCCTCCATAGGGAATCCTAGAGAAATAAAAAGTTCTCCACCGATTAACAGAGTTGCACCCTCCTCTAGCATAAAACTGAAAGGAAATTCACTAGGATCCTTGTTTTTCCATGTACTGTGATAGAAATGACTTGGACAGTCATGTGTACACATGCACGCCCACATATGAAGACGTGCGCGCGCGCGCACATACACACACACTCGGGCACCAACCAAGACCCCTGGCTACCCTTCCCAGACTTGGCTTCTATTTCCATCCCCCCAGGCCACCTTGGAGACATCTGTCTCACCGTGTCTATTTCATTGCAGCTCAACCCACTCTCACTTTTTCCTGTCAGAGCACTTGACGGAGGCAAAAGATAACAACAATAATAATATCACGGTGATGATGCCGTTTTCAGAAAAGACAGGCACCGCGGAGGACAATAAACGTTGTGGGAGCACCATGCAACAACAGCTTGCCGCAGGAATCCCGCTGTCAATCACTACTTTTGAAGTTGCCTTTCCAGGACGCCCCGAAGGCCAGGGAAGACCCGGCCTCCGAGGCCGCGGGAGCCAAGGACGCCGAAGGAGGTGGGGGGGGGGCGGTGGTGAAAGGGGGCCGGTCACGTGGTGCTCCGGAGCCCCGAAGTGCGCTCACCCGGCTGACGTAACTGTTCGAGAATTTAAAAGTCCCAAACTCGGAGGCAATCCAGTGCGGAGTTTTATGGCTCATCCACGCGCCGCGGTGGCCCGCCAGGGGAGCCCCCCGCGCTACCGGGTGGGACCACACCAGCTCGCCAGGAACCCGGCGGGGATGGCGCGGAGCCGGGGGCGGGCGGGAACCCCGACCTCGGATGGGGCCCCGGGCCGCGGGCACAGATTCCCTCCACCGTGGGCGGGATCGCAGCCGCAGGCTCGCACCCCAACCTCGGGGACCGAGTCCGACCCGCCTCACCCGACGGCACGAGCTTCCTGGGCCGACGCCGAGGGCGTCTGCCCGGCAGACACACACACACTCCGCCGGCAAGGGGACATATATGTGTCCAGTCCCTTTCCTCCCCTTAACCAGTCCCCGGTGGAGAGAGATGACATGAGCTTTGGTTACTTCTAGCACGCCTTTGTCTGGCGGCCAAGGTCCGGGGGACGCGGGTCTCCTCCCCGACCCCGGGCGCTCGCCCTCCCGCCCGCTCTTGGCCGCGGGGCACTTACCAGTTGGGGGCGATTGCAGATGGCCCGCCAGGGAGCCGCCTTCCTTCGGGGGGACGCAAGTGCCCGAGAACCACCCCCCGAGAGGCTGAGGTTTCCGAGGCCGGCGGCGGCGCGGCGCGCGGAGTCTCCACCGCCCGGCTCGGCCCGGAGACGCGAACTTTCCCGGGGCAACGGCGCGGGGGAGGCGCGGCTCCCTGAAGGGCTCGGGCAAAGTGGCGGCACAAAAGGCCAAGGAGTGGGGAGAGCGGCGGCGGCCGGGCCAGGCTCCTCCCCCAGCTCTCGGCGCTCCGGGCCGGCCAGCGCGCAGCCAGCTGCTCGCGCAGGGCGCCCGCCGCGTTCTCCTCCCGGGCCAGGAATGCGCGGGGCCGGCCGCGGCGCGCCCAGGCCACCGAGGGGCCCACGTGGCGGCGCGCCCACTCGCCCCGCGGCCGCACAGCGCGCAGGGGACAGAGGGCCAGTGGGACCGACGCACGGACCCGCGGCCCGGCCGTGGCTCCTGAACGGCACTGCCAACTTCCTCCAGAAGTCTGAGTCATGACAACTTGTCACAGTTCTTAAGTTTTTCCACGGCGCTTTCCACTACGCAGGGCACCTCGGGGAAGGCACCGGCGTGTGAACCCACTGAGAAGGCCAAGTACAGGCCGGTGCCCCAACTCGGAGTTCCAGGCGCGCTTGTGGGGACGGACGTGAGGAGGGGACATGCCGGCCCGCTGCCCTCTGGAGCGTCAGAAAGAAGCTGGGGTGTTGTGGGGCCTCACTTGTTCCTGGAGCCAAATTCTGGCCCTTTATTTCTTCACCTGCGGAGTCCTAACGCCGCTTAACCACGGATCCGGATCCGTAGAGCTCACGGCGCTCTACAGTTTGCAAAATGCCTTCTCCTGGGCTGAGGTACCCTCCAAAATGGTTTAGTTGCTAAGTCGTGTCTGGCTCTTTGCGACCCCACGGACAGTAGCCGGCCAGGCTCCTCTGTCTATGGGATTCTCCAGGCAAGAATACCGGAGTGGGTTGCCATTTCCTTCTCCAGGGGATCTTCCCCATCCAGGGATGGAACCTGAGTCTCCTGCATTGCAGGCAAAATCTTTACCAACTGAATTGGGCAGAGGCTAAATCTAACAGCCCGTTCCTGGGCGGTACTGTCAGGGAAGGAGTGCCATTTGTGAGCTGTGGATTTTGCTTTGTTTCCTCAGAGGGCCCCAGATCAGCTCCTTGGCTGACACAGACCTCTCACAAAGAGTGGCGCTTACCTGCCCACACCACTAAAAGGAAGCACCTTTTCTCTGGAAATTTCTGCATCTAGGCCCCCATGGGGAAGAGACTGTGGCTATAGGTGGACACCAGGCTTCCTATCTTTAGAGTCAAGAAAGCATTGCTATGTTTTATATCCTCTGGGACCAAAGGGCAAGAGACTCACAGACTCCAGGCTTCATTTCTTCCTCTTAAAGAAACAGATGCCCCAAGGCTTGATGGCCCAAAACAAGAATTCTCTGCAGCATAAAGAAATATACTTTTGGGACTTCCCTGGTGGTCCAGTGGTTAAGACTCTGTCTTCCAATGCAGGGGGTTCAGGTTCAGGCCCTGGTTGGGGAACTAAGATCCCAGATGCCAAAAAGGTAAAAAAAAAATAATAAAGAAAGAAATACACTTCTATTGCAAAACACCAGGGGCTTCCCTGGTGGCTCAGATGGTAAACAATCCACCTGCAATGCAGGAGACCTGGGTTCAATCCCTGGGTCGGGAGGATCTACTGGAGAAGGAAATGGCAACCCACTCCAGTATTCTTGCCTGGAGAATCCCATGGACAGAGGAGTCTGGCAGGCTACAGTCCATGGGATCAAAGAGTCGAATACGACTGAACGACTAACACACACATACTTCTAAAAGTCACATTTCTGATGGAAATTTAAATAGATTCCTTCTTCATGTGCTTATCATGGACTCCATGGTTTACTATTAAAGTGCCTATTTCACTGTAATAACTGACATTCAAATAGGCTAATTTGTTAGACTGTATACCATCAGCTATTGGTAACACAAGAATTGGAATGCCCAGTCTTCTGTGTCCTGTACCCTGATCCCAGGTCATACCCACTTACATAAAAAAGGAGCTCCACTCACCACCTCCTAAGCTTGAGCATTCCAATTAGGTATAGAGCTTCCTTCCCTGGTGCTGCTGCTGCTACTGCTAAGTTGCTTCAGTCGTGTCCGACTCTGTGCGACCCCATAGACGGAAGCCCACCAGGCTCCCCCGCCCCTGGGATTCTCCAGGCAAGAACACTGGAGTGGGTTGCCATTTCCTTCTCCAATGCATGAAAGTGAAAAGTGAAAAGGAAGTCGCTCAGTCGTGTCCGACTCTGTGCGACCCCATGGACTGCAGCCTACCAGGCTCCTCCATCCATGGGATTTTCCAGGCAAGAGTACTGGAGTGGGGTGCCATTGCCTTCTCCGCCTTCCCTGGTGGCGCAGTGGTAAAGAATATGCCTACCAATGAGAATACAAAAGAGACATGGGTTTGATCCCTGGATCAGGAAGATTGCCTGGAAAAGGAAATGGCAACCCACTCCAGTATTCTTGCCTGGAGAATCCCGATGGACAGAGGAGCCTGGTGAGCCACAGTCCATGGGGTCACAAAGAGGTGGACATGATTGAGCACACTGGGCAGTGGGGGTTAGATGAATTTGAGATATCGCTGGCTGTGCTAGGTCTTTGTTGCAGCACTCGGGGTTTCTCGAGTTGCCGTCAACAGGGACTCCTCTCCTGTTTCGGAGCACAGGCTCTAGAGCATGGGCTCAGTAGTTGCGGCACATGGGCTCAGGTGCCCCGAGGCATGTGGAATCTTCCCAGAGGAGGGATCAAACCGGTGTTCCCTGCACTGGTAGGCAGATCCTTAACCACTGGACCACCAGGGATGTCTAGGAGACTTTTTTTTTTAACTTAAGTAAATGGAACAATATAATGAACTCTATTATATCAAACAGTTTCAATATTATCAGATCAGGGCCAACTCTGTTGTATTCACATACTCTCTTCTCCCCTGCTATTCAGATTATTTTAAAGCAAATCCTAGATATCATCCTTGTATCAGCTAATATTTCTGTTTGAATCTCCAAAAGGCTAGGGCTGGGAAGGGAATTTTTGAAGGCTGAATCTGTCTTCTCCTCCTATCAAGAGGATCAGCACTGCTGAAGGATCATCTTAACCTTGTAAATATTGATAAGTGACAACTACAAACACCAGACCATGGATCTGAAGCCTACTGCATCTAAGACTCCCAGGATTATTGTTAAAATATTCCCAAAGCTTCTGACTAAAACAGTCAGGAAGAGCTCAGGAAGGTGCATTTTAGCAAGCATATTCTAGATGATTCTGGTGGAGATGCTTTCCGATTCACACTGGGAGAAACTCTGAATCTGAACTTTTGTGGCAGATGTCATTTGTTGCCTCCAAAACGTACGTTCCCTCTCCTGTTTACATACTTACTAATGTTCAAATAATTAGCTTAGATATGGTCATGTGACATACACTTGGGCCAATGAAACAGAAAGGAAAGCCAGCTGTGCTTCTGGAGACATTTTTCTCAGTCTTTAGAGGAGATACAAGACTGTAGATTTTATGTTCTTCAGATATGTTCCTGCCACTCGACACTGTCATGTGGGACCTGATAGAGCTGCTGCAGCCACTTAGAAACAATGAAAAAGACACGAACCAACACACGGAATTCAGGTAAAGGAAGATAAAAAGAGCTACTCTTGAGAGTCACTGGACAGCAAGGAGATGAAACCAGTAAAGCCTAAAGGAAATCAACCCTGAATATTCATTGGAAGGACTGATGCTGCAGCTGAAGCTCCAGTACTTTGGCCACCTGATGTAAAGAGCCAAGTCACTGGTAAAGACCTTGATGCTGGGAAAGACTGAAGGCAGGAGGAGAAGGGGATGACAGAGGATGAGATGGCTGGATAGCATCATCGACTCAATGGATACGAGTTTGAGCAAACTCCGGGAGATAGTGAAGGTCAGGGAAGCCTGGTGTGCTGCATGCAGTCCATGGGGTCACAAAGAGTCTGGCATGACTTGGCAACTGAATGACAACAAAAAACATTGTTTTCTTGTATTGGGTTATCTGTTACTTGAAGCCAAAAGCATCCTGAAAAGGCTGTCAACTGTGACACTGAGAAGCACTCAGTTACAGAAAAGAATGTAAAACCACAAAGCAAATCGAAGATCTTTGCCAACAGAGTTCTCTAGAAAACAAAAGGAGAATCAGTGCCTAGGAAATATCCCCAGCCCTGTCCACCAGGCAGTGCCCTCTTCTGTGTTTGCAGCTTCCTTTACACTCTGTTGGGGCAACAATATTTTTGTTTTAGCTGAGAAGTGAGAAGTCAAGTGAAAAATGGGAAGCCAAGCTAGAAAACTATGCCCAAATTGGCCTGATACGTACATTATATCAGGAGCTAATCAGATAGTCACTGAGCACTGTCCCAAGTGCACAAGGGGGTCATAAAACTGTATAAGACAGGACCCTGCCTGTACAGACAGACTCATGCTGGAGGGGCGAGAAGCCAGAGTATGGGATCAAGAGCACTGGCAGATACCAGGTGCAGTCAGTGTCCAGATTAAGAAGAACGGAGAGTGCAGTGTGTGTATAATAAGTTATTCAGGAGACTGAAAGGAACCTTCAGCCCATCCAATTCTATTCATTCTGTTTTACTTGTGTCTGCCCCATTGGGCCAATGGCACCTCCCTAGTCTGCCAATGGCACGATTTCATAGATGAAGCAACCTGGGAAGCAAAGCCAGAGACTGGAAATATGCAAGGCTGGCTGGTTAACTGATGGGGACTATGTGATGCTGAAGGGCAGAGGCCAAACTCTCCCTCTGCAAAGAACACACTAGCTCCCTGCTGGGGGTGTGAGTCGAAATGGAAGTTCACATATCTGACTTGTGGATGGCACCCGCATGGAAGGCTGGCTACAGCCAATTGTCTTCAGAGAATCCTAGGGCATCCACTCAGGGCACCTATGTGTGGCCCGACAGCACAAACTCTCCTAGACTCGAGGGGTTTACTTCAGTCTTTCAAAATCAGGTACTAAGGACTGACTGCATTCCTGGCCCTGTATCAAGTCAGAAGCCTCATGGTCCCTTGCCCACTTCTGTAGATGGTTGATGGAAAGGTTACCACATGACAGAAACATAAAAGCCATGTTTAAATCCGCCTTGGAAGAGGTCTGGGGAGATTTTCCAGAAGAGGGAATACTTGGAGTTTTATAGGGTAAGGAGGTGTTACCATAGTCAAGTTTCTTATATGAGGATATTTTTAATAGTTATACATTTAAAGCATATTAGGGAAAAGTTATTAGTGCGCCAAACCTGTAACTTCACTGACATTACCTAAAACAAAACTAATGTAATATGTTGAAATAAAAAAAAAGAATCAATGTAAAGAAAAATAGTAAGTAGATAATAATACAAGTGGTATACAGATGTGATAAAAAGTCTTCAAAGTGGTACAGGGGAGACACACATTGATGAAACACGGAGCCAAAAAAGAGGTGAATGGACTTGGAGAAGAGAAATAGAATGTTCTGGGTAGTGGGAACGAAATCTCCTCTTGAATATAACCAGGAACTGGCTGTGATAAGGAGGCATGTGATTAAGTCATTCAACAAGTATTTCTCAGTGGGAACTTTCTAGAAGCAGGGAGATAGGAGTGAACAGAAGAGACAAGATATCTGCCTTTGTGGAGAATACCTTCTCAGTTCAGTTCAATCTCAGTCATGTCCAACTCTTTGCGACCCCATGAACTGCAGCATGCCAGGCCTCCCTGTCCATCACCAACTCCCAGAGTTCACTCAGACTCATGTCCATCGAGTCAGTGATACCATCCAGCCATCTCATCCTCTGTCGTCCCCTTCTCCTCCTGCCCCCAATTCCTCCCAGCATCAGAGTCTTTTCCAATGAGTCAACTCTTCGCATGAGGTGGCCAAAGTACTGGGGTTTCAGCTTTAGCATCATTCCTTCCAAAGAAATCCCAGGGCTGATCTCCTTCAGAATGGACTGGTTGGATCTCCTTTGCAGTCCAAGGGACTCTCAAGTTTTCTCCAAGACCACAGTTCAAAAGTATCAATTCTGTGGCGCTCAGCTTTCTTCACAGTCCAACTCTCACATCCATACATGACCACAGGAAAAACCATAGCCTTGACTAGACGGACCTTTGTTGGCAAAGTAATGCCTCTGCTTTTTAATACTTTCTAGATAAATACTAATGGCCATCTACATTAATTACCAAATGAGATGCAAAGACAATTAGGGCCGTGTGCTGTTGTAATCCTTTAATGCTGTCACTTGGACCAGACTGTCAGCTCAAGGGCAGAAAAACAGGACTTCCTATGCCCGCCGGCAGCGGTGCTGACACTCAGCCCAGTGCTTGTCGCCCACTGTCCTTCTGCTTGGCCAGCAGACTCCCCCGCTGCAGGGCCAGACTCCTCCAGCCCTCCCTACTGCCCATACTTCCCTGTTTCCTAGGGCCCTTCTCCAGCATGGCAACATCTCAGTTCAGTTCAGTTCAGTTCAGTCACTCAGTAGTGTCCGACTTTTTGTGACGCCATGGACTGCAGCACGCCAGGCCTCCCTGTCCATCACCAACTCCTGGAGTTTACTCAGACTCACGTTCATTGAGAGGTGATGTCATCCAACCACCTCATCCTCTGTTGTCCCCTTTGCCTCCTGCCCTCAATCTTTCCCAGCATCAGGGTCTTTCCAAATGACTCAGCTCTTCGCATCAGGTGGTTAAAGTATTGGAGTTTCAGCTTCAACATCAGTCCTTCCAATGAACACCCAGGACTGATTTCCTTCAGGATGGTCTGGTTGGATCTCAAGAGTCTTATCCAACACCACGGTTCAAAAGCATCAATTCTTCAGCGTTCATCTTTCTTTATAGTCCAACTCTCACATCCATACATGACCACTGGAAAAACCATAGCCTTGACTAGATGGACCTTTGTTGGCAAAGTAATGTCTCTGCTTTTTAAACGTCTCAGGCCTTCATCCAACTACCAGAAACCCAAACCGAAAGGGCATTTTCACCTAGATTATCCTGTCATCTGCCAGCTTTGAAGGATGACAAAATACCACCCATAAGACAGTGTGCACTCTGCTGTCCCCACTCAATTATCAGATCATGAAAACCAAAAAGGCAATTTAAAAAAATGTTTTGAAATGACCACTCTAATATTAGCTGACATTTCTGAGCATTTGCTACCCAGCCAGCACTCTGCTAAGGGGCTTCCATCTCTCCTCCGACTTCATTCTCACATGACCCTATGTGATGGGCACTGCTATTATCCTTTGCAAAGGAAGAAACAGACTTGGAGTGGTGATGTCTCTTACCCAAGGTCACCCCAAGCAAAGCCAGGTTCACGCAGAGGCTGTGTGTCTACGACCCGAACTCCTAACCCAACCACAGTGACAAACTACCTTCAGGATATTTTTATATACTCTGAACACGTCAGCAAAGGAATATGCCATGAGGAACGCAGGACCAGTGCCTGCCTCGAGCATGAGAGTTCAGCTCTCACAACTAATAATATAAGATCCACTTCTGGGAAAAAAATTTTTTTAGAAGGAATCCCTGCTTTGGGCTTCTGAGCTACATCCTCACATTCTGTGAATGGCTGTCCAGGCAGGGAGTTACGTTTCTGAACTGCAGCCCAGCAAAATGTAGTTGTAAGCACAAAGGAAACACTGGATTCAGGCCTTCAAAAATTCAGCCACAGCCTCCACCCAAGCTAAGATGAAATGTCAGCCTGCACCCGAAATCTACGCAGAAAAAGGGCGGGAGCAGTTCCATGTGACTTCTGAGCCTCGTCCAGGATTTCTAGATGTGGCTTTGGAATTTTCCTTGAGTGGACATGAAGCCCACTTTACACAAGGGTCTCCATCGCTTGAACATGTACTCAGCTGTACCTGTATTTGAATTTTACCTAGTCCTAATTTTAAGTAAGTCTGACTAAATATAAAGCAAGCCCTGACTGCTATACCACCTTGCTGGGCAGAAAAGCGATCTTCCCTGGAAGTCAGAGTCGGACGTCTTTGTCACATCAAAGCAATGGTTGAAAACAGAGTATTGATGAAACAAGCACAGCTGAACAGGCTCCGAGGTGATGCCAGGCTGTTGGCCTAAGGAACCACACCTCGGGTAGCACAGCCCCAGAGCAGCGGTTCTCCAAGGGCAGTTTTGCCCGCTGGGGACATTTGGTGCAGGAGTACCAGGGGACATTTTTGATTGTCACGACTTGGGGGATGCGACTGGCATCCAGGGCTGCCAGACAGCCTACTATGTGCAGGACGACCCTTCCATCAGTTACCCAGCTAAGTGCCGGGTAATAGTGCTGAAGATCAGAAACTCTGCCTGGAGCACCTAGCCTTGACCTTCATGGAAGAGGCCCTCAGTCTGAGTGAATGAAATAATGAACGAATGTACGATTTACAACTACAGTCATTCTGTTACTGTGTTACTGAACTAACCTGGCCAGTAGACCTGGATTTCTCTTTTGAGGGAGGCACAAATTATAACACATTTGCTTTGTCTTAAAACCTTGCTCAGGCTACAGAAAGAACTCTTGATGCTTGGGCAGGGCAGGAGTAGGGTACTCCTGGGGAGCTGGAGGGTGAGAAAGCTTCGTAGGCACTACATTTATCTGATCATCTATGGTCTCAGGAGAAAGAGGTTCCCTAGAGGGCGGAGACGTAGGGGGAGGGGCAAAGCAGGCAGAGGGCTCACCCAGGGATGAGTCTGGCCAGCATCTCTCAGCCACACTGGAGTTCCTGCCTCTAATGCCTTTAATGTCTGCCTTCCCCTGGTGGCTAAGACTCTGTCATGCAGTGCAGGAGACATGGGTCTGACCTCTGGTCAGGGAACTAAGATCCCACATGCCATGAGCAACTAAACCCACGCACCACAACAGGAGTCCGTGCACCTCAATGAAAGATCCCACGTGCTACACTAAGATCCAGAGCAGCCAAATAAATAATTTTTTTTTAAGTCTGGACTTGCCTCTGCATTTACACATTCCTCCAATTCTTATACCAAAAGAAAAGGGATTTGAACAGAAAATATAAAATGCCCTTCTTGAGCCTTGTAGAGCCAGTGGCTTTTCAGGACTGCCGGGAAGAAGTAGGAAGGGGTAACACTTTTCCATTTGGGGCAGTTATAGTTCCTGAACACAAAATGCAAAGCCAGTTTCTGAAAAGCAAAACTGTCCTCCCCCACACCGCCCCCAGGCAGGACTCTTTCTGCAGAATAGTTTCTCTCCACTGAAGATCAAAGATGAACCAAAGAAGAGGTATAAACAGCAAGTCAACAGGGAGTCTGGTGGCTTCTAATATAAACTTCCCATCTTCATGCAAAAACAAAACTAGACCCTGCAGTGATCATTAAGAGTGTTTTATCTCCCAAGGATTCATGGCTCAACTGTTTGTGAAGAAACCTGACACAGACTGCAGTATCCTCTGAGAGTTTCCTCAGTAAACTGCTCACACAGACACACTGGGACAGAAGGAGAGATCTCAAGTTTCAGCACAGCTCTCTCCTGAGTTAACTCTAATCAGAGACTTCCCTCCCCACCAGTATCTGCACACTCCCCAAATCATAGCAAATTAGAGAATCTGTGAGCCCTTGTCCAACCAGCTTCTCACAGTGGTTTTCCTGCAATCCTACAGCAAATGCTACTGGCCACAAGCAAAGGAAAGCCAGGGTCAGCAGAGCACAGAGGCTGCAGTTTAACTCATTTTGCAAAACAGCTGGAGCAAGCCTGCATATGCAGGGGCTTCCCTGGCTCAGTGGTAAAATATTCCCCTGCCAATGCAGGGGACACAGGTTCGATCCCTGGTCTGGGAAGATCCCACGTGCCACGGAGAAACTGAGTCCATGTGTCACAGCTACAGAAGCCCAGGCGCCTAGAGCCCATACTCTGCAAAAGAGAAGCCCCACGATGAGAAACCCAAGCATCACAACGAAGAGAGGCCCCGCTTGCCACAACTGAAGAAAGCCCGCACAGCTCAGAAAGACCCAGAACAGCCAAAAATAAACACATAACATTATTTTTAAAAGACTGCATATGTAGCTTTCTCAGATACAACTGGAGGACAAGATTACTTTAGAATGCTGCCACCACCTCCAGAAAACCTTCTATAATGCCAGTTCATACCAGGCCCACCTGGGGTGCTTGTTGTGTAGAGGAAAGGGGGTGCCTGCTCACTACAGCACCAGTGGGTTTGCTGGAAAGAGCGCTGGTCTCAAGGCCAGAAGAACTGCATCCAGTATGAGTCAGTGGTACCCCGACAAGCTGTGCGGGCTGTAAGGACGTCACACATCCTCTCGAGGTCTCAAGTTTCTCATCTGTAGAACGAGGAGCCCGAAGATCCTTCTGGTCCAGATGTTTCATGACTGTGAACGCCTGAGATGGGTGGGTGGCACCCATCTCCAAGAGTGAGCATCCTGCTAAGAGCCTAAGGGACTGTCTGCCCCAGACACTCTTCATAGGTGGCCCCCGCTGAAAGGCAGTCTGGCCTAAACTGAGACTTCAAGCCCAAGCTTGGCACTCTCCCCTCATCCAAAATTCTCACTTTCTGACAACTCCGGCTGTGCCCATTTAAATACCAGCTGCTTGGTCATCTGCCAGAAAGGGGTCTCCTTCACTAGCTACTGTGCTACAGCATCTGGCAGGCAGGCAGGGCCAGACAACTTTCATCCCTGCCCTTTCCTCTAGGAGGTTTGGGATGGGCCAGCCGCTCCAAACGTTGGGCCAGACAGCCGGGCAATGTGCCCCATAAGATGCACTCCGAGCTTGCGTTCCTCGGGTGCAGGCCCCGCCGGGCTCCCCCACACAGGCACTCCCTCCCTGCCACAAATGTTAGGTTTCAGCCTCTTTGCAGCCACTCTTGGCAAGAGGTTAACCCCAAAGCCCTAGTTTTCTCAAGGCAGAGAACCTTTCCCCCTATGTGCCTGAAGCCTTGCATCGCATCAAATACAACATTGCGACACTCAGGGCCACCCCATTGGGGAGGCTACAGGCCGCGGGATGGGAGGTAGCTTTAGAAGGTAATGACACCTTCTGAAGAATCCAGGGCAGATGTAAATGAACTTCAGCAAATTTCAACTAGTCCCTGTGTCAAAGCATGAATGTTTACCAGGAACCTGCCTGAATAATAATAGCATTATTATCATTCAAAGTGAGTGAAAAGTGTTATTAGTCCCTCAGTCGTGTCCGACTCTTTGTGACCCCATGGACTGTAGATCGCCAGGCTCCTCTGTCCATGCGATTCTCCAGGCAAGAGTATTGGAGTGGGTTGCCGTGCCCTCCTCCAGGGGATCTTCCCAACCCAGGGATCGAACCTGGGTCTCCGGCATTGCCGGCAGATTCTTTACCATCTGAGCCACCAAGGAAGCCCCATTATCAGAGTAATAATGAGAGCAATAAAAATTACCCCTTATATGTAAGTGCTTACTGCGTGCCAGGCAGAAACTCTACTAAGCTTTTAACATACATGTAATCTCCCTAATAGCTCTCTGTGGTGGCAGCTAGTATTATATACATTTTATAGATGAGGAAACTGAGGCGTAGAGTAGCTAAGGAATCTAAGAGGAACTCAAGAGTCTAATGGCAGTGCCAGAAGTTAGACCCAGCCGTCTGCCTCCAGAGTCTCATCTGACCTGGTTTTCCAGGACAGAAAGCCTCCAACTGACAGTGAGCTGGGATGAATTATTCAGCAAGGGCTTACGGAGCGCCCACTGTGTGCCAGGCAGAGTATCGGGTGCTGGGTAACCAAGAGCCGCGTCTGCAAGTCTAACCTTCCCAAAGAAACAAGATCGTGACTTCTTCTCTTAGCCAGAGGCTGAGACCCACTCTTTACAGACATGACCACTGTGTGTGTTTGAGCAAACATTTCTAGGTGGAGAATTCAGGCTTATGACACCCACCTCCTGACCTGTGTCAGAGGACACTGAGGCCCAGGGAGGGGAAGGAAGGCTGTCTGTTGGTGAAGGCACGAAGGCACACGTAAGCGGACAGGAGCTAGTGAGCCACCCGGCCCCTCGGGATGGAGGCTGCTGAGCACTGGGCTGGGAGTCAACAAACCACGTGCATCACTCCCTGGCAGTGTGTCTGCCCACCGACTGCCCACCTACCGAGCCACCCCAGCCCTCTTTCCAAGGGAGGACTGTCCAGTGTCCCGGCTCCTCCCTATCACGGGGAGGCTCTGGCTTCCCTTCTAAGCACCCAGCCTGGTGCATGTTTGCTGGAGGACTGGGCCGGCTGTGGGGGTGGATCTGCCTGCTGAGGCCCCTGTGGCCCAGGGGCCTTGTCTATTGCTCTGAGGTCACAGCTCCTGGCTATGGAGGGCCGGCTTGTACAGGCTACTCTGCGTCTTGCCTCCTCTAAACCCGTTTAACCTTCCTTTAAGCCCCGGGAGACATCAGTGGCCCGCTGACCCAAGAAGCAGCTGAGACTGGTGCAGTGACCTAATCGCCCAACGCGGTCCAAGATGGGGGAGGGATTTCAACTCCAGGACCTAAGGCTTCCCTCTCTCGGCCTCTGGTCCCTCTTCCTTCGCCCTCCACACTCACCTCTCAGGGCCCGGCTTCCCTCCACCTACAGACGCTCCCAGCCTGAGGACTCAGCGCTGACTGCGTCCCCTGCGCACTGCAGTCCTCTCTCGCCCAGCCCGCCCACTCCAGGGCACAGATGCTCCCCCTCCCCTGAGGGTTTGCTTCCCAAACACCCTCTGACCGCCTTACAAAAGGAAAAGGCATTACAAGTCTCAGTAATCAGACCTGTTCCAACGCCTTCCCTGGAAACAGAGAAACACTCACGTACCTCGGAGTCAGCAGGCTGCTAAAATATTTAATGCTGGATGACTTAACAGGCCTGAGAAGAAAGGGAGGCTGAGATGCAGTTAGTGGGGGCCACTGGCCCTGCACACCCCACAGGAAGCCTTTTTTCCACGCTGCCAGTTTCTAGGGACAGATGGCAACTGGCAATCCATTCTCTGCTGTGGACCCATGTCAGCTCCCTAACAGCCTGGAGGGGCACCCCTGTAGGTGCAGCCAGTGGGGATGGGTGAGCACAGAGGGTTCTAGATTAAGTGTTTGAAGCCAGGTGATTGGATCACCTGAGCCTCCTTACCAGGCCTGGACGTGAGGTTGCACTAGATAAGCCCAAGGCCTCTGGTTGGCCCAGTGGTGAATCTCCTTGGTTCAGGAGCCAGGGAGACGCCTCCTGCTGATGCGTGTTGTCAGGCACATGTCCCATGAATACAACCCAGTCTCCACTCTGGAGACACAGCTGCCTGGCTTTCCCACTGGCAGAGCCGGGGGGAGGCAGTGAGGAGGGAACCCAGCACTCACTGGACACAGCCAGGTATCTGAGCCTTGTAAGCACTTCCCCCAGAAACTCTCAGAATCCACACTGCTGGCAGGGATGACTCATCTCCTATACATGAGATGAAACTATGTCTTCAGGTTGGGCTGTGCCATGCAGAGTCCCACATGGCTATTTCAACTTCAGTTTTAATTAATGAAAGTTGGGACTTCCCTGGCAGTCCCGTGGCTAAGACTTCACCTTCCAATGCGGGGGTGAAAATCAGAACATGAAACAGAAGAAATATTGTAATGAATTCAATAAAGATTTTAAAAATAGTCCACATAAAAAAAATCAATAAAAAATTAATCACAGTTAAACAAAATCCAGTTTCAGTTCCTCCGTGACCCTGAAGCCACGTCACCCTGAAACGGACCCCAGGTTTTCAAGTGGCCTCATTTCAGGTGTGTAATATCCACATGTGACTAGTGACTGCCTTACTTGATACTGGAGACACAGAACACTTCCATCATCATAGAAATCTCTGTTCCAGTGGACAGCATGTTGTGGAGTAACATCTCCAAGATTCCTTCTGGCTAGTATTACTGATCAGAGATCCAAAATCGGATTTGATGTCTGAAGACCTCTCCAGAAGAGAGATTCCAGTCCTGACTCTAACTCTCATTAGCCCACTGACCTTGGGAAAGCCATGTCACCTATCCCAGCATCCACTTCCTCCTCTACAGAAGAAGGGCACAAATGATACCTACTAAGGCTCAAGGTGAGGATGAAATAAAACGCTGGATGTCGAAGTACTTTGGCTCAGAGGGAGGAATAAGTAAAAAGGAACTTACACTGAGTAGTACTTATTTTGTGTTGGGCAAAGTGACTCACTGAATCCTAGGTTCTATATGCCCCCACTTTACAGGTAAGAACACAGGTTCATCAAAGGTGATGCCCCCAAAGTCACAGAACTAGAACTTGAGCAGGAACTTATCTGTAGACCTCGAGGCAGAAGCTGGTCTCAGACCATAGAACTCAATTATACAGTCTGCTCTCTAAAGCCTAGAAGCAGGTTCGGGGTGGAGTTGCTGAGAACAGCCCCTTCCCCCACGGCACGTCCTTGGGTCAGCTCAGCTGTCCAGGGGGGAAGCCTGCCATCGGAGGTCAGATTCTGTTAGGTGCTCCCTGGTCCCTTCCCTATTCCCAGTCTCAACAAGAATGCACTCAAATTTCCTTCCAGATAGCCAGCTAGAGTCTAAAATATCCATTTCTCAAACACGGCTGCTGAAACAAACCTGAATCCCTGTCTAACAGAGTGGCAGTAATGAGAGGTTCCAGGAAGAAAAGAGGGTCGGTCTGGACACATTCATTTGGAAAATCACCACCTTGCCCTGAAATTGGCCCGGAATTCTCAAGTGGCTCTTCCCCCACTCAGATCCACATAACACAGGCCTCAGGGCAGAGAGGCCCAGAAACCCAGAAGGGCGGGAAACCAAGGCGTTGGGTCCCATCAGAGGCACCTGGAGGCAGAGTCAGCCCCCGGCCTCGGAAGAGGCTGCCGGCTTCCAGTGCAGGTGTCTCCTAACCCAGCTTTCCACGGCGACTTGGCGTTTTTCCAAAGGACGGGTTCACCTCTAAAAAAAATTGCTTTAATTATGGAACACAAAACCTTCAGAACATAAAGGCAGAATTTTAAAAGGTCCTTTGACTTTTATAACACGATGGTTCACAATGATTGAAGCTGCTGATCGTAATATAAGTCCACATCATTTGTAGAGTCGTTAGTTCTGCGGTCCCTTTGAACCATTAACAAGCCCTGTGAGCCGGGCAGCATTAGTGGGGCTCCCATATGACAGAGACACACAGAAGCAGAGGCATGCACAGTCTCACCCAGCCTCACATCCCCCCTCCCTGCAGGGTCTGTTTCCATTTCATTTGGAGACCTCAGGAATTTTCTTTGTTTGCTTAATTTTCGAGATGTATTTTTGAATAAATACATTGAAAATGAGAATGATGGTTCCCATTTGTATTTTACACTTACCATATATCAGGCGTTATACTACATCGCTTTGGAAACATTCCATTTTAATCTGAATTCCAACCCTAACGGGGAAGTGTTATTTTTCCCATTTTATAGATTTGGAAACTGAGGACTGAAAAGTCAGGCAGCTTCTCCAGGCATCACACAGCCTGGAAGAGGTTGCTGGGATATGAACCCTCTGTCTTACTCTATCATTTCCTATTTGGGAAGAAAACTGCTCCAAGAAAAACACTCCAATGAAGTGTCAGACTTGTAGCTCTGTAATAGCCCTGTAATAGCCCAAAACTTCTCAAAAGAAAGTTTAAAATAGTCCAAGCAACATCATATACAATCAAACCCAGAAGGATGGGGGTGGAGACGGGATGGGTCTGTTGTCCTGGCTTTATCTGCTAGGCCTGCTAGCTTCTTTTCTTTTCCTTAATTTATATGACTATAGCCCTTTTCAAAACCTTATTCTTAAACTTGAAAACATGGTGTCATAGCTGCTAATTTTAGAAAGAAGAGGAGAGAGAAGGAAGAAGCAGACAGAGTAGCAGGAAGGGTGGCAACCCACTCCAGCCCCGCCTTCAGGTCCAGCCAGGGCCTCCTGGGCAAGAGGCCGGCTGGACCTCGCTGGTCCCTCCCTCCGCTCCTCAGCCAACTGCCCCTTGTGGTTGAGCCTAGGTGCACTCAAAGACCTGAAGCATCTGGGAATAATTTAATTCTCTCAAATGCACTAGTAATTGAAAATGATACCTTTCCAGCCATTTCCTCAAATGGAAGAAAAGAGAGACCCCTTGAAATAAATATTCAGCAAGAGCAAGCCTGGTGATGTCCACAATGGATTCAGAACTACACATCTGATCATCAGTGGCATGAAAGCAAAATGGCAAATTCTAATAATAGACTTTCCGTCCCCTGAAGACAGTTGGATGGATACAAAGTCAAAATCATTCAAGCGTCTTCTGTAGAACATTCTAAAAATAAAATCTATGGGTTCCAGAATCTTCCACAGGGAGGGACCACACGACGTATACAGAAATCCACAGCCAAGCTGTCTGTCATCGCCTGTTTCTCGGAGTTGGGTGTACACATGCCCCTTAGGTGGAGGTGAGCAAAGCCACAGGATACCCACAGCACATGCACCAGCAGGCCCAATCTGACTTCAAAAGATGGGAAATAAAGCAGCAAAATATCTGCTCCCTGCATCTACATGGAAATGAGATTCAGTTTTCAAATCATCCTGTCACCAAGACGGAAAAGAGACACTTCTTAGGTACTGAGTCTGATCGGTGGGATCAGCTCTAACCAAGTCAAAACAATCTCTAAATTTCAGTAGATTCAACAGAACTGTGTCACCTGATAACCAAGAGAGTAGAAAATTTGGTTTTGACTTGCTTCTTCTCATGGCAACTCAAAGTATTATTTTTATGTTGAAATGCAATACAATACACAATAAAAAAAACACATAAAGTTTTACAATAAAACACAATCTCAAAATTTTTAAACTTGAAGCAGATTGTTGTGGGCAGTAAATTCCCTCTCCTCTGCCACAACGACATTTTAACAAAGAAGATAGTTCTGGAAAAGAAAGACGGCCAGGCTGGAACCTCCACCCCAGGAAGACGAACAGGACTGGCCACTCAGTTCACTGCAGGAGAAAAGCCTGTCCCACAGAACTGAAAAAAGAAGACCTAACCTCTGCCTGAGCGGGAACGCACCACGATTGCATTTGATCACTTATCCTGGCCCTCACTGCAACTCAGGGAGGCAATTATAGCTGTGACCTCCCCATTCTACAGATGGGCAAACTGAGATTAGGCATGAAACGAGTAAGGGACACAGCTGGGTGTGAACCCAAACTCCGCCACCACCCAGCTCCTGGTAGCATCTGCCATAGTGTGACCACACAACCTCCCCCAGACTGCTGCCGAATTCACCTTCACGTACAGCACCTGCTGTTCCCGGGGCACACACGCCCGACTTTGGCCGGACTTTCTCTGAGGCCCGCTCAGATCCACAGCACAGCTCCCTCAGGGTGGAAAGTCCACCGGAGCTACTGAGCTTCCCCCCAAGGCAAAGAAGCATTCCTAGCCCTGGTGTTAGATCGTTCGATGACTGAGAGCTCTGGGAGGAGCTGGGGTGTCCCAGGCAGCAGCCACTCACCATATGGAACTGTTAAGTGCTTGATGTGTGACTAGTCCAAACGGAGATGTGCTGTGGGTATGAAATACACCCCAGCATGCAGAGACTTTATATGCAAATAAGAATGCAGAATACCAAGTTAACAATTTATACATTGATTGCATGTTGAAGCGATAATATCTGTCATATATTGGGTTTTGCTGTTGTTGTTTAGTTGGTAAGACATGCCTGACTCTTTTGCAACCCCATGGACAGTAGCCTGCCAGGCTCCTCTGTCCATGGGATTTCCTGGGCAATAATATGGAGTGGGCTGCCATTTCCTTCTCCAGGGGTCCTTCCCAACCCAGGGATCAAACCCGAATCTCCTGAATTGGTAGGCAAGTTCTTTACTGAGCCACCAGGGAAGTCCACATGTAAATTTTAATAATTTTAATAATTTCTATTTGTTTTGAATATGGCTACTAGAAAATTTAAGATTATATTTGCAGCTTATATCCTATTTCAATTGGACAGACCTGGTCTGTACCTTCTGGAGACCTTTGATTGTCTACTGAGTATAAAGCAGACTCTGTTGTGGTTCATTTGCTCAGATGTGGCTGTCCCTGTATTTGCCCTCGAGGGAGGAGAGCCAGAGGTCACCCCACCTGGAATTCTTTCTGGAAATCTTCAGCCAATGGGAGAGTAGCATGCTTTTTTCCTAAGAACCCAAAGCACAGGAAAGGTGAGCCCTCTTCTATCGTCATTTCCTTCAAGGACCAGAGCAAAGCAAATGATCTAAATAGAAGTAGACCATGGGTTGGAAAGATACCCCTGGAGGAGGAAATGACAACCCTCTCCAGTATTCTTGACTGGAAAATCCCATGGACAAAGGAGCCTGACGGACTACAGTCCATGGGATCTCAAAGAGAAGAACACAACTGTGCACTCAAGGCCACACGGTCACAAATGCAAGTCACGAACGCAAAAGCCACTCAGGTAATTTTTAAATGTTGGTAGCCAAGTAAAAACAAGAAAAAATATGAAAATAATTTCAATAACATATTCTAACCCAGTACATCCAAAATATTACCATTTTAACATAAAATATAAAAATTATTAGTGATGTTTCTTATATATATATATATATATTTTTTTTTTTTTTGGTCACACTAGGCAGGTTGTGGGATTCTAGTTCAAAGTGCAGAGTCCTAACCACTGGACCACCAGGGTATTCCCTGTATTCTTTTCTTCACATTGAGAGAGCCAATCCTTAGGTAGGTTGATAAGGAGTCGGGGCCCTCAAGCAGGAAAGGGTCCAGGGCTCTCAAGGAGGAGAAAAGGACAAACTTTTTTCCCTACATTCCTTAGTCTTAGTCACATAAGATGTTATTTTCTTTAAGCCCAGAGCTAATGATTAAACAATAAAACAAAAGATGTAGGTTGTGGGAATGGGTCTGGTAAGACCTTTCTATTGTTAGTTCTAATCTTCATTTAAAATGCATGTTGAGGGAGTGGGTCTGGTAAAAGCATTTAAGGCCTTGGTAAGACCAGTGAGCGGAACACTCTTTGTCCCCCTCGTGATGTCTGTGTCAGAAACTTTCTCTGTCCCTTTTGATACTTTAATAAAACTCTGCTACACAAAAGCTCTTGAGTGATCAAGCCTGGTCCCTGGTCCCGAAGCTAAATCTTCAGAGAACACAAATCCAACATCGTTCCCCATAAGCTATCAGCACTAAATCTTCAACATCTGAGATGCGTTTTACCCTCACTGCACACCTCCGAACACACGTGACCAGGGCTGCCAAAATGAACGGCACAATACGAGAATCTGAACGTCTATCACCCAACAAATCTTCAACCAGAGCAAAGTGCACAGAACCCCCATTATATTAAGGTCAATATCTACTGCTCTGTAAACTATGATAAGTCATACACTTTGAGCCACTAAGATTTATGTCTGCAAAGAGTTCTGATGGCAGCTGGAAAAAAGGACTCTGAGAATTTAAACAGAAAAAACAAAAAAGACAGTGGATGAAACTACCCTAATATAATGTGTGTTTGTGCACACACTAACATCATAAATACCAGCAATCATTAGGTGGTGGGGCTGTGGATTTTCTCTTTTTCCTTATACTTTTCTACACCTTACACATATCTAATGTTAATTTAGAAATTATAATTTTAAAATTAAAAGTGATTAAAACATCAAGTCATGAAATATTTATTGGATTACTATATGCCTGGTCCTAAGACCTTCTTGTTCTCCAGGAAGGATGATAAAACATCCGGGGACTGAAGAAAGAGCTAATATAACATTTGTAGGGAGAGGAAGGGGAGGATTTTTCAAGTTAGACATCTATTCCTACACTTTTACTGGGAATGTCAAAAATACATATGAGCAAGAGCTGTGGGGAATGTTGCGCTAAGTCAGCAGCAGAGACAAGTGTCCAGTGCAGATTAAACTGCATCTGTCTTGGCAACAGGGCTTGCAACTCTGTTGGCCCAGAGTTATGAGAGTTGCCCTGGTTTGGAAGGCAAGGCAGTTGGGTGGAAGTGCTCAGACTTGAAAAACAGGTGATCGTGCATTCTTTTGGCGTGTGCAAAATATGCATCAAATCATTTACAAAATGCCTGCAGCTGTTTGGTAGGCTACTCTGGGCTAGCCACAGGTACTAATTTAAAATCCAACCCCGCCTCGCTCACATGAGCGTGTGCACGCGCACACACACACACACACACACACACACACACACCTCTGGAGGAGCCAAAGAGCTAAGGATGCTGCAAAGCTTGTTCAGTATGTGTCTATGCCCAAAGCACCTCCCTCTCCCCTGGAGGATGTCATTTCCCAGCAGCAGCTGGTGCCCAGCCACGGGTGGCATTTCACTTAGGAAAGAACAAGCAGGTACCCTGCAAAGTGTGAAGGTCTGGGATTCCTTGTTGCATCTGTCATTGTCCTCCTCCCTAGGGGGCATGACTGCTGTTGGTGATTAGACGTTCCTGCTCAAGATTAAATCAGACTTGAACCCGTTTACCTCAAAAGGTAATGACCTAGATTAGGAGGTGTCAGGCTCGGAGAGTTGGGAGATACGGGGCATGTTGTCTAAGGGGTGCAGGGTTTCTTGGAGGGGATGACAATGTTCTAAAATTGACTACAGAGTTGAGAACTGCACAACTCTGTGAATATATTAAAAGCCACTGACTTGTATACCTTAAATGAACAAATGAGATGGTATGTGAATTACGTCTCAATAAAGATGTTAAGAAAAACAAAGCTCAGATGTGAAAACACCTCCTTTATATAAGCAATGGAGATCATAGTTATCTCAGGCACTGTATAAAGAATCAGAACGGCTATGTGCATCTTTCTTAGATTAAGACGCACACATTAGCAGTACTATCCTTTGCAAAGCATCCAGCATGTCTCTGCCAAAGGAAGGCAGGGTTCTCCAAAGGCTGAAGCCTTTTCACTGACCTTTCTGCTCCTCCCGCACTGCTGGCATCATCTGAAATAACCTCGTCCGTGATGTCTGCAGCATCCTTCTCAGGAACCAAAGGTAACGTGGATGGGCCAGCCTTGGGGATTTTTCTGGGATAATGTAAAGAAGGCAATACATCTTAGAAATGGCATTTTTCTCCATGTCCTATTGAAAAGCCCTTTTCCCAGTTTAAGCTTTAAGTGGCTACTTCATGAAAATCTCTAGAAAAAAAAAAAAAATTAGCTTCAGGCAGTGAAAGGCTTTGAGATGCTTTGGGATCGTTTAGGCCTCTCTGCCTAAATAAATCCAGATTCAAAAACAAATGTATCTGGACACCAGAAAGAGTCTGACTGACCATAACCTATGACCCCACAGTCCACTGCTGGCCTGTAAATATTTCATGCTTTACAGTTTCAGTTAGAAGAATTAAAGAACACAAGGAGAGGAAAAAAGATGTGTTAAACAGACAGCTCCTCCAAACCAAACAGACGCCTCCAAACCATTTCTCACATGTTTTCAGACTCTCAGCACATCCAGAGATTGTAAGTAGGGAAATTTAAACAATTAGATACGGAAAAATGAAGCTTCTTTAAAGCCACTCATCACTTTGACTTTTAAAAATGAGAATCACTTTTACGGCTGACCCCGCATTAGCGTGTGAATTTATTCTAAGTACCTCTCAGCGTCCAGTGCTTCTGGGTCCAGGTTTTGCAGCTTCAGGTCCCGAGTCTCGTCAGGTTCTGGGGGTGAGGAGACACCTATCTTCCCGTCCTCCGCAAAAGCAGGGAACTCAGGCCTGGGTTGCTCCTCTGCCTGTGGGGGCCCGGCCGGGCGGCCCCCTCCTGGGGCAACTTCAGCATCCATCCTCAGAGCCCCTTGCGAGCAGCCTGGGTCCCCAGGGCTTCCTGGCACAGCCGAGGCAGCAGCCGCACCAGAGAACATTCTCGTAGTACCTGTTTCAGGCAGGTCCTCAGACACACATGCCCAGGTCCCAGCTGTGCTCAAAGTGACGTCACCCTCTGCTTCCCCAGCAGCTCCGGCTTCCAAGCCGGGCTCCAGCGGATTCTCTGCTACTTCCCCAGCTGGGGGCTCCGGGGCGCCCTGGGTGCCCAGGGCATCTTGTGTTTCCGAGATGCCAGCTGCACCTGCACGCCTCCTCTCACCCCCAAGTGGGTCTGGGGTGCAGGGCTCACTGATGGCCTCGGGCAGAGGTGGGACATCCCTGTGGGGAGATGCTCCCTGGGCAGAGGTGGATCCTGGCATATCACCCAGAGCCCTGGGGTGAGAAGAGCCCCGGGGACAATCTTCTCTGGGTTGACTGTCCTGGCCGGCTGTTTCTTGGCTCTGTTTTCCAGAAGGAATGCTGTCATCTGGACCAGAGTCCCCTTCTCCGCGGCTCTGGGGAGCCACCTGCAACTCAGCCCCGGAAATCTCTGGAGAAGCCGCCTGTGCAGACAGACCTGAAGCTGCTTCCTGCGGGCCACCTGCCTGCTGTGAATGGGCCTGGCCTCCTCCAGGTCCAGGCCACCAGCCTTCCCCGGCCCCCTCCGGCTTCTTGCTGTCTGCCAGCATCTGCGGGGCCTCGCTTATTTCCTTCTCCTCACTGGCGCCCGGCAGGGTGTGCTCTGCGGCCAGCCCAGGCAGCTTTCCTGGAGCTGGATCCTGGGGACCCAGATGAGAAATCTCAGCCTCTATAGCCAGCTCTTGCTTCCTTTCCTTTGAGTCCACCCAGAGACCAGTGGGAAGGGTGGGGAGAGGGGCGACGGCCACTCTTTGAGTCCCATCTGGAAGCTTCTCTGGGCTTGGCACCGTGAGGCCCTTGCCCATCACCCTCTTCCTGGCTCCCGCCTTTTCTCCCTTTGTGCTCTGGGGCCAATCGGCGGCCAGGGCTCCAAGCACAGACGTCTCGAAGATCTTGGTGATGTGCTCCCTGAAATCAGGCAACCCAGAAAGCATCCCAGTCTGCCTGCAGCTTGCGTCTACACCAGCTGATGCTCCCTGCCTGGGGTCCTTGGAAGGCTCTAGCATCCTCTCCCTGCTGCCTTCGGTCTCTCTGGCTGCTTCCCCTGCCTTGCGCTCCTCACTGCCGGGGCGTGCTGGAATTTCACTGGGCTCAGCACTTGCACCAGGAGCTCCTGACCATTTCTCCTCCCCCGTGGTCTCCTTACCCTTGGCCAGAAATGGCATCCTGTCCAGGTAGGGCACAGAGTCCACAGGACCCTCCGAGGTTGCAGCTTTGGAGCTTCCAGGGCTGACTGGCGCTGCAGAGATCCCCTCACCTGCAGCTCCTGCTTGCAAGGAGGACTCAGCAGAGCCCTCCCTGGAGGAAGCCTTTTCCGAGGAAAGCAGGGGCTCCCGAGTGGAACAAGGGCTTTCCCCAGGGGCTCCGGGGCCTTGGGGTGAAACAGCTTTCATGACACTGTCTTCCAGCCCTTTCCTGGCAGCACCTTCGATGTGCAGGTAAGGAGTACCAGGGGCAGCCTCCTCCGGGGGTCCAGACGGCAGGAGCCTCTTTGGGTCGGGGACAACCTGCACTGCAGAAAGATCTGCCACGCTCCTGGGACTCTCAGCCAACTCCCTAGCTAGTGGCCAGGCATCCTGGCTGCTGGCCGAGGGCTGCTCACCTAGAGTAGAGGTAGAGGCTTCCTCCCCAGGGGAGGAGCGCTGCTCTATTTGGAGGGAGCCTGGCTCCCCCAGAGCCTGCCACATCCCCAGGACTCCTCTGTCTGCCTTCCCACAAGTCTCAGCACCATCCACACCTTGATCCTTGGCTGATGGGAAAATTCCAGAAAGCTTCGGGACCTCTGCATCCGAGGCAGTGAGGTGCTCCATTTCCTTCTGTGGGACCAACCCCGGTTGCTGCCCGCCCTCCTGGGTTTCTTCACCTGCCTCTCTCACTGGGGCATCCTGGGAGGGTGTGGCTCGGGGGCTGGCAGGTGCTGGAACCGGCTGGCTGTGAGCTGCCTCCAGGAGAGCTACTGAGTCAGGCCGACAAGGCGGGGCCCCCACGGTGTTTCCACTTGCCTTCTCTGTCTTGCCCAAGTCCTGGAGCTGGGGCCAAGCGTCAGCTGCTCCTGAAATGCCTGCATCCTCAAGACATGCTTCTTCATGCTGGCTGCCGGCGTTCAGCCCATCAACCAGCTCCTGTTGGGACTCGTTTGGCCCCTGCCCAGCACAGCTATATTCCTCTCTGCTCAAGCTACCTGCAAGAGAAGGGTCTTGGAAAGTGTCTGCTGCAGGAGATGAGCTCCTGGACGGCTGACTGCTGCTGCATTCTCCCTCTTGCCCCTTCTCCTTGAGTGCAGGCAACTCAGGCTTCATGGGTGCTGACAACTGCGACTTCTCAGTCGTAGGATTCTCCGGAACTGTGTCCCTGGGAGGTAAACTCGGAGCATCAGACAGACTGCCTTTGGGGAGCTCACTTGGAAGTTCCATTTCAGAAGCCTGTTGCTTTCCTCCATGAGTGGACAAGTTCACATCTTCCCGCGGTCCCACGGGTATGTGGATTTGCGGAGAATCAGCACCCAGGTTCTTAAAATCCGTATCACCTGGATAAGTCTCTTCCTTGCTTTCGCACCCTTGGGATGTCTCCCTGAGCATATCGACCGACGCTTCTGGGTGTGTCTGGGATGTTTGGAGATGGTTCTCAGGACACAGTAAGGGCCTCTCGGATGCAGTCACTTCTATACTGCTGTCGCCCGGGTGGGATAGGTTTCCCTGCCGATCCTGCTCCAGGCTGAGCATCGTGAGCCTGCAGTCCACTGCCCAGTTCTCCTTCTCGGGGGGAGGGGGCCCATCGGCGTGGACTTCCTGTCCAGCTGTGTCACGCCCCAGCCCACGGGGGTAGGGAGATGTCAGCGAGCCCTCCCCCTCCCCACGGCCGGGCCTCTGTGCGGATGGGTGGCTCCCCGACTTTATTTCAGGCATGCTCTCCGCCTCCTGGGCTTTGGGGACGACCTCTGGAGCAGGAGCCGACAGGAAATCCGATTTCTCAGATTCTAAAGCAGGAAGAGAGTCCATTCTTCCCAGTCCCTCCACGTCCTGAAGGGTGTCGGGACATTTGGTCTGCGGTCCCGGCCCCACCCAGATGGCTCCCCCAGGAAGAACACGTTCACCAGCTCCTTCTGGCCCTGAGGGTGGGCTGGGATGCTGTTCAGGGAGCTGGTGCAGTGAGCCCGACACGTGGTCCACTTGAGATTCTCCCATCATCCCACGGGCCACCACGTTCCAAGCTGCATCTTCTGAGGGAGAGTCAGACCTGTCCACGTGCCCGGGGATCTCCTCTCCGAGTGGCTGTGCTAGGACTGTGTTCGGAAGGCCTTGGCTCTCCTCATCTCCAGTCAGCTGTGAAACCTTGTCCTTGTCCACCTCTGGGTCAGGCTTGCAGTCCCAGGCCTCGGGTTGCTCTGCCTGTAGATTCCCAGGATCTGCACCATCAAGGGGCCCTGGGGCTGCTCCCTGTCCTCTAGGATCAGCCCCAGAGACTCTGCTTTCCTCGTTAGCCACAGTTGGGCCTTCGCGGGGCTCAGCTTCATCCTTCAGCCCTGGTGACTTGCTGGCACTCTCATCTGACGCACTGGGAGCAGGGAGAGCTGGAACCTCTGGTTGGACTTCATGGCTTAGCTCCCTATTCCCAAGCTCTGCCCTCTCCTCCGGGGGAATAGGAGCAGGAATCTCGCTGGGGCCTCCTTCCAGACCCTCTCCTTCTCCTCTGAGGTCTGATGCTTGCTTCTCCAGTCCTGACAACCCTGCTTCTGCCCACTCTGTAGCCGGATCTGTGAGAACAGGCACCTCAGCCACGGAAACCATCTCCCTGGCTTGTTCTGCAGCCATGGAGGCCAGAGCAGCTGGCTGGGAGGGGAAGCTTGAAGCTGGACCCATATCCTTGGTTGCGGTGTGTGGGGCAGGCTCAGAGCTCATGAACAAAATTCCCTCGGACTGGTCACCTGTCACCGCCCCAGTGACTTGACCGGGCTCAGCATCTTGGCTCCCGGTCTGTGAGTGACCCAGAGCATCAGGGGCACCCAGAGTCTCCTCCCAAGAGCCCTTGTCCCCCAGCGCCAGGGCAGCACCCGGTGAATCCCAGGGCAGCCCTGTGGGCGGGAGTGCTCCCATTGGCTGCTGGCAGCTTTCCTGGAAATCGGCCTTTGCTTTGGCTTCTTGGGCGGCCCCTGAACTGGTCCCAGTGGGAGGGCAGGCCCCAAGGAATCCCGCATCATCGGTAAAATCCTGAGGTGGCCCCTCCACTGGGCATTCGGGGGCTGGCTCTTGTGAGGTTGAGGTCTCGGGTTTTAGGGGAGGCTCCTCCAGGCTGGCTGAACTCTCCTGGCCTAGTTGGGCGGCAGGGGCCTTGGGGGCTCCCTGCCAGGACTCTGGCCATGGTAAGCCAGCTGCAGCCTCTTGCCCTTGGGACTCGAAATCACCAGGCCGGGCATCCTCTCCACGCAGCTGCACCTTCATCGGCTCTGGAGGAGCAGCTGGTGGAATTCCTGCCAACTGGTCAGTGGAGCTGGAGGAAGACACTCTCTGCCCTTCTTCTTCCTCCGAGCCTGTCTCTCCTCCGGCACTGGGGATGACAGAAACCACCTTGCACTGAGTCAAGTTGTCGTCCTGAGGGACCGAGGCTGCCGGGGCCTCTCCTGGGCCATTTGGAGAAAGTTCCCTCTGAGGGTGTTGAAAGAGGGGCCAACTTTCAGGTTCCCCTTCTGGGCTTGCCAAGGAACCTTCTAGGGGGCCCTCGGCAAAGCGCATGGAGGACGAGGGACTCTCCCGCTCCTGGGGCTCCGGTGCGCTGGGACGTGGAGAATCTTCTGGGCCCCTGGCTGCCTGTGGGTGCTCTCTCGGCTCAGTCACTTCTGGAGACACGAGGCAGGGGTCTGGACTGGCAGCACCTTCAGAAGCAGAGCTGGAACCTCCATGCCAGATGCTGCCAACAATGAAAACATGTAATGTTTCATCAGTTCTCATGGATGGCAAGGAGAGAGTAAAGCACAAGCAGAATCACCCCGCCCCTCTCCCACGAGAGGACGTAACACACCATCCTCATGCGGCTCATCCTCCCCATGAAGAGAGTCCCCTCCCCATCCCACCATGCCCATAACCATGACTTTCTCCAAAAATCAATGCAGAGAATCTCAAACATTCAGTCTGAGGTTTTCCATGCTGGTCAGTAGTGAATAGGGAAATTAAATACCAAGGAGATCAAACCAATCAATCCTAAAGGAAATCAACCCTGAATATTCACTGGAAGGACTGATACTAAAGCTGAAGCTCCAATACTTTGGTCACCTGATGCAAAGAGCCGACTCACTGGAAAAGACCCTGATGCTGGGAAAGATTGAAAACAGGAGGAGAAGGGGAGGACAGAGAATGAGATGGTTGGATGGCATCATCAACTCAATGGACAGGAGTTTGAGCAGTCTGGGAGATAGTGAAGGATACGGAAGCCTGCCTGGCATGCTGTGAGGTCACAAAGAGTTGGATGTGACTTAGTGACTGAACAAAAACAGCAATTATGGACTGAACTGTGTCCCCCTGAAAATCCATATTGAAGTTTTAATCCATAATGTGACTGTATATGTGGACATAGGGCCTTTAAGGAGGTAATTAAATTTAAGTGAGGTCATAAGAGTGGGGCGCTAATCTAGGAGAACTGAAGTCCCTGTAAGAAGAAGGGGGATACCAGGAGTTACTCATACAAAGAGGCCATAGCAGACCCAGCAGGAAGGTACCATCTGCAAACCAAGAAGAAAGGTCTCACCAGAAGCCACCTCTGCCAGCACCCTAACCTTGGAATTCCAGCCTCTGCAACTGTGAAAAAACAAAATTCTGTTGCTGAAGCTACCCAGTCTGTGGGTTTCTCTATGGCACTGTGAATAAACTGCTGCAATGGGTATATTGGATATTATACTACTATCCTTTCAACATTTTTAAGGTCTCAAATTGTCCAAATGAAAAGCTGGGAAAATACTAATGGACGAAATTTCCTGAACATCAGTGCTTTACATGGATTATCTCATTTAACCCTACCAATAGCCTTGCAAGGTGCATATTACTACTGTCATTTTGCAGAGAAGAATCCTGAGAACAGAGGGGTTAAGCTTGAATCTGACGGATCATGATCTTCTTATTCATTCTATGCCTCCGAAAGCAAAAACTTTTAAGAAGGGAGACTGAATGTTTGTGTCCCCCAAAATTCATATGTTGAAAACTGATCCCCAAGATGATGGTGAAAGGCTGAGGTTGCAAGCCACGTGCTACACTGGGATTCGTGGCCTCCAAAGGAGAATTCAGTCCGGGGCCAGAGACGAGGCTTGACTACAAGGAGCTTTTGTGTAGCAAGGTTTTATTATAAAAGCGCAATAGAGATAGGGAAAACTTCTGACATAGACATCAGAAAGGGACAGAAAGAGTGCCTGCTTGCTAGTTTTCAGCAAGATGTTTTATGTCTGTTAGCAAGCTGTTAATCGGACAAGAGAGACACCTCAAGGCTGAGGGAGTTATACCAGGCCCCTCTCCCACATTATGCATTTCTGAGATAGAATGGCACAAAGTGTGTTATCCCTGGCCATAAAACAACTGACATGAATATTGGTTTGTTGAGCCATCATCAGCCCAAGGTCTGAGAAAAGAAAAAAAAAAAAAAAAGGTTCATCTTAGGTGAACTGGTTTGAAGAAAGGCAAATTTTAAAGCAAGTACATAGTTGCATTAACATAGCTCAAGAAAAACACTTCTATAAGAAAAATGTATTGGTTATCTCAAGGTTTGAAAAAGTTAAGTTCAGGCAGAACCAGGTGTCCTCAACAGAGAAGGGGGGGGAAATGTCTGCCACTTGCAATTTATTTCCTCCCGCCACTTGGGGACCTCTGGCCTTCCTACCTATTAACCCTCTCAATGGTATTAGGAAAGGAGGGTCTTTGGAAGGTGATTAAGTCATGAGGATGGAGCCCCCATGAAGGGATTAGTGCCCTTATAAAAGAGATGCTGGGAAAGATTGGGGGCAGGAGGAGAAGGGGATGACAGAGGATGAGATGGTTGGATGGCATCACCGACTCAATGGACACGGGTTTGGGTGGACTCTGGCAGTTGGTGATGGACAGGGAGGCCTGGTGTGCTATGGTTCATAGGATTGCAAAGAGTCAGACATGACTGAGCGACTGAACTGAATTGAAAAGAGATCCCCAGAGAATTCCCTTGACCCTTTTGCCATGTGAGGACTCCCAGAGAAGGCATCCACCTACAAACTAGGAAGTGGGTCCTCACCAGATTTGAAATCTGCTGGCACCTTGATATTAGATTTCTAGCCTCCAGAATCACAAGCAACATGTGCCTGTTGGCTAGGCCATCCAGTCTATGTCATTTTTATAGCAGCCTGAATGAACTGGGACAGAAGGCAAGAGGCTCTTTACTTGACTCCATTCTAGCCTCTCACCAAGCCCCTCACCTATGAATTATACATGACATCACATGACAACCTCGGAGGAGGTGTGTTCAGGTGTTACTACACCAGTCATCCTGATTTAATGCCCATCTCTGCACATCAGTTCAGTATCAGTTCAGTTGCTCAGTCGTGTCTGATTCTTTGAGATTCCATGGACTGCAGCACACCAGGCTTCCCTGTCCATCACCAACTCCCAGAGCTTACTCAAACTCTTGGCTATTGTGTTGGTGGTGCCATCCAACCATCTCATCCTCTGTCGTCCCCTTCCCCTCCTGCCCTCAATCTTTCCCAGCATCAGGGTATTTTCAAATGAGTCAGCTCGTCGCAGCAGGTGGCCAAAGTATTGGAGTTTCAGCTTCAACATCAGTCCTTCCAATGAATATTCAGGACTGATCACCTTTAGGATGGACTGGTTGAACCTTCTTGCAGTCCAAAGCACTCTCAAGAGTCTTCTCCAACAGCACAGTTCAAAAGCATCAATTCTTTGGCACTCGGCTTTCTTCATAGTCCAACTCTCACATCCATACATGACTACTGGAAAAACCACAGCTTTGACTAGACGGACCTTAATGGTAAAGTAATGCCTCTGCACATATGACACTGAAAATATCTCAGATGGACCCGAGAGAGAGTTGGCTACTATCTCAACGAGATTAGCATTTTCAGACAAAAAGCAGGGCTCACAAGAGCAAAGAAGAGAAAACTAAAGAGGGTTAAGTTACATGAATCCCTCCAATTCTCAAGTGGTCATTATGACAGATGTGCCCATGGAGAGTCCTGGCCTTGTGCTGATGGACAGGGGTGAAACCCCTAGAATTGCAGGTAAGATTCCTTGACTTGACCTCTGCAGAGCAGGATTTCTGAAATTCAATGGATTGTTCCAGAACTAGCAACTCTGTACTTGTGAACCTATTTTCCTTTTAATAGGCACTTTATGCTTAATTGTGTTCCACTCATTAGGCAGGGGGTCAAATCGTTCAGTAGCTAATGAGATTAATAGCATGTAATTCAGAAATGAAGCATTCCTACTGATGTCTGCTTGTTCAAGAAGCATAGAACACAGCTCCCTCTGCGCTGGCAACAAAAGAACAAAGCGGCTTTACTGATATGCCTCTGAGAGCAGTGGCCAACTCAGGAGAGTGTGTGACTTCCCTTCAGGCTGCCTGAAGTCATGATCGTCTGGGGACAGGATGATAAATTCACTCCACTGGGGCACCCTGAAGACCTGCGGGTCTTATAAGAGAGCAACCAGGAATACATCCCCCAGAGTGTGAACACGGACTCCCTTCAAAATAATGACCCAGTCTTGGCTCTCATTCACCTGAACTAAGCACCTGTAATCTCTGTGACTGCCCATCAGAAGCCAATTTTTAAACCAGATTAAATTCACTCACCAGGAGGAGATTTGCCCAAGGACAGGAAAAATTCTACAAAGTATTTTGAAAGGGCCCTGTATTAATTGGAGCTTGCACAACGTCCTTCTGTGCTTCAAGATGGAATAAAATATGTGTAGGATGGAGGTTCAGCTCAGAATCTAAAGGCAAGCTCTTATGGGCTGGGCAGTGTGTTCTAAATGCAAGGCTCTCAGCCCAAAGGGAGGGGGCACTGCCTTTGAGCTGAGGAGGGCAGAGCATACAGACCACAGCTGCCCCGGTGCAGCCCTGATGCCCCCGCCAACAAAGGGAGAGGCACGGAGTGCAGAGACCTGGGAGGAGGGCTGATTTGCTGCAGCAAAGGGCTGAGCAGATGATGAAGATGCAGAGAAGGCCCTCCCCACCACCCGAGCCGGAGACAATCACATCCAGATGGGTTCCTAAGGCGTAGTTCCGAAGACGCACACTCAAGCCAACTAGGAATGCTTGAGAAGAGGAAGGAGACTGGCTGGGGGAAAAACAAACATGGTCTCTGCACTACCAGGCTTCAAGGGAACCAGCAAAACCATAAAGCAAAATCGCCAAGATGGACAACTGCCACATCCTGAGTATTTACTAAGGCCAAGCCCGCGCTAAGCACTTTTCAGTTCTGATGACATTTAATCCACACAGTAGCCAGCAGAGTGGATGTCGCCCCACCCCTCAATGCACAAATGAAAAAATATCCACACAGAGCTTCCAGACCAGACCTGGGTCGCACGCAGAACTCCTGGTACAAAGTGAGACCAAGCCCTGCCTGGCTCCAGGCTCCCGCCGCCTCTGGCTGCCTCATACTTGCTGGCCTCGCCTCTCCTGGACCAGGGCAGCAAACTCTTCTCCCACCCACTCCGGGCCCTGCACTCTGTTCTCCAGGCTGCAGCCAGAACTACAGCTTAGACACGAAAGCCTGATCCTGTCACCCTCGTGGGAAGACCCTCCGGTGATGACTTCAGTTTGCAGTCATCTGTGCCCCCAGCCTGCCTTTCCCGCAGCATCCCACACAGAGCTCCCCATCCCTGCATCTTCCTGGAGCTGGAGCGCTCCTGCTTCTCCCTGAGAATCTCAGACCCAATCTCCACTTCTCAATGAAGCCTCCCTGGCCTGGCCTCTGGGATCAGATCTCCTTTGACAGCCCCACTGAGTGAGGGCAGTAGTCATGGCTACCATTAAGAAGGATGACCATTCCTCCCTCTGGAGTATGATGGAGACTGGGTCTTGCCTCTTTTAAGTATTATGTCTCTGGTGCTTGGCATATAGCAAACACTGAATATATGAATGTGTCAGTGGATGGATGGATGGATGGGTGCATGAATGGATGGATGGATGGTTAGGCTGTTGTTTTTCAGTCGCTCAGTCATGTCTAACTCTTTGCGACCCCATGGACTCAGCACTCCAGTCTTCCCTGTCCTTCACTATCTCCCTGAGCTTGCTCAAACTCATGTCCATCGAGTTGGTGATGCCATCCAACCATCTCATCCTCTGTAATCCCCTTCTCCTCCTGCCTTCAATCTTTCCCAGCATCAGGGTCTTTTCCAATGAGTCAGCTCTTCGCATCAGGTGGCCAAAGTATTGGAGTTTCAACTTCAGCATCAGCCCTTCCAATGAATATCCAGGATGGATTTCCTTTAGGATTGACTAGTTTGATCTCCTTGCAGTCCAAGGCACTCTCAAGAGTCTTCTTCAACACCACAGTTCAAAAGCATTAATTCTTCAGCTCTGAGCCTTTTTTATTGTCCAGCTCTCACGTCCGTTCATGACTACTGGAAAAACCATAGCTTTGACTATACAGGCCTTTGTCAGCAAAGTAACGTCTCTGCTTTTCAATATGCCATCTAGGTTTGTTGTAGCTTTCCTTCCAAGGAACAAGTTCCTTTTAATTTTGTGGCTGCAGTCACCGTCTGCAGTGATTTTGGAGCCCAAGAAAATAAAATCTGCAATTGTTTCCACTTTTTCCCCATCAATGAGACCTGATGCCATGATATTTGTTTTTTGAATGTTGAGCTTTAAACAAGTTTTTTCACTCACATATCTAGAAAAGGACTAAAATCATTAATGGAGACATCTTCTCATGACTAGCAGCAAGCTTCTACCAAGATCTGTGCTTGACTGCACGTACCCCCTTCACTGAAATCATATATAACACTGACTTTCGCCCCACCTCTTTGGAGCAGTTCCTCAGAGTTCTCTGAAATGCTGTCTCCCAGTCTATAGCCCTCATTTTGCCCCCAATAAAACTTAACTCACAACTCTCACATTGTGCTTCTTTTTTTTTTTTTTTTTCAGTTGACAATGGGATGAATAGATAAGTAAAGAAAAAAAATTTTTTTAACTGACACCGTAACTGCTCACTTAGGTTGACTCTTGCACTGTGGGTATGGATCACCATTCCAGAGACTTCAGAGAAGCAATTTACATTCTGAGTGATCTGTGCAAAGAACTCTCAAGTTAATAAGGCAATGACAACCGCCATGCTTTAACAACCATAACATGGTATTTCAGAGAAAGGCACCTCTTCAGCAACTTCTTTGTGATCCTAGCAAATTAGGTCCGATCCACATTCTCGGTCCTAACTTGTCCGAACAACACTCCCTACATGGATGCCAGGGAGCTGCTGACCTTGGCAACCCCATCAGACTCAACTGTATATTTTAAATGCAGTTTTAACTCTTTTCTGTGCTCATTCTGTGTTAGAAAAAAGAAAGACCACAATGCTAGGGCAATTCAAGCAATAGATGAAAGGAAAATATTGGTAGGGTCTAAAACGTTATTGGGGAGAAACGGGTATGTGCAAGTGAATAAAATACCAAAGCATTCTTAATATTTAGCCTACACTTTGCCATGTGAACTTTTATATGACTTTAAGGTCAAGGTGTTGGCACACTCATGAGACTCCATTATCCAATGCGAAGAACTGACTCATTTGAAAAGACCCTGATGCTGGGAAAGACTGAAGGCGGGAGGAGAAGGGGACGACAGAGGATGAGATGGTTGGATGGCATCACCGACTCGATGGAAATGAGTGTGAGTAAATTCCGGGAGCTGGTGATGGACAGGGAGACCTGGCGTGCTGCAGTCCATGGGGTTGCAAAGAGTCGGACACAATTGAGCAACTGAACTGAACTGAACTGAAAGGTCGATGTGTTGGCACACTCACGAACTCAATTATCCAGCATAATGGAGGTGGGTACAGGCAACTGAATTCCAAAGAAAGTTAAAAAACTGTCTTGTCGTCGATTTTTCTCAGCACTCCTCACGTGGGGCTGACCCAATTGTGTGGTCCCTAGCTTCAGTGCTGGGCTTCAAGTGTGACCCATAAGCCTTCCCTGTAGCTGGAATGAATTCTGTGTCTCTTCCTTCTGTCTGTCACTGTACTTCAAATGAATGTAGATATTAGCACAAGAAAACAGAAATTCACTTAAATACATTTATGGCATAATAATTATTTCTGCTCATTTGAATGCTTCTTAACAGTCAAACATGAAAAATAAAACTACAATCCCATCAGAGGAGATATCTGGGGCACTTTTTGTTAATTTTTTTTAAAATTTTATTTTATTTTTAAACTTTACAATATTGTATTGGTTTTGCCAAATGAATCCGCCACAGGTATACATGTGTTCCCCATCCTGAACCCTCCTCCCTCCTCCCTCCCCATACCATCCCTCTGGGTTGTCCCAGTGCACCAGCCCCAAGCATCCAGTATCATGCATCGAACCTGGACTGGCGACTCGTTTCATACATGATATTATACATGTTTCAATGTCATTCTCCCAGATCTTCCCACCCTCTCCCTCTCCCACAGAGTCCATAAGACTGTTCTATACATCAGTGTCTCTTTTGCTGTCTTGTATACAGGGTTATCATTACCATCTTTCTAAATTCCATATATATGCGTTAGTATACTGTATTGGTGTTTTTCTTTCTGGCTTACTTCACTCTGTATAATAGGCTCCAGTTTCATCCACCTCATTAGAACTGATTCAAATGTATTCTTTTTAATGGCTGAGTAATACTCCATTGGGTATACGTACCTCAGCTTTCTTATCCATTCATCTGCTGATGGACATCTAGGTTGCTTCCATGTCCTGGCTGTTATAAACAGTGCTGCGATGAACACTGGGGTACATGTGTCTCTTTCAATTCTGGTTTCCTCAGTGTGTATGCCCAGCAGTGGGATTGCTGGATCATAAGGCAGTTCTATTTCCAGTTTTTTAAGGAATCTCCACACTGTTCTCCATAGTGGCTGTACTAGTTTGCATTCCCACCAACAGTGTAAGAGGGTTCCCTTTTCTCCACACCCTCTCCAGCATTTATTGCTTGTAGACTTTTGGATCGCAGCCATTCTAACTGGCGTGAAATGGTACCTCACAGTGGTTTTGATTTGCATTTCTCTGATAATGAGTGATGTTGAGCATCTTTTCATGTGTTTGTAAGCCATCTGTATGTCTTCTTTGGAGAAATGTCTATTTAGTTCTTTGGCCCATTTTTTGATTGGGTCATTTATTTTTCTGGAATTGAGCTGTAGGAGTTGCTTGTATATTTTTGAGATTAGTTGTTTGTCAGTTGCTTCATTTGCTATTATTTTCTCCCATTCTGAAGGCTGCCTTTTCACCTTGCTAATAGTTTCCTTTGTTGTGCAGAAGCTTTTAAGTTTAATTAGGTCCCATTTGTTTATTTTTGCTTTTATTTCCAATATTCTGGGAGGTAGGTCATAGAGGATCCTGCTGTGATGTATGTTGGAGAGTGTTTTGCCTATGTTCTCCTCTAGGAGCTTTATAGTTTCTGGTCTTATGTTTAGATCTTTAATCCATTTTGAGTTTATTTTTGTGTATGGTGTTAGAAAGTGTTCTAGTTTCATTATTTAACAAGTGGTTGACCAGTTTTCCCAGCACCACTTGTTAAAGAGATTGTCTTTAATCCATTGTATATTCTTGCCTCCTTTGTCAAAGATAAGGTGTCCATAGGTGCGTGGATTTATCTCTGTGCTTTCTATTTTGTTCCATTGATCTATATTTCTGTCTTTGTGCCAGTACCATACTGTCTTGATGACTATGGCTTTGTAATAGAGCCTGAAGTCAGGTAGGTTGATTCCTCCAGTTCCATTCTTCTTTCTCAAGATAGCTTTGGCTATTCGAGGTTTTTTGTATTTCCATACAAATTGTGAAATTATTTGTTCTAGCTCTGTGAAGAATACCGTTGGTAGCTTGAAAGGGATTGCATTGAATCTATAAATTGCTTTGGGTAGTATACTCATTTTCACTACATTGATTCTTCCAATCCATGAACATGGTATATTTCTCCATCTATTTGTGTCATCTTTGATTTCTTTCATCAGTGTTTTATAGTTTTCTATATATAGGTCTTTAGTTTCTTTAGGTAGATATATTCCTAAGTATTTTATTCTTTCCGTTGCAATGGTGAATGGAATTGTTTCCTTAATTTCTCTTTCTGTTTTCTCATTATTAGTGTATAGGAATGCAAGGGATTTCTGTGTGTTGATTTTATATCCTGCAACTTTACTATAATCATTGATTAGTTCTAGTAATTTTCTGGTGGAGTCTTTAGGGTTTTCTATGTAGAGGATCATGTCATCTGCAAATAGAGTTTTACTTCTTCTTTTCCAATTTGGATTCCTTTTATTTCTTTTTCTGCTCTGATTGCTGTGGCCAAAACCTTTTTCAATTTTTCACCATTGAGGATAATGTTTGCTGTGGGTTTGTCATATATAGCTTTTATTATGTTGAGGTATGTTCCTTCTATTCCTGCTTTCTGGAGAGTTTTTATCATAAATGGATGTTGAATTTGTCAAAGGCTTTCTCTGCATCTATTGAGATAATCATATGGTTTTTATTTTTCAATTTGTTAATGTGGTATATTACATTGATTGATTTGCAGATATTGAAGAATCCTTGCATCCCTGGGGTAAAGCCCACTTGGTCATGGTGTATGATCTTTTTAATGTGTTGTTGGATTCTGATTGCTAGAATTTTGTTAAGGATTTTTGCATCTATGTTCATCAGTGATATCGGCCTGTAGTTTTCTTTTTTTGTGGCATCTTTGTCAGGTTTTGGTATTAGGGTGATGGTGGCCTCATAGAATGAGTTTGGAAGTTTACCTTCCTCTGCAATTTTCTGGAAGAGTTTGAGTAGGAAAGGTGTTAGCTCTCCTCTAAATTTTTGGTAGAATTCAGCTGTGAAGCCGTCTGGACCTGGGCTTTTGTTTGCTGGAAGATTTTTGATTACAGTTTCAATTTCTGTGCTTGTGATGGGTCTGTTAAGATTTTCTATTTCTTCCTGGTCCAGTTTTGGAAAGTTGTACTTTTCTAAGAATTTGTCCATTTCTTCCACATTGTCCATTTTATTGGCATATAATTGTTGATAGTAGTCTCTTATGATCCTTTGTATTTCTGTGTTGTCTGTTGTGATCTCTCCATTTTCATTTCTAATTTTATTGATTTGATTTTTCTCCCTTTGTTTCTTGATGAGTCTGGCTAATGGTTTGTCAATTTTATTTATCCTTTCAAAGAACCAGCTTTTGGCTTTGTTGATTTTTGCTATGGTCTCTTTTGTTTCTTTTGCATTTATTTCTGCCCTTATTTTTAAGATTTCTTTCCTTCTACTAATGCTGGGGTTCTTCATTTCTTCCTTTTCTAGTTGCTTTAGGTGTATTTTTGTTAATTTTTAATCTAATAAGATATTTATTGGATAAAATTAGTCAGATGTGATTACAAAGTGAAATTTCTGTAACTGTTATTCACAATTAGTCATTAAATGTCTTTAACGCTGTATACAGGTAGTTTTTTGTTTGTCTTATGCATATTTATATATAAATATATATGGCTTCCCTGATGGGTCAGATGATAAAGAATCCACCTGCAATGTGGGAGACCTGGATTTGAAACCTGGGTTGGGAAGATCCCCTGGAGGAGTGCATGGCAACCCACTTCAGTATTCTTGCCTGGAGACTCCCATAGACAGAGGAGCCTGGCAGGCTACAGTCCATGGGGTCACAGAGTCGGATACGACTGAGTGACTATGCACACAGCACAGCACATATATTCCTTTTCAGATTCTTTTCCATTATAGGTTATTACAAGATACTGACTAGAGTTTCCTGTGCTACATAGTAGGTCCTTGTGACTTACTTACTTTATATATGGTAGTGTGTATATGTTAATCTCAAATTCCCAATTTACCTCTACCACCCCGGCCAGCCTCCACTGTGCTCTTTGGTAATGATAGTTTTGCTTTCTTAGAGATATTTATTTTTATGCACAATAAAAAAAAAGATTTTTAAAACTCTAATAAGCACAAATCAAGAAAGTAGGCAGAATATTTATCTGAGAACATGAAGATATCCTGAACTGCAAGTTAAATCCTACTAGTCATCCTTGGAGGAGAAGGCAATGGCACCCCACTCCAGTACTCCTGCCTGGAAAATCCCATGGATGGAGGAGCTTGGTAGGCTGCAGTCCATGGGGTCACTAGGAGTCGGACACGACTGAGTGACTTCACTTTCACTTTTCACTTTGATGCAGTGGAGAAGGAAATGGCAACCCACTCCAGTGTTCTTGCCTGGAGAATCTCAGGGATGGAGGAGCCTGGTGGGCTGCTGTCTATGGGGTCGCACAAGTCGGACACGACTGAAGTGACTTAGCAGCAGCAGTCGTCCTTGGAAAAAATGCAAATGACAGTTTTGCCCATATGATTAGATTATGGGGTATTTATTTTGATACCACAAGGGTATTTTGAATAAGAAATAGTGGTAAACATATTTTTGTTATATTCCTTCTTGATAAGGCTTCTGACATATTTTATAAAAATTTTCCTCCCTTAGCCAACAAAGTACAACAACAGGGAACATAATGCAGTTTTCTCTTGATGACTGAAAAGCCTTTCAGGGAATTTGGGCCACCCTCCGAAAAAGAAGATATTACCAATGTTGCCCGTGTGAGACTGAATTCAAAAACGTGACTAAGGATTTCTTGTTAGAACAATCCCCAGCCACAAGCCATTTTGCTGAGATGTGTCTCTCTGTAATCCCATTGGTCTACATGGCAGGGGGGCTTGTCGGGGGAGCGGGGGGTGATGAGTCAACATTAGTGGGGGCCAAGCTGGTTCAATGTCAAAGACATAAAGACCATCCTAGGCTCCTTCCCGGCTCTAACACAGCAGCAGTGACGCATTTTGGAAGATTAATTGCTGTCAAAGTTGGCATTTGAGGCTGTAAAAAAGACACAAGAGACAGCAAGTGTCTGCAATACAAGCTGCTCTTGAAGAGAAAAAAGAAACAACTCTTGCTCCTGGCATCCTCTCTCTTATTTTTTTTTTCTAGAAGGACTCCCCACTGTTCCCAAAATAAATGCCAGGTGTTTTTTGCTGCATTTCCATTTAAAGAAAGAAATTTGATACAGTAGATTGTCCAAGGTTTTCAGGGAGCCAGGGTTGGAAAATGTCATATAAAGAATTATTAACTAACAGGGGCTTGGGCTGATAGGAGATTGGCTTCTTTCGGAGTCGTGGGAGATGAAGGGCAGGGATCCCTGGAGATGGAAAGGAGCAGAGTAAGCCCTGCTATTGCCTCAGCTTACGGCCTGGAGAGTGTCCCAGGGTAGGGGACCCCAGCTTGAGCCAGTTAGCCTCCCTGACTTAAGGAGATGAAACTGGATGTCAGCAGTGACCAAGGCATCTAGAGTTCCCAAGACAAATTACCAAGACGCAAAAGCTGCACAAAAAGAAAACTCCAGAGATACACAAAATACTGATTGGCGTGTATATGTATGGAAACCACAGGAGACGAGGTACCGACCGCCTGCAAGGTTTATAAGTGAGAATCCTTAAAGCTAATACAGGGCTGGGAATAGTTCCCATTCCTACCAACCAGGGTGGAAAACTTCATAATTGATGGGACATCTGTTAGAGTGCTAAGAAGGCTCTTGCCTCAGTAGTAGAGAAAATTAACACTGCTCTAGTCCCTCCTAACAAAGCTTAAAAGCAAGACCCCAAAAGAATAAGCTGTTCCAAATAACTGCATCCCAGAGCAGAGTTCAAGAATATTTATAGGAATTCAAAAATATCCAGAATCTGGAAGCATAAAGTCCACAGTGTCTGGCATTCAAAGAAGCAGGAAAAGAGACCCATATTGAAAACTCAATTCATCAAAGCCAACCCAGAAATTGTGCAAATAACAGAATTAGTACACAAAGACTTTTTTAAAGTAATATAACTGCAGTACATATGTTCAGGATGCTAGAGAAAAGTACATGTGTTATGAATTGGACATTGAGTGTTATTGGATGCTAGAGTGTTAACTACAGACATGGATGATAGTAATATAAAAAAGACCTAAATCAAACTTCTAGAGGTGAAAAATACAGTTCCTGAAATGAAAAACACACTGGGATGGATTAAAAACAGATTAGTCATTACAGAGAAAATTAGTGAACTTGAAGACATAGCAATAGAAATTCTCCCAAAATGAAACACAAAAAGACTTGAAAAGAAGAAGAACAGATTCAGATTATCAGTGAACAGCAGGACAACTTCAAGCAGCTGGAGGCATGTGTAGCTGGAGTCCCAGGGTGGAAGGGAGATTAAAAAAAAACAACACTTGAAGAAATAATGACTGCAAAATTTCCAAATATAATGCAAACTGTAAACCCACAGACCCACAAATCTAACTATTAATAATTTCAAGCATAAAAAATAAGAAGACACTTACACCAAGGCATATCATAACCAAATTGCTCAAAATCAGTGAAAAAGTAAAATATAATAAAGTCAGTCAGAGCAGGAAAAAAGACAGAAGAACAAACTTAGGATGACATCAGATTTTGGTTGGAAACAATGCAAGCTACAATACAATGGAGCAATAAAAGGGAAAAAAAAAAAACTGTCTACTTGTAACTCTTTGCCCATTGAAAATAAATTTATAAAACATAGATGAAATAAAGATTTTTTTCAGACATACAAAAGCTAAAAGAATTCAACCCCAGCAGATCAGTATTTCAAGAAATATTGAAGGCAGTCCCTTAAATCGAAAGAAAATAATACCAGATGGCCATCAGTATTTATATAAAAGAATAAAGAGCACCAGAAATGCTAACTATGCAGGTAAATGTAAAGTCACTTTTCCTTATTATTTAAGTGGCTTTTAAAAGATAACTGGCTATGTAAAGCAAAAATAACATATATTGTAGGATTTGTAACACAATAGAAGGAGTAAAATGTCTATCCACAATAACAGAGGGGTGGCCGGGTGGGGGGTTAAAAAACAAAACAAAACAATAGCACAAAGGCCCAAAGTGGAGAAACCCAAGTATAATTTTGCAAGATTCTTCTAATATATGCGAAAGGTGCAATATCACTTAATAGTAGATTGTGATACATTAAAGATACATATTATAGATCCTGAAGCAACCACTTAAGATAACACAAATACTGTAGCTAATAAATCTAAAGGGAAGTAAAGTACAATTGTAAAAATAATGAACATTTTTAAAAGGCCAAAAAGGAAGGAAAATGAACCAAACAAGAGACGGACAGAGAAAACAATAGGACTGTAGATTTAAACCAACCATATTAATAGTCATGTTAAATGTAAATATTATAAGCACTCCAGTCAAAAGCTGGAGATATTCAGAGTGCATCGAAAAAGCAAGACCCAACTTATATGCTGCCTACAAAAAAGGCACTTCAAACTTTGCTTAACAAGCACAAATCTGTTAAGAGTCAGAAAATGAAGGGGGGAAAGATATAGCATGAAAACACCAATGAGTAGAAAGCTGTTGTCTCTATATTACATCAAAGTCAATTTTAGAGCAAAAACATTACCAAGTGGAAAAAAGATTAAATGAAAAAGAGGTCAATTCATTAAGAGGATGTAACCGTTCTGAAAGTTTATCTACCTAATAACCGAGCTTCAAAGCACATAACACAAAAACTGATAAAAGGAGAAATGAACAAATACACGATTAAAAGGTAATAGTTCCATACACTTTTCTCAATAATCGATAGAAGAGATAGACAATCAGCACGGATACAGAAGACTGGAACAACTACTACAACCAACTTGACTCTCTGACATTTATTGAACACTAGTCAATAGTGGTGGAGAAGGCGATGGCGCCCCACTCCAGTACTCTTGCCTGGAAAATCCCATGGACAGAGGAGCCTGGTGGGCTGCAGTCCATGGGGTCGCTAGGAGTCGGACACGACTGAGCAACTTCACTTTATTTTTTCACTTTCATGCATTGGAGAAGGAAATGGCAACCCACTCCAGTGTTCTTGCCTGGAGAATCCCAGGGACAGGGGAGCCTGGTGAGCTGCTGTCTGTGGGTCCCACAGAGTCGGACATGACTGAAGTGACTTAGCAGCAGCAGCAGCAGCAGTCAGTAGTGGCAGGATTAATTTTTTTCAAGTGTAAGTGAAACATTTATAAGACAGATGATATTCTACACATTAAAAAAACTCAATAAATTTTAAAAGATTTAAATTATTCAAAGCATATTATCTGGTTACAATGGAATTATATTAGAAATCAATAACAGAAAGGTAACTGGAAAATCCCCAACTATTTGGAAATTAAATAATACACTTCTAAATAGCCTATGGGTCAAAGAAGAAATGAAATTGATACATTAGAAAGTATTTGAACGAAATGAAAACTCAAATATCAAAATGTGTCAGATACAGTTAAAGCAGCATTTAGAGTGGCTTTTAAGACACTCAAGCACCTATACTAAAAAAAGGTAGATTCAAAGAAATGACCTGTTTCTACCTTAAGAAACTAAGAAACTGTAACACGTGTTATACTTAACACTACTGAACAGTACTACTAAACACTACATTGGTTAAGGTGGTAAATGGAACGCTTTGCCTTTTTAAACCACAGTGAAAACAATTTTAAAACATCAGTAAGTAGCAATGTGTAAAAGAAACCAGATACCAGAGTATACATACTGTTCAGTACCATTTACACGAAGCTCAAGAAGTGGCAAAACTAGTCACTGGTGGTAGAAGTTCAAATAGTTGTTATTCTAGGACAGAGGCACTGGGGAAGTGACGTGAGTGCATGAACGGGGCGATGGAAACAGATGTGAGTGTGATTACAGATGCGCAGGAGTGCAAATACTCGTCAAGCTCAGATTTACACACTTAAACAGTATGCAGTTTATACCGATAAATAAAAGGCAACTGGGAAAAAAAGAAACTACGCAGACCAAAAATACTGGTGCTTGCCAGGGGAGGGAGGAAAGGAAGGAGGGAGTAAGGGATGAATAAGCGGAACCCAGGAAAAGTTCAAGGCTGGGAAACCATCCTGTACGATGTTATAATGGTGAACACATGACAATGTATAATACAAAGAGTGAACCTTAATGGAAAGTACAGATTTTAGTTCATAATTATCAACACTTGTTCATTAACTGTAGCAAATGTACCACATTAATGCACAATCTTAATAATAAGGGGGAACTGTTGGTGATGGACAGGGAGGCCTGGCGTGCAATTCATGGGGTCGCAAAGAGTCGGACACGACGGAGCGACTGAACCGCACTGTACAGAGAAGGGATGGCTTCAGGGAGTTCTCGGTACTCTTGTTTTTCGGTAAAACTGCTCTAAAAATAGCTTATTAATTATTCAAATATAGTATACATTTATATAACATTTATATTAACATGTTTAAATATTTTTAGATTTACATATATAATTTATTATCGTATATATTTAATAGTTTATAATTTTTTTAAACTGACTCATTGGAAAAGACCCTGATGCCGGGAAAGATTGAAGGCAGGAGGAGAAGGGGACGACAGAGGATAAGGTGGTTGGATGGCATCACTGAGTCAATGGACGTGAGTTTGAACAACTTCCGGGAGTTGGTGATGGACAGGGAGGCCTGGCATGCTGCAGTCCATGGGGTCTCAAAGAGTCGGACACGACTGAGCGACTGAACTGAATGATACATAAAATGTATACATGTACAGAGCTATCACAATCAATGAAGAACTAGAAATCAACAGAGAACTCTGAGGGAAACACACCAATATTTTAAGAACAGTTGTCTGTAGGTGCTGATTGCTCTTCCCACTCTACTTTCTAATTTCCTTTGTTCCCAAGTACTGTTTCAGACTGGAACAGCACCATTCCTCTTCACTTCTTAAAGGTTCTGGGCTGAAAACAGAAGAGCAGACGCACACCTAACTCAGCACACGATATTCTTTCCCAGCCAGCGTCAAAAGTCCGAGAGCGCCCTCCTTGCCTCCCTCCCTCTCTCCTCCCCGTGTTTACTTCCTGCCAGAGATAAACAGTGACTCAGAAGTTGGACCGGCCGCACCCGCTCTGTGACACACCCTGCCTTGGCAGGAGCCTGTTACAGATCCGGGATCCGGAATCTAGGACTTCACAAAGCTTCGTTTAAAGGAACAGAATCCACTGCTTTAAGAAACATGGGGGGAGGGCCGGTAATGAAGCGCCGGCCCTCGGCCACTGCTCATAAAACTGACCAGATCTTTTTCGATTTTTTTTCTGGGTCTGAGAACCGACCTTCTTTAAAACAGACTGGGGTTTGCTTTCTAATTATGGAGACCACGACACAAATCTTTTCAGGCACCTGTAAGAACTCAGCCTCATGATTGTGGGCCTGGGCTTTGGCATCAAACCAAACTGGATTCTAGCCCTTAGCACGCCAGGTTCTATCTGTGTGACCTGGGGGCTAGCTAGTTCCTTAACCTCTCTGAACCTCAGTTTCCTCATATAACCCCTCAGATCACCTGCATTCATCCACAGAGTTGCTGGGTAAGGTATGTGTTTATGTCCTGAGCCCACTGACCAGCATGCAGTGGCCTTGGTTCAAAAATAATCGATAAGGAAAATGAATCTGAAAAAGAATATGTAGTTGGTGTTGTTTAGTCGCTAAGTCATGTCCGACTCTTTCTGACCCCATGTAGCCCGTCAGTCTGTTCTGTCCATGGGATTTCCCAGGCAAGAATACTGGAGTGGGTTGCCACTTCCTCCTCCATGGGATCTTTCCAACCCAGGGACTGGACTCTGAATCCCCATTTCCTGCATTGGCAGGCAGGTTCTTTACCACTGAGCCACCAGGGAAGCCTACATATATATATATTGAATCACTTCGCTGTACAACTGAAACTAACACAACATTATAAATCAAGCATACTTCACCTGGTGGCTGAGATGGTAAAGAATCCGCCTGCAATGCAGGGGACCCCGGTTTGATCCCTGGGTTGGGAAAATCCCCTGGAGAAGGGCACGGCAACCCACTCCAGTATTCTTGCCTGGAGAATTCCATGGACAGAGGAGCCTGGTGGGCTACACTCCACAGGGTTGCAAAGAATCAGGCATGACTGAGTGACTAACACACTTCAAATTAAAAAATAAAAATGAGTTTTTAACAAGTCAGTACGCGGGAATTCCCTGGTGGTCCACTAGTTAAGAATCTGCCTTACAATGCACGGCACTCAGTCCAGTCCCTGATGGGGAACTAAGATCCCCTATGTCACAGGGCACACACTAGAGAGAATCCCAGGACTGCAACTAAGGTTCAATGCAGACAAAATAAATAAATTAACAAATATTTTTAAAAATACATAAAAATTAAAAAGTCAGCACAATAAGTCCCCTACAGAGGAACCTCTAAGTTTTTAATTTTCAAGGTCCCAACCCTCCAATCACAGAATTGGTTCCCCTGGCAGCCAGCCCCCACTTTTGAGTGCGTTCCAAAAGCTGCTTCATTAGCATAACAAAAGACACCTTTATTGCTCTCACCACTTAGGAAATTCCAAAGGTCTTAGGAGCTCAGTGCCAGGGCTGGGATGAAGACCAAATATATGTTTCTTATTATCAATCACAAGACCACAGGTATACAGCAGGAAATGAGCCATCTGTGAAGCACAAAGGAGAACACTGCTCTTCTCTCAAATGTGGGGGGCCGCCCTAAGTTTCCCCTAGTTTGAGACAGGGTTTGTGATAGTCATTTCGCTGTCTGGTCAGACTGGTACCTGGTAGCAACAGGGTTTCCTCCTGGACACTGGGTCTGTGACTATGGAACCTGGCAGGTAGACCTGATCAGGCCAGTTTTTCATATCTCAGCAAATGTCTCCGTTTACTTAACTGCTCAAGCCCAAACTTCAGGAATCTTCTTGATTCTTCTCTCCCTCCTAAATCCCATCCTTCAGCAAGTCCTGGCATCTTTAGCTTCAAAATACGCAAGATATGCAAAGCTGCATATGTTTCTCCATCTTCACTGTTATCACCCTAGTCCTTGCATCATCAGTGGGTCAATATCACCCACAGAAGGGTAAAACTGGCTCTCAGGAGGCAGAAAAAAACCCTTAGCTATTACATCTGAGCATGTTTATGTGCTCAGATACTCGGTCATGTCCGACTCTTTGCAACCCTATGGACTGTAGCCTGCCAGGCTCCTCTGTCCATGGGATTCTCCCAGCAAGAATACTGGAGTGGGTTGCCATTTCCTCCTCCAAGGGATCTTCCCTACCCAGGGACTGAACCAGAGTGTCCTGCGTCTCCTGCATTGGCAGGCGGATTCTTTACCACTGGCACCACCTGGTTTGTGGCCCTGCAAAGACAACAGTCCACAGACATACACAATGTATCTATGGGATTGAACTTTCTTGGGTAAAGGGAAGGCAAGGGGGAATGATGTATCTACAGAGGTTCCCATGGGAGGACAGAGAAAAGATCATGAAAGTAAGGATGGGTTTCTCTGTCCTGGCTCCAGGCATCCCTGCAGCTTTCAGGGTCCTGCAATGGCCTCTCCTCAGACCTCCTGGCCTGCGGTCTTGCTCCCTTGATTCTCCATACAGCAACCAGAGCGGTCCTGCTGAACACATATTGGTTGACAGTATCTAAATCTGGATGTCTTACCATAGCTGGCCTTCAAGGCCCAACCCTGGCTGATCTGGCCCCTGCCCACCTCCCGCTCCTTCATGAGCCTCCTTTAGTTTCTCTAACAAATTCATTTCCGCCTCAGGTCTGTGCACTGCCTGATCCTCCCCCCAGATCTTCGCTTGCCTGCCCCCCTTCTGTCATTCCAAACTTAGTTCAAGTATCACTGAAGAAGGAATTCATAGGGCCTGGACTCCACCTTAGGCCTGTTCATGCTGATCATGCTCGGTCACCTTTCCAATGAACTCTGAACTCTGTGTTTAGTGCCTATGAAAACAAGAACAGAAGGATAAGACCTCCTCCAGACAGGGGAACCTTGAAGATAGTATCTAGGTTAGTCATTGCCTAAGAGAAAACATACACTAATCACCCCTTCCTCCAGACAGGCCATAAATGTTTCTGTATCTATCAGAGTGTAACCTCGGGTTTATTGATTATTGGCCAATTGTTTGACTGTTTGAACACATAGCACGTGAATGATGGGGTTATTGGGATTGTGTTTTCCTTGGTTTATGTAAGTCTCAAGGAATTTGGAGTGGTGGGTTCAGATATGTATACATGGGGTAGAAAAGATTTTCACAAATGCTGGTCGGGGTCCTTGGCTAAGAGAAGACTCTGCCTTGGGCCCGCCGGTGTCATAAACTGCACTCCACTACCTGCATTGTCCTTCTGAGTGAGTTTGTTTCCCGGAATGTGTGGCTACAACATCATCCCCCTCCTTGACCATCTAATCCAATGGTCCTCAAACCTTAGGGTGCATCAGAACAACCTAACTGCTTCTGGGGAGGGCTCACCCCAGAGCCTGGAGAAGCGCCCAAGACTTAGCATTTCTATCAAGTTCCCAGGTGATGCGGAGCCTGCTGATCTGAGATCCCCACTTTAATCACCAGTCTAATCCAAACCAGCCACTCCCTTCTTCCTTACCATCTGTCACAACACCCACTGGTGTCTTTCAGAGCTGTGACACTGCCTGAAAGGGCCTGTCTTCCCTTGGTTTCCTACTTCTATGTCTGACTTCCTCACTGCAACCTTCTCATCCACTGGAGCCGAAGTCCCCAGCCTCCTAGGATGCGTGTGTCCCCAGCACCTTCCAGAAAAACAGGCCCCAAGTGGATTCCCGACAGACATTCAGTGAAAGAAAAACACAGAGGAGAAGATAAGAGGGGGCGTGAGTTTAATGTGTGCTAATTATCCCTGATTTCTGAGCCATACATATATATATATATATATAAATTTATGTATATATTTAAACTTCACAGCAGAGCAAACAAAAGTCAGCTATGGCTATTGACCTGAGAGTAACCCCTGGGTCATTGTGTCTCAAACTTTATCATGAGAGTCACATGGCCTTTTTATTAAACACAGATTTGGGGACCTCACCCCAAACCTACTAGATCAGCCTCTTCAAGGGAGGGGGTCAAGACACGGGGTATTTTAATTCACAAGAAGGTGACCCTGGCAGTCGATCACTATTCACAAATGTCCTGGCTGGAAACAATCACCCAGGGTGTTTATTCAAAACACAGATTCCTTGACTCCACATCTAGTGATTCTGATTCGGAAGGACTAGGATGGGGCCTAGGAATTTATATACTTAACAAACACCTCGGTAAGTCCTGTGATCTGAGAAGTCTGGAAGACACCGTCCCTTATGATTTCACTTACTATCTTTCAATCTTTCACCCCAACCCTGATCTGTCTCTAAGCTTTTAAATATAGTTTTAGAGTCACACCACACACACACACACACACACACACACACACACACACACACACACACACGGAAGCAGCAGCACAGGAACGAGCCAAGCTATCTGAGAATAACTTGTGCAAATAACTGAAGCCACCAAGAGGATATTAGAGCGTTTGAGGACACAACGCTCCATCATCACCCCGTTAAAATGTCACTCCTCCCCAGCCGGGGGCCAGCTTACATAAAGACCAGGCCAGCAGGGTTCCCAGAAAGCCTGATGGTCTTTTCTTCAGTGTGTCTAAAATTGATCAGTTTCCCTATAGCAGTTCTCACTTTGGACATTCTAGTTTCCAATGTTGCATCCTTCTTTTAGGTTCTTGGTCTAGAACCTTAGCATCTTCTTAGACTCTCTCCTCTGCCTGCATCCAGACCATCTCCAGGTTCTGTGAGTTTGAAACCAAGGAAGACTCTGTGGGGCCTTTCTGGGTACAAACCACTGTCTTGTTCCCTACCTCTTGTTCGACCTTCCCTGAATTCCAAAGAGCAGACTTAAGCAGTTAATGATTAGAACAATTGAGTCACAGGACTTCTGGCTCCTCCAGAAGGGATATAAATAAAAATTTCCTGGTGGAGGATGGTGAGTGCATGCTGACCAAAAGCATGTAGATACCAGACTAGTTGGGACTAGAAAGCTGGTGACTGAGATTCCACAATCATCACCCTGCTGTTGTTGCCAGTTGCTCAGTCATGTCCCACTCTTTGCGACCCCCTGGACTGCAGCAGGCCAGGCTTCCCTGTCCTTTCCTATCTCCTGGAGTTTGCTCAAACTTATGTCCATTGAGTCAATGATGCTATCCAACCATCTCATCCTCTGCTGCCCTCTTCTCCTCCTGCCCTCAGTCTCTCCTAGTATCAGGATCTTTTCCAATGAGTTGGCTCTTCACATCAGGTGGCCAAAGTATTGGAGCTTCAGCTTCACCATCAGTCCTTCCAGTGAATACTCAGAATTGATTTCCTTTAGGATTGACTGGTTTAATCTCCTTGCTGTCCAAGGGACTCTCAAGAGTCTTCCTCAGTACCAGTTTTGAAAGCATCAATTCTTCGGTGCTCAGCCTTCTTTATGACCCAACTCTCACATCCGTACATGACTACTGGAAAAACCATAGCTTTGACTATATGGACCTTTGTCGGCAAAGTGATGACTCTGCTTTTTAATACACTGTCTAGGCTTGTCATAGCATCACCCTGTTACCTACCATCAACCAGGAAGAAAATTGTTCATGAGCTGATCAACCCTCATCCATTAATATTGCCTTTAAAATCCCTTCTCTGAAAGCCATCAAGCAGTTTAGATCTTTTGAGCATTAGATGCCCATTCTCCTTACATGGTAGCCTGAAAAAAACACTGTACTTCCATTCACCACAACTCAGTGTCAATAGATCAGCTTTGCTGCAAGTGCAGCAAGCAAACCCGAGTTTGGTTCAGTAACAGGTTCTACCCTGGGATGGTTTCCCAGCCACCATCCTTCTACTAAAGAGCATCCCCTAGGGCCCTTCCAGCCTCCCAGCTCCAGTGCGTTAATCAGGCCCTAAATTCCTGGAACACTTTGTTTGAATGCATAAACCCTTCTTTAAATACAAACCAACCAACCACAAAGCACTTCCCCAGCTTCCTGTTACCTGCAGGATAAAATCTCAACCCTTCCCCTGACCTCCAAATTCTCTTCAATCTGGCATCACTTCTCCAGCCTTGTTTTTAATGAACATCCACCCCCAGGTCTGGGCTCACTTCCTGCTCTGCCTCTGAGAGGTCCAACTGGGAACTCTGCCCCTACCTGGAATGGCCTCTACAGTCATCCCTTCGGTTCAAGTTCCCCAGGACCCCAGCAGCACAGACCGACAGCTCACGCAGATCTCGGGCATAATGCAGTGCTTCTCAAGTGCGATCCCCGGACCAGGAGCACTTTGGAACTTGTCAGAAATGCTCATTCTCAGGCCTAGCCCCAGACCTACTGAATCAGAATCTCTGGAGGATGGGCCCAGCAACCAGGCTATTAACCAGCCTTAAAGGTGATTCTGATGTCTGCTCACATTTGAGAGCCAAAGAAGAGCAGTTAAGACTGGTGGCTGTTGAGTTTCCACTCTCCTTTCAGGGACAAAGCGGTGCCAGAAGTTTACCCAGGAATTTCTTAGGGACCCTCCATGAGAAAGGTCAGTTGTCTCTGAAATATTGCTTGGCGCCTGCCTCTGAGAATGAGCAAGTATGATGGTGAAGCACAGGAAATGGCCACTATCCAAGATCTTTCTTAACCTGCCAAAACTGTAGTTTCCTCTGGTGCAACCTAATGGCTTCACTATCTGGGGAAAGATTGTATCATAAGATCCATCATGTTGTGAGTGTTTAAAAGGCAAGGGTTCTTGGTACCCAAAGAGGGGAAGGGCTCCTAGAGACTGGATAGTGGAGCTGGAACCAGTCCAGATGCGTCTCCAGGGCAGCTGTGCTCGAGGGTGGACACTGACGAGCAGTAAGAGGAACAGCCTAGGGTTGTGCTCCCCGGGAGTGGGGATGGGCCTCATGCTCAAGAGCCCAGGGATTTAGGCAGGGCGGAGCACCTGGGAGGCTCCGCCCAGCCGCTGCACAGTTTGGCCAATGCAGGGCTAAGTTACAACAGCGACACCCTGTGACAACTGGAAAGCAAAGCAGCTGAACTGCGGGGACTCCCTATTGGATGAAGATAGAACCTCTTTGGGGATGTATGAACCCGTTTTTATGTATTCAGAGGATAGAAGAGCTTCCAGGGGGATACAATGGACTTTCTACCACTAGGGCTTGGATGGCATAGTGCTCCAAGCCTCAGTTTCCTCCTCTGGAGAGTAGAGATGACGGCTTGTGCAGAAGGACAAATCTTTGGCTATATATATATATATATATATACAGCAAGCAGGACCTTAGTTCTCTGGACCAGGAATTGAACCCATGCTCCCTGAAAGGGAAGCACAGAGTCCTAACCACTGGGAAACCAGGGAATTCCTTTTCCCCTCTCACTAATCATTGGCAATATTAATGTATGCCTTCCTCCTTATATTCTCTTGCCTTCAGGCCCAGCAGGGCCACTGCAGCCCTTTCTGTGTTTTCCAAGTAGAAAGTAGAAATAGTTTGAGGTCACTGGCATTTTCTATCTTTTGTAAAAATCTGTAGTGTGTCCTTCGAAGAAAAAGTGCTGGCTATCCGTTGAGGGAAAAGGAGAAGATAAATGCATTCAAGAACGATGAGGAGAGAGCAGGGGAAGGTCACGGGAAGTAGGGAATCTCGGGAATCTCCCAGCCTCCCTCCCTGCTTCCTGACTGTGCCCTCAGGTTCAAGATAAGATGAGCCCAGAATGCCGAAGGGAATGACCAGGGCTCCCAGCCTCACCAAAGATCCCCCTGTGCCAGGTGTATCGTGAAAGCAGCCGTCTTAGGGCCCGAGGGACAACAGGGCCTGAGCCAGTGGACATCTCAGTGATGATGGGGTGGGAGGAGACAGGTGACGGTCTCAGTAGATCAGGTTAGGAGAGGAGTTCCCAAGGACGATGACAGGGGCATTCCCACCAGCCTAGTGGAGTAAGGGCTCAATTGGAAATGAATTCATTTAAAGAAAAAAAAAAAATTTGTCTTGTATGCGTAGAGCATTTGGCATAGTTTTTGGTGCCCCATCTGCAAAATGAACGTCAAATGCTAGGGTGATCATTGTTGTAGATGCCAAGGGTGGCATGCCTCACTGAAGCATCGCACGGGGAACTTGGGTTCACACTCTCTTCCTGTAAACATCCTGTTTCCCGGCCGCTTCTTGCTAGTTTCCGAGTTAGTGCAGAGCCCTGCGCGATAGAGGTGGGCACATTCATGGAGGGGAATCATGTTTTTAATTGTGAACAGAAAGTTGCTTTTTTTGAGCTTGCTCTTAGAAGGCACCTCTTATGTTCAATTTGCATGCCAATTAGAGACAATTCGTCTTCAAGGCAAAGTTAATTGACTAAAGCTGAGGAACAAGAAATGAAAGACCTTTGAGCTGCTATTCCTCCCCAGTCCAGCTGGGACACAGGCCTCCCCAGGTAGTTCCCAAACCTCTCAAAAAATCCCAGAACCACATGAAGATGGAGACAGAAGAGCTGGACGTTGAGTATCCAGTTGGAAGGAGTGACTTCCCTTGTGTAGGATTCCAGATCATTCGATTCATGATCACGGGAAGCCAATCTAAACTATCACCCAGTCAATTTAGAGCCAAATATTAAACCCTTTGTCCTGATTTTTTAAAAAAAAAGTTCATGAAGGCGGAACAGCCATGGAACTCTGGGAGGTAAAGGAGGCTCCCATTTTGCAAAGAACTGAGATCAAAGGTGCCATTCAAGTTCATGCCTCTCTCAGCAAAAAAAGAAACCTCTGCCCCATATGATCATCATTTCCCTAAAGAAATCCAATGTTTATGCAAGACATTCAAAGTGCCTTCTCCTCAAACCGCATAATCAGTTCTTCAGTTGCTAAGTCGTGTCCCACTCTGTTGCGATCCAGGGGACTGGGTAACCAAAGCCACCCAGAAAATAACACCAGAAGGCATGGAAATTCCGGCCACCAGGGGCCGCTCTTACTCACCCAGGACCTTCCATGCTGCTGCTGCTGCTAAGTCGCTTCAGTCGTGTCGGACTCTGTGCGACCCCAGAGACGGCAGCCCACCAGGCTCCCCCGTCCCTGGGATTCTCCAGGCAAGAACACTGGAGTGGGTTGCCATTTCCTTCTCCAATGCAGGAAAGTGAAAAGTGAAAGTGAAGTCGCTCAGTCGTGTTCGACTCTTAGCGACCCCATGGACTCCAGCCCACCAGGCTCCTCCGTCCATGGGATTTTCCAGGCAAGAGTACTGGAGTGGGGTGCCATTGCCTTCTCCCAGGACCTTCCATAGTTCAAAGCCAAAGCAAAACATGCTGCTAAAACGCTTCAAGTGAAAAGGGATTGCAAAGCTTTTGAAACCCAAAGTCAGTGACAGGGACTTGGTGGTGGGTGGCGGGGTGGTGACGGACGGGGGACAGTGTGTATCACTCAGTTTTGCATTTTTGGTCCTTGCAGCTTTTGTTCATTTGTTCCTTTAAGGTCTGTAACTACAGCATCCCAGAAGCTGGGCTTCAATTTGTTAAGGAAGGTTTTTCTAACCAGACCATATGTTGAACTCACAGACAATTATTCATTGCTTCCAGTGTCCTGACCTGTGTCTGTTCTGGGGACAGAACATTCACGTCTGCCCACCCTCTACTTCTGAATGATTCCAAACCTGTGGGTCCTGAACAGTAGCCCCAACGGGGAAATCAGGACCCAACTGCGGGCCACATTGATAAACCACAGACGAGTGGGCCGCGCCTGCACTGGCCGTGTTCCGCTGTGGCACGGCAGCCTTGCTGATTTCTGAAATGCATCCACCAGCCTCCCTGGGACTGGATGATTGCTCTTTGACTCCTCTGTCTCACCCTCCGGAAGCCCACATTGACTTCTGTCTTGGAATCCAGACTCCAGCTTTGCCACCAATTAGCCACACCCTCCTAAGGCCCTTGGCAGCCTTGATCTTTTTTATTGTAAGTTCTGAGAATGAGGATAAAAGACCTGGAATGCTGTGGCATGAAAGCCTATCATTATTATGCATCTCTGGGCAGGAAAATATTAATTTTCCAATCAGGCAGGTCTAGGCAAATCACAAAGAGGTCTAGGAACCACTGCTTGGAACATCTCACCACCGACGACTACATCACGGATTTTAGGATAAAATTCCCGAAGCAAACGGAGCAAAACAAACGCTGAGCAGGCCAAGAGCTGGCCACGCCTCGGGCTGGGTCACGCCTCTGGACCTGGTCCTACCTGGGCTGGTCTCCTGGGTCCGTGCCTTCGGGTGCCTCCTCGGGCTTCCTTTCTACTCTCTGACTGTTCCCAGGTGGTTGCACAGATCCTGGACTTCGCGCCAAAGAAGTCTTCTGGAGCACAAGAAAGAGACATTGGAAAGGAAATCAAGTAGGAGTCTTTGAAAACACAGAGACTTTATCAATAGGTCACTGATCACAACACTGAAGAGCCAGGGGTGTTTTGGTTTGTTCGTTGTTTGGCTTTACCGTCCATCTGAGCATTGACGGTGCTAGGCGCTGAGCGAGGCTTTGGAGGCACACGGTGAGCAAAGCCCTGCTCTCACCTAATGGAGGAGAAACACAGCAAACCAGCGATTTGAGCTGAGTCGCTGACTGTTTCAGTAAAGGAACATACTGGGGACACCCATCGCACTTTGGGGGCCATCTGCTTCTGAAGAAAGTGGGGTACTGAATCTAAGATCTCCGTGCATCTTGTCTGTGGCCTCACCTCAATGAAAATACACTTCCTGCCCCTGCCCCATGGTTTGCACGCTGGAATTCAGCTGGAAACCAGAAAAAAATACTGAAGGGAGAAAATGAGGAGGAACCCTGGGGCCACTCACTGAGGTCTCAACCATTCTAAGAGTTGGTCATCATTTCTTAAATGGCACAATAAACTTGTCTGCTGTTCACACGATTTTTCAAACCAAAATGCAAACATTTAAAGCACAGTCAAAACGTCAAATCATAGGACAGAAAGAGATGAGATGTTTTAAAAACTCAATTTAAATGATGCTCATTTAAGTCTGATACAAATATCAGAAATGGGGGAAAGGACTTCTAGGAATCCCCAGCAGTATTCCTCAAAGCAGTGGTTGTCTTCTTTTTTTTAAACAACTTTTTAAGTATTTATTTTGGTTTTTGGTTGCACGGAGAGGCTTGTGGGATCTTACTTCCCAGGAGAACTGAATCCATGTCTCCTGCAGTGGGAATTGAACCCATGTCTCCTGCAGTGGAAGCACAGAGTTTTAACCACTAGACCACCAGGGAAGTCCCCAGTGGCTGTCTTTTGTCTTCGCAGCGGGGTTCCTGAACCCCCGCTCCCCGAAACAACACACACACTTTCCTTTGGGGCCAGATCTGCCTCTTCTAAAGAACTGCTCTTCTGTCCGTCTGTCCCTAAGTTTCTCAGGGAAACGTCAGTCCTAGAGCCCCTCACCCCTGCCTATCCGAATATGCACAAAACTCAGCTTAAGGCAGGTCCTTCCTCAAGACTCCCCAGAGAAGCAGAGGAAGGGTAAGCTGGCCGCTGGCTCTGTTAGAATATGAACGCAAGAGTTCCTGGCAGTCTGTCTCTGGCCACTGTGGAGGAAGGCAGGCTGCAGGAGAGAGTACAGGCTCAGCAGGTAGAGAAAAGCCAAGACGGAATGTTTCCCCATCTGGTCTATTTCACTGAGTGGTCGGCTGCTTGTATTCACCCCATTGTGTCCAGAGGTGAAGTATAAAAGATGCTTCAGCTCTCGAGAGCTCAAACTTTCCAGTGCTAAATAGGAATACTACAGTTCGAAAAATCTTCATTCACTCTTGCTGAGACAGAATGAAGGGAAAGAACACAATAATAATAACAGCACCTGTGTACTGAGCATTGACTAAGTGCCAGGCACTGGGCCAGCAGCTTGGCTTCCAGTCTTCACCTCAGCCTTACGAGGAAGATGCTATGTGTGTCTCTGGGGATTTTGTTGTTGTTATTTTAAAAATTTAATGGTAAATCTCATGTATGGTAAATCTGACATACATATACTATCTCTAGATAGCTAGTGGAAGGTGCTGCTTGGCACAGGGAGCTCAGCTCGGTGCTCTGGGATGACCCCAAGGAGTGAGGCGGGGGTGGGAAGGAGGCTCAAGAGGGGTCGCAAAGAGTCGGACACGACTGGGCGACTGAACAACAAATATACCCATAGAGCTGACTCATGCTGCGGTACAACAGAAACCAACACCACACTGTAAAACAACCATACTTCAACTAAAAATAAAAAATTAACAGTAAATCTCCTTATGGGCTTATTTTTGATTTATCATCCCATTACTCGAATTTCTACATGAAGCCACTCCAGACAAAAATTTGAAGTATTTTGAGCTGTATTATCAACACTCATGTCGCTATCTTAAAACAGGGGTTTTAAGAGGTTATGTATCTGGCCAAGACCACACAGCAGGGGAATCTGGTGAACCCGATCCTCTCTGATCCCAAAGCCAGGGAGAGGCATCTCAGTGGAGGTGGGGAGCTGGGGTCGATTCCTCACCTAAGAGGGGAACTGTGGACCCCAGGCTGGCTTGACCTCCATGCTGGCTGACCCATCCCTGCTCTGTCCTGTGGACCTCAGTCTTCTGATCTGTGAGTCCTGGACAGAAATCACTCTCTAGAGCAGTATCAACACAATACAAACTTCCAGTCACAATAAATTCCAACTCCAAAGTGTCCCTGACTCTTCTGATGAAGGCTCTTTATTCCATCTTACTACCTTTGGGTGCCTGCTTTACAATTTTTACTATGATGACTCCAGAATCATAATACAGAGTGAATGACATTTTCATATCAGGGTCCTGAATTTTTAAAACTCTAACCCAATTCCTGCTTGTCTAACTGTCATACAGGTCTCAGCTCCAAATACCTTCTGCAGCCAGGTTTCCCTTTCAATCACCACATTATCTGCAAATAATTGAACAGATAAATCTCCTGCTTTTTATTCCATGATCAAGGGTAATTTAAAGTAATTCTGGAAAGACACTGATGTATCTAACAGCTCAGACAGATGCAAATAACAGAAGAATCAGGAGGCAGAGCTCTGCTCTCACCAAAGGTGGGGAGGGGACCACGTGCTGAATTTCCTCTGGCAAAGGAAATATGACAAGGCCTCAGATTTGTCTTCAGAGAATAAAAGAGGGTAGACCTTTATCACTTTTCAGCCGCACCTGTCCTCCTAATAGAAAGCGAATCTGTAAAAAGAACAGCAGTTCTCTCCAGCGAAAACAGACCTGGATGGAGTCAAAATAAAGGCAGTTGTACCATCTATGGGGACAGCACACTGCACTGGCAAAGTTATTTCACATTCTCTGATTCTTACAAAAATCCCTGTGTGCTAAGCAGGCAGGTAAAATGCTGTTTTCCACTTCTCAGAAGCAGAAGGTTGAGGAACTTTTGCCAGGGCTCCTGCCTTGAAGTCCAATACTCTTTCCACAGTAATAACACCCAATGCCTGCATCGCATATTTTTTGGTATAATAACCATAGCAGACATTATCATGAACACTTTCTATGTGCCACATACAGGGCTCCACTGATTTTTCAAGCTTGCTTTACATCACTTCTCTTTTACAAAAGGCCTGTACATGTTTTCCTGAAACCACAACTACTGGGTCCACGTGCTCCACCTACTGAAGTCCACATGCCACGCGCCTTCCGTGGAAGCCACACTCAACATCCCAGCATCACGTCACTGCATCTCTGAACTGTGAGATGTGAGCACCTGTGAGCACTCTGTGAGCACCTGGGCTTTATCCAGTTTATTTTGCGCATCTATCAGCAAAAGATGTCCTAAGGTAATCACTTCTTCGCTTTAAGCCATATCAGCTTCCAAAAGCTTTCCTAGAAATGCTCCACATTCAGAAGGCGGACAACTGGGGTAGCCTGTACTATTTTTTTTAAGTGCGTAACATATTTGAACTCATCCAGTTCTTACAACAACCCTATTTTACCACTAAGATCACCTAGCACAGAGAGGTTAAGCCACTTGCCCCAAATCACACTGTCTGGAAGCGGTGAAGCCAGGACTTGGACTCAGATGGTTTGGCGCCCTTGCTGCCCTGCCTTATGCCGCCTCACCAGGCAGTGGAAATAGTTGCCTATGACTCCCATCATCTTCCTGCCATGCTCCAAGGAACTAAACCAACCGGACATCTATGAACACTGTGGTACAGAGGCCTGGAGTCAATGCCCAGAATGGTCCCCTGGCACGGAGAGGCATTCCAGAAATACTTGTTGAATGTATGAAAAATAGATCATTCTTGTTTAGTCTGCTAGCCACCTCTGCAAATCGAGGGGCGCAAACTCGGTCTGTGGAGCTCTCACCTCTGCCTCATTGCCCGCAATGCCTCTGAGCTCTTCCCTACCCCGTCCCTCCTCCTCCCCACCCCCACCGCTCCCCATCCAGGCTCCCCATCCTAGCAACAGGACTAAGCCCTGTTGCTTACAGGATTCCTAGGGGTCTGCTGTGTCAACAGGCGTCACTACAAAACAGGATACGTTTCTAAAGTTACCCCTTACACTTCCAAACTACAGGCTGGGGGAAAAAAAAAAAAAAAACTGGCAATGCTCCACATGACAAACAGCCTTGTCAAGTTGCTTCTTCAAATCTTTCCTTTGCTGCCATTGCTTGAGTAAACAAACAGCCTTTCTTTGGCTCAGGAATACTCCAGAGCTCTGGGTTTATTTAAAAGCAGTCCATCTTCAAACAGTCACAACTTTCCAGTCCTAAAAAATACACTTTATCCAAAGCTAAAGTGCTTCCCTACTAAAAAGGAAAAATTCTCCTGACCTTACCTCTCAAATATGCTCCACCTCTCTGGACCACGGCTTACTGGTCATGCCAATAAAAAGGTTTAATTAACACGGTTAGATCATGACCAGGGTGTCTTGCCAAGTCGGCCCCTCTTGGAATGAGCTTCTGGGGAGCAGTGTGACTGCAGGTGAATGCTGGGAAGTAGACCAAAGGTCATCCCCATGGCATTAGGAATCGGATTTCAGAAACAACTGCCAGGCTGCCAAATATGGAGGGGGAACACATGTTCTGTGCGAGGGCCAGTGGGCCGCCCATCCTCCCTGTCAAGCGAGGGCAGAGGCTTAGACCGGTTCTGCTAGATCATCCCAACCATTCTTCACCTCTCTCTCTGTCAGGCCAAGAACGGGGAGGCCCCCAGGTGGAATTTTAGGCTTCCCCAAAGGGAACGCTTTCTCATGAAACATGGTGAGACATGGTAGGATAAATGAACGAGCTTTGGAGTCAGAGAGAGCTGGGTTTGAACCCCAACTCTACCCTGAGAAGGTGGAGAAAATAAAAGAATCGAGTTTGCGTGGGGGTTTGGGTGATTCCATCCCATGTTCAGGAAGGGCTGAGTCTAGACTTCAGGTTGATACAGAAGATTTTAAAAGATAAGGCGTGGACCTCCCTGGTGGTCCAGTGGTTAAGAAGCTGCCTGTCAATGTGGGGATACGGGTTCGATCCCTGGTCCTGGAAGATTCCACAGGCTGCAGGGCAACTAAGCCCACAGGTCACCACTACAGAAGCCCACGTGCCCTGGAGCCTGGGCTTCGCAAGAGAAGCCACCGCAGAGAGAAGCCCTAGCACCACAAGTACAGACAGAGAGGACCCTCTGCTTGCCACAACTAGAGAAAAATCTGTGTGCAACAACGAATACCCAGTGCAGCCAAAAATAAATATATTTTTAAAAGATAGATGTATTATAAAAATATATATATTTTTTCAAAGATATGATGTAAGATACTAACTTTAGGGGAAGTTTAGGGAAAGAGTAAGGGAATTCTCTCTATTCTCTTTGCAATTTTTCTGTAAATCTGAAAATATTTCCAAATAAAACATTTAATTAGAATAAAAGAGTCATGGTTCCTACCCTCATGGAACTTACAGTTTAGTGAATGAACAAGAGATAACATTCAATGAATAATATCTGTCTTCCCTTCCTCAAAATTTTTGGCATCAAAAGTGGTAAGAATTACCCCCCAAAGGACCCAGGAACCTCAAAGATGCCAGAGTTCACAAGTTCTGACATCTGGAGTCTGAGAGGAGAGGAAAACCTCTGGGACTTCAAAAAACTGCTCAATATTAATGTATTAATGTCTTGTCTGTGCTTAATATTTTAGTATCAATGTGATTTAAAGAGAGATACATAAGGTCAGAAAACTCAAATCATTTCACCCCAATCCCCGACCTGCCTGCCCCAAGTGAGTGATGAGAGAACTTTGTCAATATGGCAAAAAAAAAACAAAAACAAAACTGTCCAAATGGAGCAGAGTCCCTTTATTCAGAATTGGGGTTGTCAGATGGACTGTAATGTCCTGTGATTTTTTTTACATGATTGCACTTGAAATACAGATATAAATCTTATTTTTTGCTCCTCGGAATTTCTTTAATACATCTATTCATTTTCATGCTAAAGTAGCATGACGCTTGATTCAAGAATAAGGGTGGAACTGTTGGTGGAAATGTAAATTGATACAGCCACTGTGGAGAACAGTGGAGATTCCTTTAAAAACTAGGAATAAAACTACCACATGACCCAGCATTCAAAAAATAAGATCATGGCATTCGGTCCCATCACTTCATGGCAAACAGATGGGGAAACAATGACAGACTTTATTTTCTTGGGCTCCAAAATCACTGCAGATGGTGACTGCAGCCATGAAATTAAAAGACACTTGCTCCTTGGAAAGAAAGCTATGACAAACCTAGATGACATATTAAAAAGCAGAGACATCTTTGCCGACTAAGATCTGTATAATCAAAGCTACAGTTTTTCCGGTAGTCGTGTATGGATGTGAGAGTTGGACCATATAGAAGGATGAGCACCCAAGAATTGATGCTTTTGAACTGTGTTGTTGGAGAAGACTCTTGGACTGCAAGGAGATCCAACCAGTCAATCCTAAAGGAAATCAACCCTGAATATTCATTGGAAGGACTAATGCTGAAGCTGAAACTCCAATACTCTGGCCACCTGATTTGAAGAACTGACTCATTGGAAAAGACCCTGATTTGGGGATAGATTGAAGGCAGGAGGAGAAGGGGACAACAGAGGATGAAATGGTTGCATTGCATCACCAACTCAATGGACATGAGTTTGAGTAAGCTCCAGGAGTTGGTGATGGACAGGGAAGCCCGGCATGCTGCAGTCCATGGGGTCACAAAGAGTCAGACACAACTTAGCAACTGAACTGAACTGATGACCCAGTAATCCTACTACTGGACATATACCCTGAGGAAACCATGACTGAAAAAGACACACGCAACCCATGTTCATCGCAGCACTGTTTATACTAGCTAGGACATGGAAGCAGCCTAGATGGCCATTGACAGATGAATGAATAAAGAAGTTGTGGTACATATATACAATGGAATATTATTCAGCCATAAAAAGGAATGCATTTGAGTCAGTTCTGAAGAGGTGGATGAACCTAGAGCCTATTATACAGAGTGAAGTAAGTTAGAAAGAGAAAACCAACTACTGTATATTAACTCATGTATATGGAGTCTAGAAAGAGGGTACCGATGAACCGATATGCAGGGCAGCAACAGAAATACAGACACAGGGAACAGATGTGGACACAGTGCAGGAAGCAGAGGATGGGATGAATTGAGAGAACAGCACTGAGACATATACATCACTATATGTCAAATAGATAGCCAGTGGGAATTTGCTGCATGACACAGGGAGCTCAAATCTGGTGCTCTGTGATAATGCAGAGGGGCGAGATGGGGTGGGAGGTGGGAGAGAGGTTCAAGAGGGAGGGGACATATGTATACCTGTGGCTGATTCATGATGGTATATGGCAGAAACCAATGCAATATTGAAAAGCAATTATCCTCCGATTACCTTCTCCAGGGGATATTCCCAACCCAGGGATCGAACCCAGGTCTCCCACATTGCAGGTGGATTCTTTACCAGCTGAGCCACAGGGAAGCCCCCAGTTAAAAATAAATAAATTTTAAAAGGAATAAGGGTTCAAGAAAGCAACTATACTCCAATAAAAATAAAAGAAAAAAAGAACAAGGGTGCGGAAGCCAGGTCCAGCGGTTCAAAGCCCAACTATAGTGTATATTTAGCCGTAAGTCTTCTCTGCCTCTAGTATCATATCTGGAAAAGAGGGATCATATTTACAGGGTTGTTTCGAAGGTTAAATAAAATAATATGTGTGAAGCACCAGGTACAAGGCTAGATCATAGTAGACACTCATATACGTTAGTTATAATTATAAAGAAGAAACGGATTCAGAACTCATTAACTAGGAGCCCCAGTGCCTTTCTCAGCTTGGAGTTAAAACAGTAAGTCCTATCCTTCAGAAGCGGCATCCGGCCAAACGTGGAGCCATGCAGTTCACAAACTTTAATAATTACTGCAGCAAAAATTAGCACCAACCCTCTGGGCTGGGCCATCAGACGTCATACTAAACAAACTCTCTCCACTGTTACCAGCATTGCATTCATGCTGTTTAATTGTCTTTGTTCAATTTATTTCTCATTAAGCACACTTAAATCATCCCAGGTGCCCACTTACTGTCAGTAGACTATTAGAAGATGCTGTTCTGCCAATGCCATCATAATGCTGAGTACCCTGGGTTCCTCTGGAAATAAAGAGACACCCTCCAAGCTGAACTTGGGATCCCAGGCATTGGTAGATTTAAACAACATATGCACATACTTGTGTGCCTGTGTGCGTGCTCATTCACCAAGTCATGCCTGATTCTTTGTAACAACAAGGACAGTAGCCCACCAGGCTCCTCTGTCATTCGATTTCCCAGACAAGAATACTGGAGTGGGTTGCTATTTCCTCTCCAAGGGATCTTTCCGAACCAGAGATCAAACCCTCATCTCCTGCCCTGGCAAGCAGATTCTTTACTATCTGAGCCACCAGGGACGCCTGTGCAGATACTTAGTGGCCATTTACCTAGAAGCAAAATAATCACCACACAGTGCCTGGGCCACAGCTGACCTCAGCCCGTGGAAGCATGCCCTGGGGTGCCTCGCATAGCACAGATTCTCTTGTCCTGGTACTCTGCTCCGTGGATGTCAGAGAATCTGAAGCCACCGTGCTGAGGTCGCTTTCAGGAATGAACCTCAGACCCAGCTGCCTCATGGGCCCTGAGCCAGAACCAGAAAGACCTGCCCCAGTGAGGGCTGGGCTGGGGAGGCCTGCGCGGTGACTTGCCCTCAAGCCTCCATACGCCGCTTTTTTCCTGCTCATCCTCCAGCACCCTAGAGTCTTCCGGGATGCCCAGGGCCAACTCAGCTGTCCTTGCTCCCACCCTCTTGCTTCACAGCACTGACCACAGTTTCTATAGTGGAAAATCCTGTTTTTCAAACTACAGAAACATCCAAACAATGGAGCTGCTTTAAAAGAGCATTATTAATGATCATATTTTTTAAGTCAAGCCATAATATTAATAAAAAAAATAATAGGATTGACTGTCTTTCTTTTCCTTCCCATGCTTTCAGAGCCATAGACAGGTCCCATGACAGCCCCAAGGCCAAGAGGAAGTTCAAAAGTGGTAAAGCAGGGTGGGATGAGTGTTGCCCTTCTGCTCTGGAATCCATGTGCTCAGAGCTTAGGTGTCTCTGCAGGGCTCCCCAGAACCAGACACTCAGGAAAGAACACTGAATCACCGTCACGTCCGCTTTCAGGTGCTGGGGCTGTGGGCTGACGTGGCCCTTTTCTCACCATAAATCCTTCTGTGAGAGTCCTGATGCATGAAACCCCAGGAAGGGCTGTTGTATGGAAGCTACCCTCATTACCATACTACCTCCACCTCTGTTCCAAAGAGGACACGCCAGTTAGGACCCTGAGACTAACTGGTGTGTTGGTCAGCAGCTCAGGCTCAGGCCGCTCAGCTGCCCTTGGCTCAGTGTTAAGACTCTCTAGTGATCTCCCACTGCACTGTACCTTCCTGCCCCGGAGCCAGTCCCCCTTCACAGCCTTGGTTGGACATACGGCTTTCTTCTCATTCCCAGCCAACACATCTAATGCCCACAGGAAGATGAGTCACCAGCAAGGAAAGGCCTATGAGTCACAGCTGTGCATTTTAGTAGCTGTGGTTGCTCTGGGCTTCCTGAGAGCAGTCTGCCTGCCAGGAGGTATCAGTGAATCAGTCAGCAGGAGGGAAGGAGTGGGAGTAACAAGTAGGACTCAGCATGCAGGAACAGGCATCCAGGAGGGGCTGAGTCTCCTCCAAGGTCAAAAGGTCTCAGTCACTAAGGAACCTTCAATAAATGGATGGAGTTGGTCCAGTCTGCGTGTGTGAATTTCCCCACCAATGACTTCTCTTCCCTTGGGAATACAGACAAGAAACCAAGGCCACACGACTAAATTTCAGAGTTTGAAGAGTGTTTGTGCTGGTGAAGGAAGAAATAACTGTGCTCTTTGGCAGATTCTAGATGTAGGACAATTGTAATGTTATTAAACTTGACTTCTTAAGGTAAAACGGTGAATAATTAATTTGACACATCAGTTGCTTCCAAAAAATGCCAGTAGCAAAAAATCACTAAGCTAATTTGCTGGCCTTCTGCCAAGAGACTATGAAGAGAGGTCCTACGGCGGCTCGTACCTGGCTTCCCTCAGTGACTACATGAAGGCCCAGGCTCCCCAGGTACCTGTTATCCCCCCAGCTTCCACGCTTGGTATACCTCGTGCCTCCTCTGACCTCATCTCCACCCCCTGCCCCACACTACATGCACCCCTTTCTCTGCATCCTTATCAGCCATCCCAGCTGTATCTGCTTTTGTCCTCTCTCCCCTAGTCCACACTGGTGGAAATGTCTCTCCTCTAAGCCCACTTCTGCTCCAGCCCCATCCCTCTCAAACATTCAAGGTCAGTCTTCTTTCTGTTGACCTTTCTCATCCATCCTCCACCGATCCCTGTCTCTCTTCCACAAGCCCACTGGCACACGGGCATCCAGTATCTCAGTCTTTAATTAAACCTTCCAGGCAACTTTCTCCACTAGCTACTGTCCCAATATTCTGCTCCTTTTCCTAGGAAAACCTCTTGGATGACCTACACACCTCTTTCCACTTCCTTATCTCCAACTCCCGCATCAGATCTCCCACCTGCAACCTGCATCCCTGTCCTCACTGGACCTGTGCCTGTCAAGGACCTGCAGGGCAATGTGAGGCTTTCCTCACACGGCCGACACATCGTCAGCTCAATGGACAGGTGTCTGCTCCTTGTTTGTCAGCAGCGTCCGATGCCACTATACCCTGTCTGCTCCTCGACATTCATGATCCCTTAGGTCCCTCGTTCTCCTTTGTGTTGAACCAGCTTCAACTCCTTCAAAAATCACGCCCACCCTGGTTCTCCCACTTCCCCCTGGGCTTATGTCTAAATGTTGGAGCATCTCCAATTAATCAAGTCCTTCACTCTCTCCCAGGGGCCTTCCCCGGTGACTCAACGGGTACAGAATCCACCTGCAATGCAAGAGACACAGGAGACTCGGGTTTCACCCTGGGTTAGGAAGATTCCCTGGAGGAGGAAATGGAAACCCACTCCATTATTCTTGCCTGGAGAATCCCATGGACAGAGGTCCAGTCGGATGGATTTAAATACCTGTGCTGATGACTGAAATATACATCTCAGGCCCCATCTCTTATGTACCCAAATGCCCACCAGATCTCTTCACTGTAGCTCCCAAGAGGCATTCAGGTTTTATGCCAGACCAGAACCTTTGATTTTCTCCCTTCTCCCTAAAACTTCCTCTCCTCCCATCCTCCCCATCTGAGGAAATGACATTCCCCTCTACCCAAAGGCTCAGGCCCAACACCTAGGGCTCCTTCTCGGTTCTGCTCTTTCCCCCACCCTCTAGGTTCGATCCCTCATTAAGCATTTCTCTCTGCCTTCAAAATACATCCCCTTCCAGGAACCCTCTTCCCTGATACCTCATTCCAGGCCATAATCATCTATCTTTTTGACCTCTAGATAACCTCTTAATCAATGCCCCTTCTCTACTCCTGCCTTCTGCCCCCTAAAGACCATGCCCAACATAGCAACCACAACTTCCTATTTAAAATCTCCAATCAGGAATTTCCCTGGTGGTCCAAGGCAGGGGGCCTGAGTTCAATCCCTGGTCAGGGAACTAGATCCCACATGCTGCAAGTAAGAGTTTGCATGCCACAACTAAGACCCCTCAGTGCAGCCAAATAAATTTTTAGAAATTAAAAAAATATGTATCTAATCAGTTCAAGTCATTCCTCCTCTGAAAACTCTCAGGGGCAGTTTCTCAGAGTAATCTGGGAAGCTGGGATTCTGGGCTAGTCCTAAGTTTGGCTTAAATAAAACTCTTTTCTTATTATTGATTATTTTCATCAACAGCACCAAGCAGAGCTTCTGGAAGCCACGCTTGGTGGGTGGAGCTACTCTTTCCTTAAGGCAAGGAACTCAGCACGTGGGTGACTAACACGCCTCCTCCTGGGTGTGGGGATGTCACAGCAGGCTACATTTTATCGCCTCACACTGACCACACCCATAAGCACACACCTACCTTGACGCTGTCTCCAGGAAGAATCCCCGTGAAAGGGAGGCAAAGCCCCCAATTTGCCCTCTTTCCCAGTGGATGGCAAACACTTCGGGAAGAGCTCAAACGAGGGGACTCAGCCAGCTGCATGATGCACACCCACACTGCAGGCGGTTGGGAAAGCAATATTCCTCAGGACAATTCAGCTTTGCCCACTGGTGGCAAAGGGCGGCCAGCACCCCATACTCAGCCTCCCTCCAGGATAAAGGAAATCAAAGCGGAAATGTTTGGAAGGGTCAGTATTGGCAGTTTCATTACCTTGAGAACATAAGCCATACTCAGCATCTCACAGCATAGCAACTGAGCCAGATCTTGGGTGTTGTTTAACGGCTAAGTCATGTCCGACTCTTTCGTGACCCCATGGACGGTAGCCCGTGAGGCTCCTCCGTCCATGCTATTTCCCAGGCAAGAATACTGGAGCGGGTTGCCATTTCCTCCTCCAAGGGATCTTCCTGACCCAGGGATCAAACCCAGGTCTCCTGCATTGGCAGGCAGGTTCTTTACCACTGAGCCACCAGGGAAGCCCAGATGTTTGGCAAGACACACCAAAATGTTAGTTTTAGAAATCCAAACATATATTACAGATATCAACTGTGTTTTATGACTAATCTGAGGTGGGCGGGAGGAGGCAGTGGGAGAAGGAAGAGGAGGAGAAAAACGAAAAACGCAAACAAACACAGCACGCCAAAAGTCTGCAACCAGTTAGAGGTTAGGAAGGGTCTCACAGCAAGCCACACAGAGCACGGCTCTCAGTACCTGCAGAGGCTCAGGGTTGGGAGGCCACAGGATGACGTTATTCAAGCCAGAGTCCTCTTGCTGAAAGCAAAGTGTCTTGCTGTTAGGATGGGCCACAGTGAATGGTAATCCTCCCAAGAACCAGAGAGAGACGCTACCTTGCTGGAGGCGCTCCCAACCTTGCCCACCGCTACCCAGGGGAAGTTAGACAACAGAAGGACCTGCAGCCCGAGGGTGTCTGAAGGAGGCAAGGACTAGGCAGGCCTAGGAAGACCCGTCTCTCATCCATTGCACCGGTGATGCTGCTGGTCCTTAATCTGTGAAGAGAGGTTCACCCGGACCTGCGTCTTTCCCTCCAGGAGTTCACTTGTAAGCAGGATACAGGCACCTCCAAGTGCATCTTCACAGAGAAAAAGCTTCTGAGAGAGAGGACTGCGAGCAAGGGTGGGATGGGAGAGGGTGTGGAGGCAGAAGAACTAGTTTGGAGGTGTTTGCAGTGACCCAGTTATGAGGATATACAGTTGTGACGACGGGAATGGAGAGGGAAAAGGGTGTTAGAAGGCAGGACTTCTAACATACTATATGGATGTATGACATTCATGATATGTATGTATATACATATATGCACATGTATGTATGATATACATATACATGATATACACGTATATATACATGCATACCTATATACACATGTATAGGTGTATATATACACCTATATATACATGTATTCTAACACATGGATCTATGCTACATTTTTTGTCTTTTGAGAAAGTGCTCTAAGCTATACTGATGGGACTATCATTGCCCTGGAACCACCTTTCCCCATCAGGCATGGGGACATGACTCAGGCTGTCTCACATTCCAGGACACAGCGATTGGTCCCAGCCGGAGAGGGATCAGGGCCCATCAGATTCCTTAGAGAGAGCTGATCAGAGGCTGGACCATTAGCTGGAAGAAGCGTGGAGCTGCCTATAGGGCTGGGGGCACCTCCCTGAGGACTAGGGCGTCAGAGAGGAAAATAGAGCAAAATCCAGAGAGGAGAGATCGCCAGTGACATCTTTTGAAGCCCAGTGACTACTGCAGCTAGACCCTCTCTAAGGACTTCTCGGTTCTTTAGGACAGATGAGCCCCTTCTCTGCATGTGGCCGCTGGAGATGGGCTTCTGCCTCTCACAACCCAAAACAGTCCTGATTAAACAGAAATTTGGAAAACTCAACAGCCAGCCCACTAATCAATCAATCAATCACAGGGTGATGTATTAAAGGCAGAGAATGGGGACGGGTGGAGTTAAAGGTGACTCCCAGGTTTCTGTCTTGAACGGTAGGATAGGTCATGGTACCCAAGAGAGAGAATGCGGAGGGGAGGATCAGGGAAGGAAGCTGAGCTCAGGTTTAAAGAGCTGGGGGTGACTGTGAGTCATCCACACAGAGGCATCCAGGCGACGGTGGAAAGACGGGACTGGAGCTTCTGCCCCTTGGGGGACCCTGAGCTCTGAAGCCAAATGTATTTGTGCTTAATTTCTATTTGTTTCTGCCAGGTAGGCAAGCCTTGTTCTGATCCTGGAGTCCTAAAGGCAACCCATGATGTTCCACTGGGTCACGCTTGGCTGAGGTTGGAAATGTAAAAAATTGTGGTGCCAGAAAAACATCTCCCGTCTGCTCCAGGAAGGTGGGCTGTGGGGAGAGAGCCTGGGGTTGGGAGCTGGCAGGAGATGAGGAGTGTGGGTGAAGAGTCTTCAAACCTCTGAGCATTTTTACCCCTAATCAGTAACAATCTAAGACACTAAAATCGTCACTGTTTGCAGGAATATAGTGAGATGGGCCCTCACATCCTGTTGAGAGACATATAAATTTTCATCACCTTTCTAAAAAGTGCTTTGTATAGAGATACAGCTATAGGTATAGCTATTAATATATAGCAAGAACCTTTCAAAAATACCCTCCATTTGTTGCACCAGTTCCATTTCTATGTATCTATTATAAATAAACCAGCCTTCAATTCTGGACAGTGAGGTTTAGTATAGGTAATGGAGAGAAAATATAAGCTAGTTTAACTCTGTCTATATTCAAGTAGAAATTCTTCTCAGTTTAGGGAAAAAGCACTAACTCTAAAAGGAAAAACTGATCTATTGTACTTCTTAAAAGCTTCTCTGTAAGAGAACTTGGTAAGAGGATGAAAAGACAAGCTACCAATAGGAGAAAATATCTGCAAACCACAATTTGAAAAAGGATCAGTACCTAGACATTATAAAAATTCTCAAAACTCCACAGTAAGAAAAATCCAGTTAGGAAATGGGCAAAAGACACAGATATTTCACCAAAGTGAGTAAACAGATGGTAATAAGCACGTCAAAGATGTTCAACATCATCTGTCATCAGGGAAATGTAAATTAAAAGCATAAAGAGATATCAAACAGACACATCAGAACGTCACCACCAAACAGTGACAATACCAGTTGATGGCCAGAATGCAGAGAACTGGTCACACAGACACTGCTGGTGGGAATGTAAAGTGATTCAGGGCTTCTAGCAGATGGTCTGGTGGTTCCTTATAAAACTATACACGTACTTACCACATGACCAAGCAGCTGCACTCTTGGGCTTTATGTCCGAGAAATGAAAACTTATGTTCAGCAAAAAAAAAAAAAAAACAAAAAACCCTGTCTACAAATGTCCATATCAGCTTTCTTTGTAGTAGCCCCAAACTGGAAACAACCCAGATGTCCTTCACTAAATGACGGTTTCAATGAACGGTAGCAGGGAATGCTACCCAGCAATAAAAAAGAGTGGACTACTGACATACACGACCATCTGGATGAATCTCCAGGAAATCATGCTGAGTGAAAAAAGCCAATTCCAGAAGGTCACTTACTGTGTGGTTCCTCTTATGTAACATGGTATAACATTCTCTAGCTCATCTCTATAGAGATAGAGAACAAATTAGAAATTGCCAGAGGTTAGGAATAGGGCCCCAGGGGAGGTGGATGTGGCTCTAAGGGCAACAAAAGAAATTCTGCCTCTGGAAATATTCTGTATCTAGATGGTGGCAATGTCTGTATCTGGCTTGTGAGTCTGTACTCTAGTTTTGTAAAATATTGCCCTTGGGGTAAACTAGGTAGAGGGTACCAGGCATCTCTCTGTATTACTTCTTTTTTAAAAAAAATTTTTTTAAGATTTTTTTTTTTTAATGTGGAACTCTTTTTTTAAAGTCGTTATTGAATTTGTCACAATGTTGTTTCTGCTTTCTGTTTTGGTTTTCTGGTCACCAGGCATGTGGGATCTTGGCTCCCCAACCAAGGATCAAACCTGTACCCCCTGCATTGGAAGGCGGAGTCTTAACCACTGGATCACCAGGGAAGTACCTCTTTGTATTATATCTTACAACATCATGTCAATCCACCATTCTCTCAACAACAAAAAAGTTTAATTTTAAAAACTGCAAGATTTTTAGGAAAAAACACAGGTTTCTGCCTTCTCTTGAAGGCACAGGAAAGTCTTGTAACACTGGGCCCACATTCCCACTTGGCAACCTCTGCTGGAGTTGATGGCGCCGCTCTCTTTTAGACAATGGGACAGAAGCCCGGGTTTGCGACAGTCCCCACCTCTCCCTATTGCCCCCCTCCAGCCATTTAACACCATCACTGTTTCTTCTCTGCCTCTAAAGACTGAAGTTGGCCACCTTTTCATTTCTTTTTTTAGGGACTTCCCAGGTGATCCAGTGCCTGAGACTCTGTGCTCCCAATTCAGGTGCTCCGGGTTCGATTTCTGTTCCAGGAACTAGATCCCACTAGGAGTTAACATGCCCAACTAAGAGTTGGCATGTCACAACTAAAGATCCTGTGCGACACAACTGGGACCCGGCACAGCCAAGTAAGTAAATAAATATTATCTTTTTACTTTTTTTTTTGGCTGCACTGGACGCTGCTTAAAGGATCTCAGTTCCCAGACCAAGGACTGAGCCCCAGCTACAGCAGTGAAAGCCCAGAATGCTAACCACTAGGCCAATAGGAAACTCTCTACCTTTTCTTTTGATTATTCCTGTTTTCCTGCTTGAGAAAAGATAGTAGGGAAGAGAAAAAGCTAAGGGAAAATGAATTGCCCAAGGGTGGCTTTTAGGTCCGATTTTCTCATCCAAAAAACTCTGTACTATTAATCCAAGATTTCCATTGTGTGTCAGATCAATGTGAAAGTGTTTCCCTAATTTTGTTCACCAGGGCATTGAATTACAGCTCTCAAACTTAAGATAAAATCTGTATTTATTTTAATATCCCAATATTACGCACAACTAAGCAAAGTCTATTCCTCAATTTTGAAAACCTTACCTAACATGGAAATTATAGTTCACATTTAATCTGCTCTACATTGATAGATTTTAAAACTTTTTCCAGATCTTAAGTTTTTTTTTTTTTTTTTTTTTTTTTGTGGCAGGGGGCTGGGGAGGCTGTGGTAGGGGAGTGTGGAAATGATTTTATTTTAACCTATGATATATCCATGTAGGTTAGTGGATGGGGGAGGGGCAAAATCCAGGGGGGAAAAATGAGCCAAACTCTCCTATGTCAATTTTAAAAGCATAGAATAAGAAGTAAAACTAGTTTTTATATAATTTATAAAATCAGGGCTAGACTTACTACAAAGGGCTTCCCTGGTAGCTCAGATGGTAAAGAATCTGCCCGAAGTACGGGAGACCCAGTTTCGATGCTTGGGTCGGGAAGATCCCCTGGAGAAGGAAATGGCAACCCACTGCAGTATTCTCACCTGGAGAATCCAATGGACAGAGGAGCCTGGGGGGGGGCTACAGTCCATGGGGTTGCAAAGACTCAGACATGACTGAGCTGAGTGACTAACATACACTTAATATGAAACTTCTGAAAATGGAATGAGAAACACCTACACGAATACAGAGAGGAGAGGAGACGGGCAGAGAGGAGATGCTGGAAATGTCTAGTCAGTGTCACTCAAGAGCCCGGAGCAGGTCAAGGGGAAACCCCGTGACACCCACCTGGTTGCCTGAGGAGCTGTTCTCGTTGCCCATGACGACTCAGGGTGCTCAGCGTCCCTCCGGATTTGATTAGTGCCGACTGGAAGAAACAAAAGGGTATGTACATCTGTAAAACTGAAGGAGGTCTGGGGCTTTTTTCTGCCTACTCATCTCCCCGAACTTAAAAACCAGATGATGGGGAGTGTTTATCTCTAGAGTCACATCATGGAAAACTGCATTTGAAGGGTTTTCCTTTGCGAAGTGCCACCCAGCCGTCCTTCCCAGTACAGGCTGGTGTTTAACTCCCACCCATGGTTGGCAGACACTTCTGAAAGACGAGTTTGTTACTGAGTCTCTGACTTAACGCCAATGTACACACATACGGATATATACAAACGGAGTGGCAAAAGGGGCTGGTGTGCCAAGGAGAGCATGAGACATGCCCTGTCAGAGTGTTTTCTGTTTCCAATTGTGTTCGGTTTGGAAATCCAGAGCGTGGCTGGGGTCCCATTGTCGGGGACAGCAGAGCTGGGTGCCTAACATTAGCAGGCGTGAAATCCACTGCTCCTCGGGAACATGTGGTTTTGATATTTTTTACTCTAAACACTTGTTTCAGCAAATCAGTTTCACTTCTGCACATATTTCTCTGAAGGCAGCATGGTTTTCTTGCTGAGGAAAATGGGTTGTTGTTGCCAGACAGTGAATAAATAATCATGAAAGGCGGCTTGCTGCCCGGACACCCAGAGTCACTGCATCGGGCTCACTTGATGACACTGCTTATTAATCATCGTCATAATGAAGGTGCTTCCCACACAGCCCACGGAGAAACCCAGGATGTCTGCTGACATCACCCAACAGAGTTCCAGCTCTGAGACCCCATAAGAGAAGCAGGAGTGGGACTATTTGTTCACTTTTCCAGGTGGAGAAACCAAGTTTCAGAAAGCTTTTAAAATTACAGACTTTTCAATACATGCACCCCTGTGTTCATAGCAACACTATTCACAATAGCCAAGCCATGGAAGCAACCTCAGTGTCCCTTGACAGATGAATGGATAAAGAAGATGTGGTACTTTATACATAATGGAATACTACTCAATCATAAAAAAAGAATAAAATAACGCCATTTGCAGCAATATGGCTACTAGGTAAGCTTTTATATATAGAACAGATAAACAACAAGGTCCTACTATATAGCACAGAGACCTATATTCAATGTCCTATGATAAACCATAATGGAAAATAATATTCTAAAAAAGAATGTGTATATGTATGTATTGGCTTCCCTGGTGGCTCAGTGGTAAAAAAATCTGCCTGCCAATGCAGGTAATGTGGGTTCGATCCCTGGGTTGGGAAGATCCCCTGGAGAAGAAAATGGCAACCCATTCCAGTATTCTTGCCTTGGAAATCCCATGGACAGAAGAGCCTAGCAGGCTACAGTCCATGGGGTGCAAAAGAGTTAGACACAATTTAGCGACTAAACAACAACATATGTGTGTGTGTGTATCTGAATCACTTGACTATGCAGCAGTAACTAACAACATTGCATTTTTTTTAACAAAATAAATGTCGTTTAAAAAATTTTTGTTTTTATTTTTGGCTGCACCATGTGGCATGCAGGAGCCTACTTCCCCAACCAGTGATCAAACATGAGGAGCACCAAGTCTCAAATCACTGGACTGCCCAGGGAACCCCCACCATATCACTGTATTAAATCAACTATACTTCAATAAATAAATAAATTAAACTACAGACTTTTTGAGCTGGAGCCTTCAGATCAGATCAGTCGCTCAGTCGTGTCCGACTCTTTGCGACCCCATGAATTGCAGCACGCCAGGCCTCCCTGTCCATCACCAACTCCCGGAGTTCACTGAGACTCACGTCCATCGAGTCAGTGATGCCATCCAGCCATCTCATCCTCTGTTGTCCCCTTCTCCTCCTGCCCCCAATCCCTCCCAGCATCAGAGTCTTTTCCAATGAGTCAACTCTTCACATGAGGTGGCCAAAGTACTGGAGTTTCAGCTTTAGCATCATTCCTCCCAAAGAAATCCCAGGGCTGATCTCCTTCAGAATGGACTGGTTGGATCTCCTTGCAGTCCAAGGGATTCTCAAGAGTCTTCTCCAACACCACAGTTCAAAAGCATCAATTCTTCAGCGCTCAGCCTTCTTCACACTCCAACTCTCACATCCATACATGACCACAGGAAAAACCATAGCCTTGACTAGACGGACCTTTGTTGGCAAAGTAATGTCTCTGCTTTTGAATATGCTATCTAGGTTGGTCATAACTTTCCTTCCAAGGAGTAAGCGTCTTTTAATTTCATGGCTGCAGTCACCATCTGTAGTGATTTTGGAGCCCAGAAAAATAAAGTCTGACACTGTTTCCACTGTTTCCCCATCTATATCCCATGAACTGGTGGGACCAGATGCCATGATCTTCGTTTTCTGAATGTTGAGCTTTAAGCCAACTTTTTCACTCTCCACTTTCACTTTCATCAAGAGGCTTTTGAGTTCCTCTTCACTTTCTGCCTTAGAGATCACCAATTTAATCCAGTGGGAAAACAGGCTGCAGAGAAGGCCAGGCATTTGCCGAAGACCCAGATGGAGAAGCCAAAGCTGGAAACAGATCCCAGTCTCCTTCCTTCTGATTCAAGATTCTTCCATGGCAGGATGGCTCAGCAATGGACTTACTCAAAATAAAACATGTCCATCGATTTGCTTAGCCATTCAACCAACATTGAGTGAGTAGCTACCACATACTATGTGTAATTAACAGTCCCAGGAAAATAAAATATAAATTTTTGAACAAGTCCAGTTAGAAAGCCCCCAAGAGAATGGATACATGTGTATGCATGACTGAGTCCCTTTTCTGTCCACCTGAAACTATCACAATATTGTTAACTGGCTATACTCCAACATAAAAAGTTTTTCAAAAAATTAAATAAAATGCCCCAGAGAAAATTATGAGTGGCATCACTGTAATGATCAACTCTCTCCCTCCTAACTCTTTAATCAAAAAGTTGCAATTGCTCAATCCTTTTTTGCCATTTGCTGTTTATAAGATGGACCAAAAAAAGGAAGCATATGCTCAATTATAGAATGTAAAATGTTCATTTATTTAAAATCAGTCACTTCAGTTTATCTTTTCTATTCATTTTCAAAATGATGCCTCCCTAGGAAACACGGTGAGTGTTAAAATCACTGTGCCCTTCTCCATTAAAATAACTTACTTGCACCTGCCAGGCCAAACCACACACAGCTGGAATTACACATGATTCGATGCAACATTCATTTTTCAAACTCATTCACCAAATAAAATTCAATCAATTTTCTTAAGAATCAGAACATCTAAATTAGGTTTTCACTTTTTCAAATTTTTATTGGAGTACAATTGCTTTACAATGTTGTGTGAGTTTCTACCCTACAGCAAAGTCAATCAGCTGGACATATTCATTTATCTCCTCTTTTTTAGATTTCTTTCCCATGTAGGTCACCACAGAGCGCTGTGTAGAGTTCCCTGTGCTATACAGCAGGTTCTCATTACTTATCTATTGAACTAGATTTTTTAAACTAGCTTTTAAAACGGCCTCTGGCTCAGTGTAAATTTCAAAACCTCCTGGAGGGAAGCCTGACTGTGTCTGGAAGTCTCTCCCAGTGACGTCTAGAACTGCCCCGCGTTGGGCTTCCCCAAGACCAGAGGGGTAAGTACCACTCTGCCATCTACTTACGGTCGGGGATAGTCTGTTGACTTTGGAGGCCGAGGCCCACGGAAAGTCTGCGTGTCAGCAACTGGACTTTCTCTTCCTCCATTCAGAAGCGGCGAGGTCTAAGCAGAGGCACTGACCCACCTAAAGCCGTCGGGCAAGCAGCCCAGTCTCCACCCACGACGCTGACACAAACCAGCTGCACCCCATACCTGGGCAGAGCCTGCTAGCCACGCAGTGAATACACAGACATCAGCATTTCCCAGCCCGTTGAGGCTGGCCTTTCACGAGGAGGATTTTCCCCGTTTGTACATGAGCTGGGCTCCTTTCAGCAAAGGCTTATCTAAACCAACACTGGCCCCTGTGATCTGATTGGCCGCACCTAGGGGAGCAGGGCTGCCCTGCCCCGGGAGCAGGGGCACCATGAGTCACTCTCGCGTCCTTGCAGTTCAGAGAGGGGGCCAAACCTTTCCTTCTAGAAAATGCTCCAAGGGCTTCCTGTTTGCACCTGGGAAAATTCCACCGTAAATAACGTGGAAAGACAAAGAAAACTTGTGGAAACAGGATGACGCCAGAAGTCTGGCACATGTTTATGGTGTGATGCGTGCAGAATGTACTTACCCAGGCGTGGCTTGAGTTTCAACAAGTGAAGTTGTAAAAAGCCCAGACTGCGGGTAGGCAGACCTGTCCGCCAGAGAAGGAGGAGGCTCTGCAGCCCGAGGGTGGGGCTGGAGATGGGCGAGCCCCCGAAGACCCTTGTGTCCGGCAGCTTCTTTCCTCCCCCGTATTCCAGTGATTAACAATCAGCCACTTATTTTCATGAATGCAGCCAATTTTAACATATAATATGCATATATTTTTTGTAGTGGCAGACTTTCATTCATTCTGCAGAAAACTCTTACTTCTGTCCCCACTGTGTGACTACTCCAGGGAAACAAGTCAGCATTTCATCAAAGGTTTCCTGGAGACCAGGTGTCAACAAACTCAGAGGAGTGTCAGGACCTCCTTGGAGGGGAAAGTTGAATGTGGAGGGGGATCTCAGGGCCCCACTTCTGGTTCAAACAGAGCCGAAGTGTGTATGTTTCAGCAGGCAATGGATAAGTGAGTTGAGATCGATCCATACAGTGGAATATTATTCAGCCATAAAAAGGAATAAAATTCTGACACATGCTGTAACTTGGACAAAACTTGAAAGTACTATGTTAAATGAAAGCAACCAGACACAAAAGGTCACATATTATGTGACTTTTTTTGACATGAAATGTCCAGAATAGGTAAATCCAGAGAGGCAGATACAAGCATTGTGAGTGTATCAAATGCCACTTAATTGCTCACTTTAAAATAGTTAATCCATTTGCAGCAACAGGGATGGACCTAGAGATTATCATTCTAAGTGAAGTCAGACAGAGACAAGTATATAATGTCATTTATATGTGGAATCTAATAAAAATGATACTAAGAAACTTTTATAAAGCAGAGGTAGGGACTTCTATGGAGATCTGGTGGTTAAGATGCTACACTTCCATTGCAGGGGTGGTGGGCAGGGTTTGATCTCTGGTCAGGGAACTAAGATCCCACATGTGCTGTGCAGATTAATGTATATACCCTACTATATACAAAATAGATAACTAATAAGGACCTACTGTATAACACAGGGAACTCTACCCAGTATTCTGTAACAACCTATATGGGAACAGAATCTGAAAAAGAATGGGTAACTCACTTCGCTGTACACCTTAAATTAACACAACATTGTGAATCAACTATACTCTAATAATAATAAAATAAAATGGTTAATTTTGTGTCATGTGAATTTCACCTCAATTTTTAAACGTGAATGTGTTTCATATCTTGAGATTCTGCATAAGATATTGCTTGAAAAAAATAAATCTACTACTGGGGGAAAATTTTGCAAATGATTGCTTTTAGGTTTACTAATACTAGAATTCCATAAAATTGAGAATTCAAGGGATAAAAAACAAGAACATTGGCCTACCCTCATCCCCGACGCCCATCAAAAAGGCAAAAGAGAATTCTTCTAGGGAAGAGGAACTTTTTAAGCAAAATATCTTAGATAAGTCAATAGGGAATGAAGAAAGGTCCCAAGCAAGTCTCCAGCAGGTGAGCAAACATAGCAAAACCCTGACAAAGAGAAGGAGGGAATGGGGGGCTCCCTCCCAAGGAGAGGGGTGAAGGGCAGAGAGAAGATGGCCAACCCAAATGGCAGAGCCCAGTAAAGACCGTGAAGGTGGGGGATGTTCGGTATTCAATTTTCAGCTGTGTACACTTCAGCAGGGCAAATCCCCTCCAGGAACCACTCCCTCGGTCAACTCTGCAGCCTCATCTGTTGCTGTGACCACCACTAGCCCCTGGACCACGTCTACCGGACATTAAGCATCGTCGTTGACAGCTGTCTCACTGCTGTTGTCCTGACCACCACCAGGCATCAGAGTCACTGCCACTGGGGAAGAGAGTGAAGGAGTAGACAGACTTCTACTCAGGAAGTTTCTATCCCAGGAACCAGTGCTCAGCCTCTTAAAAAGACAGATTTTCCAGACACAGGGGATGGACCCAGAGGCGGGACACCATGGATTCCAGAGTACCTTCATTCCTTAGCCACGACCCCTTTTCAAGGCAATACTCTGATGGGACCCCAACAGCAGTCTTATCACAGTCTATACGTGTTCATAGCTGATCAGCTTCCCTCTCTTTGTGCTGTTTTCTTCCAAGCTGGACATTCAGCAACTGACCAGTCTTCGCTTCCTGCCACAGATGGCGAAAGGCTCATGTATGTGAGCTCCGTCATCTGTCTCTGGGACAACCTGCCTTTGGAGGCAGGATAAGGTTGTGATTATGAACAAGTCCCTGGGGCCAGAGCACTGCCCAGGGAACACCAACTCCACCACGTACCTGATGTATGCTGCTGCTGCTGCTGCTAAGTCGCTTCAGTCGTGTCCGACTCTGTGCGACCCCATAGACAGAAGCCCACCAGGCTCCCCCATCCCTGGGATTCTTCAGGTAAGAACACTGGAGTGGGTTGCCATTTCCTTCTCCAATGCATGAAAGTGAAAAGTGAAAGTGAAGTCGCTCAGTCTTGTCCGACTCCTAGCAACCCCACGGACTGCAGCCTACCAGGCTCCTCCATCCATGGAATTTTCCAGGCAAGAGTACTGGAGTGGGGTGCCATTGCCTTCTGCTGGCAAATTGTTTAACTTCTCTGTGCTCAGCTTTTCCATCTCTAAAATGGGAATCATAACAATTCGTCCCTCATGACTATGGTGAGATACGTTCCATAAAGCTCTTGCAATAGATTAAGCACTTGATAAATTGTTGGCTATTATACTATAACTGGCAGTGGGTTTCTTTGGAGCCCCCAGCAGGCAAATCCCACAGCGAAACAAAGCTTATGCTGCCTTCTTTTTTATCCCTTCAGAAAAGTCACTAGTTCAGGTGTTACTAACTAGAAATTGGTATATCAGCTAAACTGACTTGTGCATTAAGAGACAAATGTTGATGAAGACTATGTATAACATAGGCCAATGAGAAGTACATGGTTTCAAGAACATTGACAAAGCAATTGACATTGAAATATTTACTGGGCAAGTGACACGTCGTTCCAATTCTGTCCCTCTATATGATCATCGCTAGGTGCCTAATGGTAATCTAACTAGAGTTACTCTATGTCCCTGGGTGAATGTAACTGCACTTGTTCAAAAATGATCCACAGTTTAGGTTTCTAATTGATTCAAGGCAGCTCGCCACAAGCAAGACTGAATTCACAAAGGTTTCTTCTACCCACCTAATCTCCTGTAGATTCAAATATAAACTTTGTTTTAAAAGATAGTTGTTTGCAAGAATTTTTATTTTTCAACTGGTGTATGGATTGGTGTCACATCATCATAGCTGCAAATATAAACCAGGACAGCCTTTTTTCCCTTTTTTAAAAAGACATTTATTTGGCTGTGTCAAGTCTTAGTTGTGGCATGAGGGATCTAGTTTCCCCACCAGGGATCAAACTCCTGCATTGGAAACGTAGAATTCCAACCACTGGACCACCAGGGAAGTCCCAAGTCAGGACTCTCTTCAGTTCATTCACTCAGTTACTCATCTATTTAGTAAATTCTGAGCTCTTTCTACATGCTAAGCACTGAGTTGCTTATGTTCCCCTGCACTTACAGAAAAACTATTAATATGAGGCAGGTGTATTCTTTCTGTATGGATAAACAGTTGAAGTCCAGGAGAGAGTAAGAGGAAGAATGGAGTCTGGTTGGCCCCAACCCCAGTATTCAATGAACAATGTAGTGCGGTCACCCTGGAAGATTTTCACCTAGAGTCCAAAGGTAACTAACTGCCTTTATTGCTCACTCATTTATTTCTGTAGCAGAACATGGAGTTTCCAGCTGTTGTCCACTGAAGTTTCTTGGAAAGGCCCCAGCTTATGAATTCCGCCCACTAATCTGGAGGAGGGTAGAAGGAAAAGTTTGGGCTGGTGATGAACAATCATGGCTGGGGTAGCCTAGCGGGGGTGGGTAGCCAGAAGCATTGCTGAGAGAAGCCAAAAGCATCACTGGGGAAATGGGACTTGGAGTCAAGTCCGACAGAGGAGGGGATGAAGCCAGGAGAACCAGCACAGCAGCTAACCTGTGCAGAGCAGAATGGGGGTGGAGGACTCGGCTCAGAACCCAGATTGTGCTGTCTGGGCTGACCCCCTACTTTATCTGCTGTGGACAGGGTCGGAGGCACAAGGAGTTGGAGAAACGAAGTTGAGATCTTGCAGGCCTGGTTTCATCGATGATAACACCTGGACTCAGAGAGGTTTTGCAGCCAAACTCCCACTGTCCTGTGAACAATCTACTGGGATGTGTCGATTCATCAATCTCATTGAGTTTTCTGTGCTGGGCTTTTAATTCTCTATTTTAAAAACTCTTTTTTGTGTGTATGGGGGAAAATGTATATATTTTACAGGCTTAATACATTTTGATTCTTCTTCAGCTTTGAATCGTCTCGACTGTTGACCTTGGAGATCACCTTCTCCAACACAGATGAGGAAGTGGAGGCCTAGAGGGTGAAAATGATCTGCCTGTCCTCTCACAGCAAACCCGAGCTGGAACCAGAACTGGACTCAGACCAGGTTTGCTTCCAAGGGGCAGGCTGCCCTGCCAAGGCCTTGGCAGGCTCCGGAGTGGTCTCCAGACCAGCCTAGCAAGATCAGATAGACCCATCTTTCCTGCCTGGCACTGCCTTCCGGGCACAGTGGCCTCCGGCCATTCGAGCCCCATGTCAGCCCAGGATGTGGGGAGCCCTGACTGGGAGAGAACGCTTGCTCACTGGCAGCGAGCTCAGATTCACCTGACCCAGCAGCTCCTTTGGCTGCTTGGCAAACCCAGTGACCTCAGCTAGCTGCTGTTCCCACAAATGGCCCCAACCCTCACTCCAGGCAAGCAGCAGCCTCAGCCTCTTCCTCCAGTGGCTGAATTCAGTTCTTCTAAGTCCCTACCTTGCACAGCTGAGCACGGAGCTACTTATAGCTCTGTTATCATGTTCCTGTTTTAATACAAACAAACACCCGTAGCCTGGGAAGGGGATTTATTAATATTAAGAGGCACTGCCTGCTTTCTGCCCTGGCAGAGGCCCTCCCTGAGCACTGCGGACCTGGCTGCTCCAGGGGTTTGAGTGAAATCACAACTCTTCCTTCATATCCTCCCTTAGCCTCTTGTCTTCTTCTCTCTCTCATCTCTGAAAGTCAAAGTTGCTCAGTTGCATCTGACTCTTTGTGACCCCATGGGCTATACAGTCCATGGAATTCTCCAGGCCAGAATACTGGAGTGGGTAGCCTTTCCCTTCTCCAGGGGAATCTTCCCAACCCAGGGATCGAACTCAGGTATCCTGCATTGTAGACAGATTCTTTACCAGTTGAGCCACCAGGGAAGCCCAAGAATACTGGAGTGGGTAGCCTATCCCTTCTCCAGCAGATCTTCCTGACCCAGGAATCAAACTGGAGTCTCCTGCATTGCAGGTGGACTCTTTACCAACTGAGCTATCAGGGAAGCCCCCCCATCTCTGAAGCCACCTGGAAACTTTGATGTGAAAAGTCGAGTCTCACAGAACTTAGAAATCACCTGTTCTCACACCATGGAGATCAGACACAAGAGTCTGCAGGTGAGCGGCTGGGCCAGTTATTAAGTTCTTGTTTCTCAGCTCCAAATCCACTCTATTCAGATGCTGGGAGACTCTGAAAACCCCATTTCTGCTTTGCCAGCTGCTCCTTGAGAGTCTCTGCCAGGGGAAGGCAAAGCCCAGAGGAGTGAGGCAGAAGTAAGGCACGCAACTTCCTGTCTGCCTCCCGCTTCTGGGAGCATCACCCCAGGCTCACCGCTCCCCCTCAGCAGCCAGTCCCCTCCCGGGGGCAGCAGAGCAGTCCAGTTTTCCCAGCTCTCACAGAGCTAGCCTCACAGACATCAGTCCCAACTGACTGGAAATCCCTCCACAGAGGTCTGAGGTCCCCTTCTGTGGGGCCCCTCCTCCACACCCCTAAATAATAACCCCTACTTCTCTGTGCTCCCTAAGCCCTAAGTGTGACACCTGCTTCCTGCAGTGGCTGCCTTCCATCATCCCTTAGAATCTGCCTTTGCTATCTGCCTAGATAGCAATCCTTTATATTAAATTCTTGCTGTTGAAATACCTGGAACATTCTGCCTTCTGACTTGACTCTGATATGCTGGCAGAGCTGAGATCAAACCCAAGTCTTCTTTCTCCTGGTTCCAGACTCTCTGTCTTGAAACCCAATAACCATGGGTCCAATTAAATGAAAAAGTAAAGCGAGTTCACTCCATCAGCAGTTCTAATTTTTATGGTGGCTTAGCACTAAGTCGTGTCTGACTCTTTGCAACCCCATGGCCTGTAGCCCACTAGGCTCCTCTGTCCATGGGATTTCCCAAGAAAGGATACTGGAATGGGTTGTCATTTCCTTCTCCAGGGGATCTTCCCAACCCAGGGATGGAACCCAGGTCTCCTGCATTACAGGTGATCTCTTGCATTGCAGGTAGATTCTTTACCAACTGAGCCACCAGGGAGGGAAGCCCTTAAGGGAATTGTTTAGGCTTCCCCATCACCAACAACGTACTTGAACCCAATTACAACCTGGCGTTTCTGTCATCCAAATGTCAATCTCTATTTCCAACTATTAGAATTGGGAGGGACTACAGCTCTGGCCTCTAAGGCTCCCAAGCTTTTCACATAATGGCACACAGAATTTATTGTTGTTGTTTCGTCACTAAGTCGTGTCCGACTCATTTGCAGACCCCATGGACTGCAGCCCAACAGGTTCCTCTGTCCATGGGATTTCCCAGGTAAGAATACTGGAGTGGGTTACCATTTCCTTCTCCAGGGGATCTTTCCGACCCAGGGATCGAATCTGCATCTCCTGCATTGGCTGGTGGATTATTTACCGCTGAGCCCCCAGAGAAGCCCCCACACACAGATTACGATCACATAAATATAGCCCCTGATTGGGAACAAGGCTCCTGGATGGCTTGTCCACTGTCCAGTCCCCACCTGGTCACATCAAGAATTGAGGATATCAAAATCTTGTAACCTGTCTCCCCAGCAAAGGGTCACTGGCCTAGAGTGGAGAAGCAGAGAGCTAATGTAAGGCTTTTGTTGACAGATGTTGAGCATTAGGCCAGAGAGTTTAGGTAACTGGCCCCAGTGTAAAGAGCCTCACTCTTGGTGGAGCATCCCAGCTCTCCTCCATCCTGCAGCAGGCCAGGCTGGGCTCCTTCTCAAGCCCAGCTCAATATTCCTCCAGAGAAGGAATGGTCTTCCTGTAGCAGAACAACTTGATTTAATCTGTGTAGATGCAAACACTGGCAGGAGCTGAAGCTCAGGAAAATGAGTTGTTTACCCGGCTCCCGTGTAAAATGACAGCACTTGGGGTTTGGTTCCTGAAGTGGAAGGTCAGAGAAGAGGTCGCAAGGTCAGAGAAAGGAACTGGGGGCTGGAGGAGATGAACCTGGGCTTTTGTGTGAGACAGAGAAAAAGGTAAAGGGGCGGTGGAACTTCCCCTGAAATGGGGTAATTTGAATAATAAGAATGTCTAACATTATTTTAAAGTTGTTTTCTGTTATCGTATCACAAAGTCTCATGTACAGATGTGAGAGCTGGACAATAAAAAAGGCCGAGCACCGAAGAATTGATGGCTTCAAACCGTGGTGCTGGAGAAGACTTTTGAGAGTCCCTTGGACAGCAAGGAGATCAAGGCAGTCAATCCTAAAGAAAATCAACCCTGAATATTCATTGGAAGGACTGATGCTGAAGCTCCAGTACTTTGGCCACCTGATGCTAAGAGCTGATTCATTGGAAAAGACCCTGATGCTGGGAAAGATTGAAGAGGAGAAGGGGAGGACAGAGGATGAGATGGTTAGATGGCATCACCGACTCAATGGACATGAGTTGAGCAAGCTCCAGCAGATGGTGACGGACAGGAAAACCGGGCGTGCTGCAGTCCATGGGGTGGCAAAGAGTCTCGGACACAACTGAGAGACTGGGCAGAACAGATCACAAAGCCCTTCTCTCTCCCCAGATTTTCATGCTGCGTTCACCAATGCTTCGCAAGTACTGTGTCTTGCTTTGTTTGGTTTTTGGCTATGACTGGGGTTTGCAGCTTGAAGAAAGGGCTGCGTTTTATTCATATTTGAGTCAGTACAATATGGAACAAAGACAGCATAAAGTAGGGGCCTGACGTAGAGGAGACAGAGAGTACCATAAACCTTTGGGGATTCCTGGAAATCTGAGAGTGGACTTTGGAGATCTCATAGGCATGGACTTGAACTGGAGTCTAGAAGGGCAGGGAGGTCTGCAGGCATTGTGGCAGAGCTGATGGCGACCTCCAAAAGGGTTCAAACCAAGGGGCACCTCCCAGAAGTACTGCGGCCAGTGCCCCCGGCCCTGTGGTGAGCCGTCGTGACCCACGCCTCCGCGGGAGACCCTCCAACACTAGCAGGTGAAGAACGCTACGGCATTTCTCAAAGCTGCTTGTTGTTTATGGCATTATGGCGGACGCCATAAACAAGTTCCGTGCCTCTGATCTCCATGCCCCATCGAGGAATCGTCTGGACCCAGAGAGGTGTTCATGATTGTTCATTGCTCATGTCATTTTATCAGACTCTCTGCATTTCAAATTGCATCTGAACCATCACAGGCAACTGTTATTCAATCAGAATTCAATGCCTATTCTCTAAATCTCTCCAAATAAATTATTCCAATTTTAAATTTAAAAAAGGGCAGGGAGAACCTAGCTGACATCTGGGTAAACATGTATTTATAAACCTAAATAAAATCCACAAAAATAAAAGTCGGGGATCACACATATTGTTTGTATTCTTTTTGAAACTTCTTTTTTTCCCATTTAACAGTAACATATCAAAAATATTTTCCCATGGCTACAGTATCGTATTTAATAGCTACAGTGCATACTAAGTGGTTGACAAATTTTAGCTGTTTAAAAACACACATCTCATTCCTTATACCTTCTTTCTGCCTGGGATGGTGGGGGAGGTTGTAGAGTGAGGCAGGTGGTGGGGGGCGGGCGGGGGACGGTGTGTGGTTAGCCTAGACCGGCTGCCCTAGGTTAGATGAAGCAGGAAGGTACTGAATCCAGAGATTTGTGAAGCGGGGATAGACTTAGGGGCACAATCAGGTTGGCAGGATCAGAAATCGGGGCAAGGACAGAGCCAGCACAAGCAGATAGGGTGGAGAGGGGAGGATTCTTGGGTCAGGAGAGTTCTGGAGCCCTATGCTGCTTTTTAATGGGGAGACCCCGGGTCTCCACTGGCAGTCACATCCCAGGATATTTGACACAGGTCTTGAAAGGTCTAGTTCATGAGCTGGAATCTGGTTCTTTGGGGACAGAGGCCAGGTATTCATGGTAATGATGCCCTCCCCTCTAAATTTTGAACCTCTAAACTAGAACCTGGGGATAATCATGGAATCCCTGCTTGAATACCTGCAGTGATGGGAAACTCACTCCATCCTGAGGCATCTTGTCTGGAGAGAGGTATACTGGTTCACTGGACAGTTACTTCTATTGCCTCATAGTCTAGATTCCCACTCATGATTCCATGAGAACTGAACTAAGGGCTCTGGACAACAGTGACTACAACTTGGACGTGGGCTGGGCAGTAGCCAGTGCTGAGGCCTGAGAATCAATAGGGCCAATCTAGCTGACTTTATGGACCATTATCTTAGACATGGGTGCAGACCTTTACTCAAGCGCCAATCTAAATCTGCCTTGTTCTGAGACTGCATTCAATCAGCGTGTTCTCTTGTCTTCATGACTGATGAGTGGTAGCTGTCAGTTAGCCAGCCCACAGCTGACCACAGACACGTGAGGGATCATAGCTGAGACCAGACAAAATTGCCAATCCACAGACTCAGAGGCTAAATGAGTGGTTATTGTTGTCAACCACCAAGTTTTGGGATGGTTTATTACATTGTTGTTGTTTGCTCGCTAAGTCATGTCCAACTCTTCATGACTCCATAAACTGCAGCACGCCAGGCTGCCCCGTCCTTAACTTTCTGCTGGAGTTCGCTCAAACTCATGTCCATTGAGCTGGTGATGCCATTCAACATTCTCGTCCTCTGTTATCCCCTTCTCCTCTTGCCCTCAGTCTTTCCCAGCCTCAGGGTCTTTTCCAATGAGTTGGTTCTTTGCATCAGGTGGCCAAAGTATTGGAGTTTCAGCTGTAGCATCAGTCCTTCCAATGAATATTCCAGCTTGATTTCCTTTAGGATTGACTGGTTTTGGGGGGATCCTTTTAATATTCCTTCATACCAGCCCGTACCCAATTCGCTTGGCCATCTTGAAAACATCACAAAGAACACTACGTAAGAGAGGATCAATGGATGCATCAAATCCCTCTCGAGCGGTGAGATGACAGCTTACAAGAACAACTCCTTGACCGGTGGCCACTGTGGCCTTGTGGTCTGGACCAGACTGAGTGTCATTGCCCTGTTGTTCCCTGAGGACGTTGCTCTCAGCATCCCATGTTACAAACCACGCATAAAGCCTCAGCCCAAAGTGGAAACACGAAGCTGAGTACTGATTTGCAGTAAGGGGTCTCTCTTTTTTTTTCTGTCAAAACAGATCTTTGGTGATACATTTAAATATAAGGCTGTCCTTACTCATAATTTCCATACAGTCCTTCTCTGTGGACTGGATACTAGCAAAACCTATTTCTTATGAAAACAAGCTGTTGAAACCCACAAAAATTCAGACATCACTTTGAATCCAAAAGCTGAACTGTGCTGTCATTTTTGGAAATTAAATACAGTATCAACCTAATTGGGAACTGTAGGCTAAGGGGAGGGTGGAAGGAGGCTGGAATGAGGGCTAGGAAGGCTGTTTCAATGCAAACAACACGATAAAGATCTTGAGTGTAGATGTAGTACCAATGCCAATCATATCAGAGCCAAAGACATTAACACGGATGAGTCACGAGTTAGAGCTAAACTAAGAAATGGAAGATATTTGCCTTCTCAGACTGTAAAGAGTCTGCCTGCCATGCAGCAGACCCAAGTTCAGTCCCTGGATTAGGAAGATCCCCTGGAGAAGAGAGTGGCAACCCACTACAGTATTCTTGCCTGGGAAATCCCACGGACAGAGGAGCCTGGTGGGCTACAGTCCATGGGATTGCAAAGAGTTAACACAGCTAGGCGATTGACACATAGTGACATGACACAGTTAGTAAGCCTTTGCAAATGTAATTGTTAGGCTTTAGAGAGAGTTTGGCTAACATCAGGTACTTTCATTATGTAAAATAGAAAATAGCTTTCTAAAACCTCTGTTCTTCAGGTAAGTTTATTGTAAATTTATCTTTAAAATATTAGAGGACTTCTCTGGTGGTTCCAGTGGCTAAGACTCCATGCCCCCAATGTCGGGGGGCTGGATTCAATCCTGGTCAGGGAACTAGATCCTACATGCCACAACTAAGACCGCTGCAGCCAGAAAAAATAATTAATTGATTTTTTAAAATAAGGATAAAAATAGTTATGATATAATTTTTAAAGTCCTAAGGATAAAAATAGTTATGATATAATTTTTAAAGTCCTAATAAATAAAATTTTGTTAAGTCTTATTTTTTTTAAGACTTTGTTACGTCCTATTCTTTTCAGCAAGAACAAAAGAACATCTTAATCCTATTTTCCTATTTTTTATTTGGAAGGACTGGAGAGCATCTGCTGGTCTCGAACCAGCCTCAGAGAGGGTAATTGAGTAATTTGATCACTCTGTAGTCGAAAGAACCACTGAGCTACAGCCAGCCCCTGTATTCCTGTTTTTAAGTTAGCTTTGGGGACAGCTGAAACAACGGAGGCATCCTAACCACCTGCCTCCTGCTATTTCCACCCCAAATGATATAAAACAATGAGAAAGAAAAAGGAACTGTATGCAAAAGCCAGGTCCTTAGTAAAAAGGAGAAGTTCAAGCAGTCTTCAAAATAACTGTAATAAAAAGAGAAAAGTCAGACAGTCCCAGGGCACAATTCCTCAGCTCCCGTGCTCCCCCCAGCACGGAACTTTGTAGAAAGCACAGACTGACCTAGTATCCTAGTGATGAAATAAAAATTCCCACTCTAGGGACTTTGCTGGTGGTCTAGTGGTTAAGATTCTACACTTCTAGTGCAGCGGGCACAGGTTTGATTCCTGGTCAGGGAAGATCCTCCATGTCACATGGTACACCAAAAAAAATTCACTTCAAGGCAAGATAAAAAAAATTTAAACAGAAAACTTTCTCCGCCCACTTGAGCTTCCTCCCTCCCCTCTGGGATGCATCATGTATCTGTATTATACTTCAACAGACTCCCTGCCAACAGTGGCAGAAATACCCATTCAACCATAAAGACCAATTTTTCTCCTTCTGGCATGAGTCAGGTAACTCCTTAGAATAAAATATTTCTTTCTCAGTCTTGTAAGGGGTTATGATGAGCCACCACTTGCCTTGTCCATGTGGACATCTTTGGTGAACTTTATGTATAATGTCGATATATCATTTCCCTTAAAGACAGTGATTGGTGCAGAACAGACAGGTCAGATAACCTGGGAAGATACTGGGTGGCTTCTAATGGAAGTTCTTTGCTTAAGTCCCTACTTGCATATGTGTGCTGAGTCGCTATGGTCATGTCTGACTCTGGAATCCTAGGAACTGTAGCCTACCAGGCTTCTTTGTCCATGGGATTCTTCAGGCAAGAATACTGGCGTGGGTTGCCATGTCTTCCTCCAGGGGATCTTCCCAACCCAGGGATCGAACCTGAGTCTCATATCTTCTGCATTGGCAGGCGGGTTCTTTACCACTAGCACTGTCTGAAAAGCCCCAGCACTTACTTAGGACCTTATTAGTGTTACCAGGGGTATTACCTGTTTTCTGCCTATTTACTAGATCCTTGGTTCTTGCATTATCAAATGTGTGACTGAGCTGCAGATAAATAAAATGATTAGATTACTTGAAATGATTGATCAAATATACAGTCCTATAAGACCATGATGGTAATAGTCTAACTTCTAGAGAAGAGTCACCAAGAAGAAACCATTTCCTGAACCAAACAGACTAATAAGACAGATGGCCCAGAGGCTTTGGACTTCTGTTAACAGAGCTCGTCCAGCAACAGCACATTGAGTGGCTTATCAACAAAATCACCTGAAATAGGAATGAGAATCCCCAGTGCAGTGGGACAAATTTAGACATGAAATGCTTCCCAAACCTTGGGAGGAATTAATATGCTTCCAAAAGATAAGCACTACCCAGTTCTACCAGACACTAGTCATTAGCCACCACAGTCACAGACCTGCATACGATATACCTTGAAAGGAATTCAGGGCAAAGATCAGGATGAGGCACTCTGTACTCTGGGAAAACTGACAAAACAGGCCTTCAGATAGTTAGATATCTTCAGGAGAAAATTTTTATGAACCTGGATTCTTGCATCTTCCCTTACTTAAAAAAGCACTAAAACTATTAACTAAAATGTCTGCTCCTGTGGCTAGCAGCAAACTTCTGTTCAAGTGTGTTCCTGATTGCACGTATCCTCTTCTGCCAAATCACAGACATATTGGCCTCCTCTTTTACCTCTTCAGAGCATTTCTCAGAGCTCTCTGGGAGGCTGTCTCATGGATTATAATCCTCGATTTGAATGGAATGAAATTTTCCTCTCTTTCTCAGATTGACTTTGAATGACTTTTTTTTCTTTGCTATCAGCAAAACAGTGAAGACAGAAGGAAGATAAAGTTGGTCTAAAATTATTGTCAGAATGATTAAGTCCACTCTAAGTCAGAAAATACCAAAAAAAAAAAAAAAAAATAGTGTGTGAGCAAATCAGAGCCTGGACTTCAAAGGGGCAGGGCCTCAAAACACAGGGCATTTAAAGAGACAGGCATGATGTAAAACGCAGCGCTCTGGGAGAGGGGGAAAAAAAGCAAAAACCACAGGAGAAGCACTCTATCGCAACTGTGTGCTAAATGAGGAAAAGAAGGAGCAAGAGAAAATTTAGAGACTGACAAGGAAAAAAGAGAACCACAAAACCTTCCCCACCCTGTGCCACCAAACTTGGCAGCTGTACAGACACAACAGGGCAGTATTAACCCAGCAATCCTGGAGAGCATCCCAATGTTATAAAAATGCAAAAGAGGAATGTCAACAAATCTATACAGAGCTATTGCAAAACAGAAATATCAGGAGATAGCAATTCATATATATCACCTGGGAAAAATCTTTCCCCCACTCTCAAAATAGCTAGAAAGTAGGAGAGAATTGTAAGTCAGTCCACCAACCCTGAATATTGATTAGAAGGACTGATGCTGAAGCTGAAGCTCCAATCCTTTGGCCACCTGATGAAGAGCTGACTCATTGGAAAAGACCCTGATGCTGGAAATGATAGAAGGCAAAAGGAGAAGAGGGTGGCAGAGGATGAGATGGTTGGATAGCATCACCGACTCAACGCACATGAATTTGTGCAAACTCTGGGAGATAGTGAAGGACGGAATAGCCTGGTGTGCTGGAGTCCATGGGGTCACAAAAAGTTGGACACAACTTAGCGACTGAACACCACCACCACCAAACAATTAAATGTTCTTAAACAAGCATTCAAGCATATGTCAGTTCAGTTCAGTCACTCAGTCGTGTCCCACTCTTTGCAACCCCATGGACTGCAGCATGCCAGGCTTCCCTGCCCATCACCAACTCCTGGAGCTTGCTCAAACTCATGACCATCAAGTCTGTGATGCCATCCAACCATCTCATCCTCTGTCGTCCCCTTTTCCCCCCACCTTCCATCTTTTCCAGCATCATGGTCTTTTCCAATGAGTCAGTTCTTCGCATCAGATGGCCAGAGTATTGGAGTTTCAGCTTCAGCATCAGTCCTTCCAACAATATTTGGAACTGATTTCCTTTAGGACAGACTGGTTTAATCTCCTTGCAGTCTAAGGAACTCTCAAGAGTCTTCTTCAACGCCACAGTTCAAAAGCATCAATTCTTCAGTGCTCAGCTTTCTTTATAGTCCAATTCTCATATCCAAACATGACTACTAGAAAAATCATAGCTTTGACTAGATGGACCTTTGTTGGCAAAGTGATGTCTCTGCTTTTTAACATGCTGTCGCGCATATGTAAAACACTTCAAATCGGAAATTCAAAAATTCAATGAACAAAAATCAGGGAGAAATGTAAAGACAGTTGACTGGACTCAGGAAGGAAATAGAAAATGGCTGGATTACTTCAGAAATAAATAAATCACAAGGCACCCAAAAAGAATAGATTAAAAAAAAAAGTTAAACAAGGGCACTGAAGAAAATCAGATAAATGGTGAAAAGAATGAGAAATGACACAAGAAAGAAGCAAATAAGACTTCCCTGGTGACCTAGTGGTCAAGAACCTGCCTGCTAATGCAAGGAACGTGGTTCGATCCTTGGCCCAGGAAGACTCCACGTGCCATGGGGCCACTGAGTCATGAGTCACTACTACTGAGCCCATGCTCTAGAGCCTGTGCTCTGCAACAGGAGAAGCCGCCTCAGTCGGAAGCCTCCACACTGCATCTAGAGGGCAGCCGCCGCACCACAACTAGAGAAAACCCGTGCACAGCAATGCAAACCCAGCGCAGCTAAAAACAATAAAGTTTTAAAATAAATTAATTCTAGTTGTGGCATTGGCCATAATTAAAACTACTTTTTTAAAAGAAGAAAGAAGCAAATAGGATCAGAGAGAAAATATGGGAATGGGAGACAGAGAGTAATATCCCTTTTGTTGAAGTCCTTAAACAAGAAAACAGAACAATGGAGGAGAGCGGATATTTAAAAACTTTGATCCAAGAAAAAATTCCTGAAAGAGAAAAATACCTGAATCTGTACACATTGAAAGGAATCACTGAATACCTGGGAAAATTTACCCAGAACAATCAATTCCCGAGGCAGCAGAATTCCTAAGTTATTATATGCTGAAACCTGTTTTATTCTAGCCTTGATATATGAAGAACAGGTTGACTGAAAATGAACTCCTTCATTCATACTTTAGTTCATTGGCTTTTGGAGGGGTTTTAAAACGCTATTGCATGATAACTTTGCTTTGTGTGTTGATTTTTAATAATATGATAGCACTCTAATTCTTTTGGCTTTATAAGTTATTTGATCTTTCTCTCTGGAGGTCATGAGAATTTTATCTTTTATCTTTGAAATCTAATAGTTTTACTATTTGATAAATGGGGACCAAAACTCATGCAGAAAATCTCACTGTTTCTAAGTTAAAGAAACAGAGTTTGAGTCTGCCAGAGAGGATAGAATTGAAGGGGGAAGCTCTTTAGGGAAAGAGCCAAAATCTGTACACAGATTACCCTTAAGTCTTTGACCAGTTCCTAGAATGCACAACCTCAGGGTAAGCTCCAAAGAGCTCAAGAAAAAGCAACAGCTAGAAGCTAAAAGGGGCAGTCTCGAGAGGGTAGTTTGCAGTTCAGAGTCCCATGGAATTAAAGTGTAGTGAAAGTGTTAGTGGCTCAGTCATGTTCAACTCTTCTCAACCCCACGGACTATAGCCTGCCAGACTTTTCTGTCCGTGGAATTCTCCAGGCAAGAATACTGGAGTGGGTAGCCATTCCCTTCTCCAGGGTTTCTTCATGACCCAGGGGTCGAACCTGAGTCTCCCGCACTGCCAAAGGATTGATGCTTTTGAACTGTGGTGTTAGAGAAGACTCTTGAGAGTCCCTTGGACTGCAAGGAGATCCAACCAGTCCATTCTGAAGGAGATCAGCCCTGGGATTTCTTTGGAAGGAATGATGCTAAAGCTGAAACTCCAGTACTTTGGCCACCTCATGCGAAGAGTTGACTCATTGGAAAAGACTCTGATGCTGGGAGGGATTGGGGGCAGGAGGAGAAGGGGATGACAGAGGATGAGATGGCTAGATGGCATCACTGACTCGACGGACGTGAGTTTGAGTGAACTCCGGGAGTTGGTGATGGACAGGGAGGCCTGGCGTGCTGCGATTCATGGGGTCGCAAAGAGTCGGACACGACTGAGCGACTGAACTGAACTCAACTTTACAAGGTCTAAAACTAAGCCACCACATGATCAAGGCAATCTCCCAGTAACTTAACTGCCTGTAGAGGAAAATACAATATTATTTAAAGGAAGAGAATAGAATGTAGTACCTACTATAATACCCAATACATAATAACAGACTGCTGGATATGTGAGGAAGGAGGAAAACAGAACAGAAAACGGAAATCAAGAGGGAGAATGATCAATAAAAGCAGACACACAGATGTCCTAGAGGCGGAAGTAGCAGACAAGAACTTAAAAATAACTCTTACAAACAGGACCCAAAAAGGTAACTATGGTGGTGAAAGACAGGAAGTTTGTGGAGGACACATATAATGGAGGATATAGGAGAGTTATGGAAACCTGGGCAAAGGGGGGTGTGAAATAGAAAAGTAGCTTAAGAGACAGATCAACCCAAGGAAATTTGTGGTTCTTGTTTGAGCCCTGATTGAAATAAACTGTCTTAAAAAATGAGACAACCAGTGATATTTGAATGCCAACAGGATTTTTAATATTAAGGAATTATCATTTATTTTTAGGTATGATGTTATCATTATACACATATTAAAAACAGTCCTCATCTTTTAGAGATACATACCCTAATATTACTGATTAAATGATGGAATGATTTGCTCGAAAACAATATCATAGTTGGGACAGACATTAATGGCAAGTAGAGTTATAAATGAAATAAGATTGTCCAGATGCAGATAATCACTGAAACTAGTAATTGGTATATGAAGATTCTTATAATATTCTCCTTACCTTTGTGCTTGCTTGGAAAGCACAATAAAAAGTGAAGAAAGGGAAGGAGATTGGGAGAGAGGGAAGGAAACTCTTCCTCTTACGTGTGACTCCAGTTCTCCAGCAACCCCAACTGAGCCCATCTTTGCTGCATCCATGGTGATGAGTGCAATCGGATCATCCCTTTCCCAGATGCGTGAAGGTGACCTGCTGCTAATTTGCTGTTGTTGCTGTTCAGTTGCTAAGTCGTGTCCGACTCTTTGCAACCCCGTGGACTATTGCCTGCCAGGCTCCTCTGTCCATGGGATTTCCCAGGCAAGACTACTGGAGTGGGTGGCCATTTCCTTCTCCAGGAGATCTTCCTGACCCAGGGATCAAACCCAGGTCTCTTACACTGCAGGTGGTCTCCTGCATTGCAGGCAGATTCTTTCCTGAGTGAGCCACCAGCGCGGTGTGCTAAGTCACTTCAGTCATGTCCAACCCTTTGCGATCCCATGGATCGCAAGAAGCCCCCAGGCTTCTCTGTCCATGGAATTTCCGAGGCAAGAATACTGGAGTGGGTTGCCATGCCCTTCTCCAGAGGATCTTCCTGACTCAGGGATTGAACCCATGTCTCTTCTGTTTCCTGCATTGGCAGGTGGCTTCTTTACCACTAGCACCACCTGGGAAGGCCCAAGCCACCAAGGAATGAGGCGTTTGCAAAAGCATCTCAGTCTTAGACAAGCTGGGGCTGGTGCTGGAGGAGAGGGAAGTACACGCAACAGACGTCAAATTGTGATGCTTCTGCCAGGTGATGCACACAATACCCTCACCAAGTGTTCTTCAAAGAACTGGAACACATTAGGGGATGATCTTGTGACCGACAGGATTCAAGAGTTGTTGTCTCATCTGTTTGCTATGAAATACGAGATGCAAAGTAACGTCATCAGATCCTAACTTGAACCTATGTTTCAGCAGAAGTGTAGCCATAGGGATGGTTTCTTGAGTGACCAAAAGTGAATACAGAGCCATGTTTTTCCTTGTTTGTTTTTTGTTTCTTTGTTTGTTTTGGCTATGCCCCTCAGCTTGCGTGATCTTAGATCCCTGGCCAGAGATTGAACCCTGGTCCTTGGCAGTGAAAACACTGGACCATCAGGGAATTCCCAGGGCCATGTTTTCCAAATTCATAGAGTCACCTACAAAATTGTGTCCCCTCAAAATGAGAAACCTGGTCCTACTTAGAAATCGTCACTCCAGCTTCACCCACCTCCAAACCCTTCACAGTCCTTTCATAGCAAAGGAACACAAGCAGAAAGAAATAATATTTCATGGTTTAAATCTTGCAACTCAGGATTTGATCAGCACCAAAGGCAACTATGCAGAGGTGAGCTGGACCTTGGTAGAGTCTGGACGTTACCTTGATGCCCCGGAACCCTGAGCCACAACCCGTTTTAGGCATTCCAGAACTTTGTGCAGATATAAGCAGCCTGGCTACAGAAAGTGGGCCCTCTTTGCTGGAACAACATTAGCCTGCGTTGCTGGGTTTAATCTCTTTATAATTCTTTGGCACCACTTCTGGCACTGGGCTCAGCCAAGCTGTTCCCTGACTCGAGTGTGGAGCAGAAATTCCCCTTTTTAGGTCACAAACTCAGAGAACCCACTCACACCGGTGACTCCACTGTGTCAATTTTAAACATCTCCATTAACATATGAAATGTTAGCAAAGTGGCAGCTATCCTGAGTTGCCCCTGCCGTATGTAGGCATTGCCCAAGATTGAAACACACACACAAACTTGCCTGCCAGGCTAGAATGGTAAAAACACATGGATCTCCACCTCTTCTGAACACAACTGAATCAAGAACCCTAGGACAAGGGTCATGGGTTATTCAGCGACCATCAGAGGGTACAGCCAAGCCCACAAAGATTGTGTCTCTGTGTGAGTTTCTTAGTTGGTCTCTGGCTGCTCCTCTGTTGTCTCACCACATGGAGTCTTGGTCCCCATGCCCTGCCTTTGGTGTTGGGATGGGAGCTTTTGTGCTGAGCTGGACAAATCTCACCCAGGCTTGTCACCTCCTTAGGAATCAGAGCACTGGACTAGTGTGAGCATCACAGTGAGTTTGGTTTTCTGCTTGCCGATACTCCACAATCTGGTCAATGGTGTTTGTCCCGGCTCTCTCCCTTCCCTATCAGTCATCCACTGCCGTCCCCTACCCCTGGCCTATTAAATCCACATCCTTGCCTGCACTTGTCACAGCTACCCAGCTTATACTTCTCTACTCCCACCAAATCACACACTCAAGCAGGAGACTTACAAGGGCTTGCCTTTATCCTTTGCTGTGAAACCTACTCTTTCATCCTTCTTCTCTCTGCCCACCACACACTGACTGAGCACTCATAACACCCAGGTCCTTGGCAGTGAAAGCACTGGACCGCCAGGGAATTCCCAGGGCCATGTTTTTTAAACTCATTGAGTCACCTACAAAATTGTGTCCCCTCAAAATGAGAAACCTGGTCCTACGTAGGAATCATTACTCCAGCTTCACCCACCTCCAAACCGTTCACAGCCCTTTCGTACTAAAGGAGCACAAGCAGAAAGAATAATATTTCATGGTTTAAATCTTGCAAGTCAGGATTTGACCAGCATCAAAGGCAACTATTCAGAGGTGAGTTGGACCTTGGTAGAGTCTGGATGTTTCCTTGGTGCCCCGGAACCCTGAGACACAACCAGTTTTAGGCATTCCAGAACTTCGCGCAGATATAAGCAGCCTGGCTACAGGAATTGAGCCCTCTGTTGCTATTTGATAGGGGCCTTGGAAGTCAATGAAGGAGGCTACAAGCCAGGAGGCAATAAGAAGGAGGGCTTAGCTCAGTGCCAGAGACCCCCAGAGCCAGTGCGTGCTGACCTGAGTGGGGACTGGGTGTGGGCGCCCAGCAGAGACGGGCCCACCTTCAGACTGGAATGAAGCAGGTAGGAACTGAGAAGTAGGGGTTAAAAGAGTTGCTTCAACCCAGAGCTGTGTCTTCTCAACGAATCCCCCCTTCTCTTTTTAAATGAGTTTCTGTTTCTTGCAACCAAATGTTCCTGGATTAAAACCACACTCAAAAGTTGCCCATGACCTTCACACTCTGGCCTCTTCACAGTCCTCATCTTCCAGCATTTCCATAGCACCTGACACTGTTACCCCACCCTCCTCCACAAACTCCCTCCACTTAGGACTTTTCTGAAAGGTGCTGCAAAACCTCGTCCTCTTTTTCCTTCTCCAGTGCTCCTCTTCCCCTCTTTGTAAAGCCTTCTAATGAGATTCAGGATTTGGTCTTCCGGCCTGGGTTGCTCCTAGAAGATTCCACAGGTCCCCTTGCTTCCGCTACTGAGCCCATGGAGAAGACTCCCCGTCTAGACACCAGCCCTGACCTCTCCCTTCCACCTCCACCGCATTTTTAACTCTCTGACGGATATCTCCACTTGGATGATGCATAGTCACTCAACCTCCTGAAATGCACATTTGATATCTCCCAGCCAATCCCTCTCCTGACTTTTCCCATTTTGGCTGAGAGGCCTGCATTCTTTCAGCCACATCCCCTGGGGCTCTCACCATAACACTACACAGTGTGGTGATGGCTTACTTAGTCTCTATCTCCCCACTAGCCTGGGGGCTCCACAGGGGCCTGGATTCTGTGACTGGTGTGCAGACTATTGCCTCTGTCCCTCCACTGTTTCCAGGGGTCTGGTACATGGGGATCACTTAAATGTTTGCTGAATGAATTGATGATTATCTTTTATTTGCCCCTCTGCTTCATTCCTCTGGTCTCTCCAATATATACTCACCAAGCCCTCTGAATTCTTCCTTCCTGAGGTCTCTTCTTGTCCCCTTCCTGCCCGTTGCCTTGGCTCCTGGGCCAGACCCTCATCACCACCTATAAGCGCTCTTGCAGAAGCGAGCTGGTCTCTCTGAGTGCAATTAAATGCCTGCAGAGTGGAATTCTGGGAAGATGGTGGCAGCAGAGTTTTCAGGTCTTCCCAAATCCCCTCTTGTAAACAGATAGAACAAATTGCATAGTAAAAGTAAAAACCTGTGGACACTCACAACAGAACTGGATGATAAGGGTTCCCCTAACCTCAGCCATCCACAGGGCCCACCTGGTTTCGGCACCTGTGCAGGAGGACCCAGAGAGAAGCAACAGGGCAAAGTCAGGTAGACCTGAGAGCAGGAAACCCGCCCAGGGAGCCGACAGGTGTCAGTGGAGAGGATGGTGGGCCAGTGTGGGAGCAGCAGCTAAAACTGGGAGGAGCTTTGCTGCATCCAGACAAACTCAGCTATTACACACTGGATTATACTCAAGAGTAAGTGGGATAAAGAATTTCAGTCTGTGCATTTCTGTTGCACAGAACGTGCTGTAAAATAAAACACATGCTCACACATACACACACACTCCCACACTCCACTGTGTTTAACTCAGCTGCTAGATTCTCTCATGAGGCTAAGTTCACTGCCTTACTTCAGTGTGATCTGATGACTGGGTTATAGCTGACACCAAGTCAAACTCAGAAACACTCGGCTTTTGTTGAAATCACATGGCAGCTCAAGTTGGCAGCCATGACGTCAGAAGCAGGTCTGAAAAGGTACTTGTGGAGTCTAGAGAGACGCTGTGCAAACATGTCAAAATCAACAGCATCGCCAGCTTTAAAATAACTTTTTGTCATAAAGTCTTGGTGTCTCAGGCCCTCAGGGCTCTCTTAAATCATCATTCCACAGGCTCATAAATACTTGAAAATCCAGTTTGCTGTCGGCAGAATCATCACAGAAGCCAGAAGAAATTTCAATAATCACCTAGCCCAAACTTTATTTTACCCGGGAAGAGATGGAGGTCTAGGTTAATGAGGACTTGTCCTACCAAAAGCAACAAATCACTAAGTGGAAAGAAAAAAATACGGTTTATGTGGCTTTGGAGACAATCAGAAGGGGAGAAATAAGAAGCACAGATGGGCCTTCAATTTCCCTTTATAAGGGAAAAAAAGAAAGAAAGAAATGCATTTACCCCGCTAATCTCAGCAGCCAAACCAGTTTAAAGCACATGTTGCTCAAAGGAATAAAGCCATCAATCTGAGGCTTACTTACCCAGTATCCTCTCAGCATGAGGGGCAGAGAGGGGGAGAGGCCCTTTCTTCCTGATGTTACGGCTCTTCAGCACTGCCCTCCGCTCGCAGTCTGTCTTCCCAGGATCACATGGAAGCGTTCTATAAATGTGCCTTGGCTTAAGGTTCGGAACGCTGGCCTGGGAGCCGGCAGTGTGTAAGCAATCTGACCCAGGCCAGAGGCAACTTTCCAGAAACCTCTGCTGCCCAGAAGGAGGACAACAAGGGGCAGAGAGCTTGCAGGTACTGGGAGCCCGAGGTGCTCTGTTTTTCTACGTGTATCTGGGATCTGAAGCCAGTCTCTACTGCTTCGAGCTGCAATCAAATTTACTTGGGGGCAGTTCTATATCTTACTTTTCAAAACAAAACGGTCTTAAAAAAAAAAAAAACCTATAAAATGAGAAGTACTTTTGGTAAATGGGGACAGGTCACTGTCAACTTCTACTGGCCTTGTAAAATCAAGTTGTCTTTTTTGAAAATGTCACTAGGCCCCTTTGGGAAAGGCGAAGTGAGCAAAGGCTGTTAATGCCGATTCTAAATGGCAAAGATACCTAAAAAAAATTCCATCAGTATTCTGTTGTAGCCACACATTCTGGGAAACAAATTCACTCAGAAGGACAATGCAGATAGTGGAGTGCAGTTTATTACACCAGCGGGCCCAAGGCAGAGTTTCCTCTTAGCCAAGGACCCCGACCAGGTTTTGTGAAAACCTTATATACCCTAAGCGTATGTGTCCAAATCCACCTCCCCCAAAGTCCCTGAAACTAGTCTGAACAAAGGAAGAAGAGAGATACAGTCAAAGTTAACCCGTGCTTGATTCATAAGCCTTAGAAATCTGTATGTAGGTCAGGAAACAACAGTTAGAACTGGACATGGAACAACAGACTGGTTCCAAATAGGAAAAGGAGTACATCAAGGCTGTATATTATCACCCTGCTTATTTAACTTATATGCAGAGTACATCATGAGAAACACTGGACTGAAAGAAACACAAGCTGGAATCAAGATTGCCGGGAGAAATATCAATAACCTCAGATATGCAGATGACATCACCTTTATGGCAGAAAGTGAAGAGGAACTCAAAAGCCTCTTGATGAAAGTGCAAGTGGAGAGTGAAAAAGTTGGCTTAAAGCTCAACATTCAGAAAACAAAGATCATGGCATCCGGTCCCATCACTTCATGGGAAATAGATGGGGAAACAGTGGAAACAGTGTCAGACTTTATTTTTTGGGGCTCCAAAATCACTGCAGACGGTGACTGCAGCCATGAAATTAAAAGACGCTTACTCCTTGGAAGGAAAGTTATGACCAACCTAGATAGCATATTCAAAAGCAGAGACATTACTTTGCCAACAAAGGTCCGTCTAGTCAAGGCTATGGTTTTTCCTGTGGTCATATATGGATGTGAGAGTTGGACTGTGAAGAAGGCTGAGCACTGAAGAATTGATGCTTTTGAACTGTGGTGTTGGAGAAGACTCTTGAGAGTCCCTTGGACTTCAAGGAGGTCCAACCAGTTCATTCTAAAGGAGATCAGCCCTGGGATTTCTTTGAAGGGAATGATGCTGAAGCTGAAACTCCAGTACTTTGGCCACCTCATGCGAAGAGTTGACTCATTGGAAAAGACTCTGATGCTGGGAGGGATTGGGGGCAGGAGGAGAAGGGGACGACAGAGGATGAGATGGCTGGATGGCATCACTGACTCGATGGATGTGAGCCTGAGTGAACTCCGGGAGTTGGTGATGGACAGGGAGGCCTGACATGTTGCGATTCATGGGGTCGCAAAGAGTTGGACACGACTGAGCGACTGAACTGAACTGAAGCCTAGGTAGTTAACAGCGGACAATTATCAATAGGTTGTGGTCATTCCCCAATAACCATAATAGAATGTATGATTCTATTCAGTTACACGGATAATTAGGGTATTCTTTTAGGTGATGGAGAGCCCTGGGGCTCTTCCTTCTGGGGGCCTGGTTTTTCAGTTGGTATGTCGTTTCCATAGATACTGGGCATATAGCTCAAAGTCCACAGTCTGGCCCAAGATGGAGTCCTGCTTTCAAGATAGATGGGGTGCTCTTTACATGCCAACACCAAAAACTCTCCAAGATAAATCATTAAGTGAAAAAAAATTAAGATGCAGCACAGTGTGTCTAATATGTCACCCACCATCTATGTAAAAAAAAGGAGGGTATAAGTTTCCATGTCTATACTACATTATGTATAGTATATAAATTCTATGTTCTGAAAAACTCATACTATACTGTCTTATGATATATAAATTAATGACTCTTTTTAGAAATTCACAGGAGAAACTAGTGTCAGTGGCTGCCTCCGGGGGGCGGGCCAGCATGAGCCAGGGAGGTGTGGGGACTGGAGTCCAGAGAAAGAGGACGATCGCCTCCTCTTAGGGTCTAGGAATTTTATCTCATGTGAATAGGAATTTTTCACATCCACATTCATAATGTGAATACTAATTTTCATTAGCATAAATATTTAATTTTCAAAATTATTCTACTATTCAGAGCACTGAATTCTATGGACCATAAATCCTACTTCTCATATATTTAAATATTTTGATTGAATTGAGAAGGAATTCTTTAAGAAGATGGAGTTCTGTGATATGTGTGTGTGTGTAAAAACCCTATAGTAGCAAAACACCTGAGTGAGTTTTGAATGAGGCGTCTGAAGGTTGGATGTTCAGTCCTGATTCATCTCCTTTCTAACCTGGACTTGGATCAAGTGTCTGAACATCATATTGTTAGGTAGGTAGAATAGGGAAAAGGAGTCCAGAATGGTGGTGGCTAAAAGACAAGGAAGGGAAAAGCCCGCGAAAATAGAACAAAAGAAGCTCCGAGGACTGGAGTGAGGACCTCAGGTAAAACAAACAACACTCCTGGCTGGCCCAGTTTACATAGGACAGGCCCAGGGAGAGATAAACATATAAAAAGAGGAGCCAAAGCTAGCTCTCTCTCTCTCTTTCTCATGCTGGGGCGCTCTTCTCCTCGCGTCTTTGGATCGACGTGCCCTCATGCCTCAAAGATGGATTTTCCTGCTATCTTATAAATAGAATAGAGCTGTAACACTGAGCTGTAACACTGATTTGTCTAAGAGCTATAACATGGTCCATTCGAGACCTGAGAGCTATAACACGGTCTATCCAAGACCTGAGAGCTGTGACCCGCCAAGGGGGCTTTAATGTCCGTCACTCCAAATCTTTGTTGTGACAAGGACAAAGAACCGAGGAACATACACTTGTGTGACATCTATGGTGCTGTGACTCGGATTTAACCCGGCTGAAACAACCTCCGTGCAGAAGAGGCCAAGCACAGCAGGAGCCCAACTCAGCGAAGCTCCCGCAGTAGAGGCGGGATCCGCCAGTCCCAGGGGTCCCAGGAGGTCGTCACACCTCGACCTGCCCAGGGACCCAATTCTCGGGAGGCTGTCACACCTCGACCTGCCCGGGGATTCAATCTCTAGAAGGCTGTCACGCCTCAGCCTGCCTGGGGATCTGCACCCTGACCCGGGGATGCCTGGCTCTCAGGTTGCAACAGTTCTGGGTAGGATAAACTTCAGAAAGACTCAACCCTAAGGAAGTCCTCCCATGGAAACAGAAGGAAGCCTATTACTTGCGGGACTATAACTCAGGAGCCTGATGAGAACCCCATTGCCTTTCTGGAAAGGCTAAAAGAGGCCCTCCAAAAGTTTACCAATCTGGACTTACACTCTTACGAGAGACAGGTGATTTTAAAGGTTAAATTCCTGTCCCAGTGTGCGTCAGATATCAGAATTAAGTTACAACAGCTACAAGAGCAGGACCCTGCTGCTTCTTTAGATGAGATGGTTCAGATAGCCACCAATACCTTTTATAACAGAGAACAGGAGAAGGAGGCCAAGGCCCAGGAGAGGGAGAGAAAGAAAGAGACAAGGCATGCCCAGATGCTGGCCACCCTCCAGAGAAGCCCTATGGCAAACCCCAAGTCCTTGAAGGACAAGGCACGAGACAAATGCCTGATCTGTAGACAGGCGGGGCATTGGGCCAAAGAGTGTCCAAACCGTGACCAGTCTCCTAGAATGGCTTGCCACAAATGCCATCAACTGGGACATTGGGCGGCACTCTGCCCTCGAGACCCAAGAGCCTCAAGGTCAAGCGTCAAGCCTACCCTCACGATGGTTCAACAGGACTGAAGAGGCCTGCTCTAGCCAGCCCGCTGTCACAGATAACCATCACGGGGCTGGAGCCAAGGGTGCAACTGGATGCGGCAGGTAGGTCCGAGAATTTCTTGGTTGACACAGGGGCTACCTACTCTGTCTTGATCTCCTACTCTGGAGCCTTCTCCTCCCAAACCTGTACCATTTTGGGTGCTACAGGAAAAGCAACTACTAAAGGATTCACCCGACCACTTCTTTGTTGCTGGGATGGACAAATATTTTCCCACCAGTTTCTGGTGGTCCCTGAGTGTCCTACCCCCTTATTGGGAAGAGATATACTCACTAAACTGGGGACCAGCCTTGTGATGGGAAGTTTTTCAGCTCCTAGAGCTCTACAGCTCCTGGTCACTACTGAAGAACCCGTTACACCTTCAATAGAGAGGGACCAAAAACTATGGGAAGACAAAATTAACCCCCAGGTGTGGGACCAGGGGATTCCTGGACGAGCCCACCAAGCTGAACTGGTCATCATTGTCCTCCGAGATCCTACTCGATTTCCTAACTGGAAACAATATCCTCTCTAAAGAGAGGCTCGGGAGGGACTACAGCCTTTAATAAATAAATTCCTTGCTTGTGGGCTATTGTTCCCCACCAGTTCACCATGTAACACCCCAATCCTCTCAGTAAAGAAAAAAGACGGAACCTGACAAATGATTCAAGATCTCCGGATCATAAATGAAGCTGTAGTCCCCCTCCATCCCACAGTACCCAATCCCTATGTAACCTTGGGAGAAATCCCACCCAGTGCCAAGTGGTTTACAGTCTTGGATCTCAAAGATGCATTTTTTTTGCACACCACTGGCTAAAGAATCCCAATATCTTTTTGCCTTTGAGTGGGAAGCCCCAGGAGAAAAACACCAACAGATGACTTGGACAGTATTACCTCAGGGGTTCAGAGGTAGCCCCCACCTGTTTGGGCAGGCCCTTAGCCGGGATCTCCGAGATCTGGATCTGGGACCTAATAGGAAAATATTACAATACGTAGATGACCTACTAATCTTCTCTCCAGATGAGAAAAGTGCCCAACAACATGCAATCCAGGTTCTAAACTTCTTGGCAGAAAGGGGATATAAAGTCTCCCGTGCTAAGTCACAGATGGTCTAGACAAAGGTCACTTACCTGGGAGTTCAGATTACACATGGGTCCAGGAGGCTGTCCTCTGATGTACAAGGAATCTTCCAGTTGCCTTCCCCTATGACTCGAAAACAATTGCGAGCTTTCCTGGGGCTAACTGGGTATTGTAGAATCTGGATACCCACTGCTACTGCTACCGCTAAGTCGCTTCAGTCGTGTCCGACTCTGTGTGACCGCATAGACGGCAGCCCACTAGGCTCCTCTGTCCCTGGGATTCTCTAGGCAAGAATACTGGAGTGGGTTGCCATTTCTTTCTCCAGTGCATGAAAGTGAAAAGTGAAAGTGAAGTCGCTCAGTCGTGTCCGACTCTGTGTGACCCCATGGACTGCAGCCTACCAGGCTCCTCTGTCCATGGGATTTTCTAGGCAAGAGTACTGGAGTGGGGTGCCATTGCCTTCTCCGCTGGATACCCAACTATGGTCTAATTGCCCAGCCTTTATATGAAAGCTTAAAGGGACAAGATGATTCAATCCCACTGATGTGGGGAACTCCTCAAAAGAAGGCAGAGGCTACACTAAAACAGGCCTTAACTCAGGCACCTGCCTTGAGGTTGCCAGACCCAGAAAAAGCACTCCAACTTTATGTCCATAAAAGAGAGGGAATAGCCTTCGGAGTGTTAACTCAAAAGTTGGGATCTGAGCCCCAGCCTGTAGCTTACTTATCCAAGAGGCTAGATCCAACTACCCGAGGTTGGGCCCCCTGCCTTCGAAATCTTGCAGCTATTGCAATCATGATAGAAGATGCTTTAAAACTCTCCTTTGGGGGCAAACTATTTTTACCAGCCACCAAGTAAAACAACTCCTAAATGGGAGAGGCCATTTATGGATGTCTGATCAAAGAATCCTCAGATATCAAGTAACGCTGATGGAAAATCCAGGCCTCACTATATCCCTTTGTGAGGTTCTTAAGCCAGCCACCCTCCTGCCTACCCCCGAGGGCTCTCTCCCCTTTCACTCTTGTCTAGAAACCTTGGACCACTGGACAAAACCCCGAGAGGGATTGTCAGAAGATCCTCTGACCAATCCTGAGGAAATCTGGTACACTGATGGAAGCAGCTTTGTCTTGGATGGAAAAAGAAGAGCTGGGTATGCAGTAGTCTCCAATTTTGAGACCATAGAGGCTAAGCCTCTGCCACCAGGTCAACCAGCTACAACATGCAGTGCCAGTTCAACAAAAATATAAAACTACAGCTGACCACGGAAAATATCACACACCCTTAGATGGACACCACTATAAGGACTCTGAGGCTTGAGACTAACAAGAGGGGGAGGCCCAATACCCCTCACCGTCCCAGTTCAGCAGGAAGTAGCCAGAAAGACCTCGACGCCCCTATTCCCAAAGAATTGGGCCTCCCATCTCTTGAGGGGGGAATGTTAGGTAGGTAGAAGAGGGAAAAGGAGTCCAAAATGGCAGTGGCTAAAAGACAAGGAAGGGAAAAGCCCACGAAAATAGAACAAAAGAAGCTCCGAGGACCGGAGTGAGGACCTCAGGTAAAACAAACAACACTCCTGGCTGGCCCAATTTACAGAGGACAGGCCCAGGCAGAGATAAACATATAAAAAGAGGAGCCAAAGCTAGCTCTCTCTCTCTCTCCCTCCCGCGCGCTGGGGCGCTCTTCTCTTCGCGTCTTTGGATCGATGTGCCCTCACGCCTTGAAGATGGATTTTCCTACTATCTTCTAAATAAAATAGAGCTGTAACACTGATTTGTCTAAGAGCTATAACATGGTCCATTCAAGACCTGAGAGCTGTAACACGGTCTATCCAAGACCCGAGAGCTGTGACCCGCTGAGGGGGCTTTAATGTCCGTCACTCCAAACCTTTGTTGTGACGAGACAAAGAACCGAGGAACATACACTCGCGTGACAATACGTCAGTTTCATCAGGTGTAAAATTGTCCCCCACCTCACCTTCTCCACAGGCCTACACAGTCCAAATAAGACAAGGATATAAAAGCCCTCTAAAAGCAGAAAACCCCTATTCAGGAATAGGATGGTTCAGGGTGATCACATTTGATCATGTTTTCTTGAAATTCTTGTGTAATTCAACCCTCAAGTATTTTAAGTTGTATTTTCCCTTAAGAACAAGCATGGAAGTCAAGGGCATAGTTTCAGAGGACCTGGGCCCACAGTCATTGTGGTTAATGTGCATCTTAGTGCTATCCGTAATTTTCTCAGCATCACCTCCCATATCTTCTTCTAAACAACCTCTTGTCCTGTCATCGTGAGCTGTTTTGCCCTCCTGCAAGGTTTTCTATCAAATCTAAGTTCTGTTCCCAGTTCATTTACCCAGAAGCATTTTTTTTTAGTCCTCACATTAGTACCAAGTCATCATGGTTGGGCTAAATTGCCTTGAGATATTAAAAAAAACAACAACTTTCGATTACACTAAAATTACTTTGCCAATAAAGGTCCATCTAGTCAAAGCTATGGTTTTTCCAGTAGTCATGTATGGATGTGAGAGTTGGACTATAAAGAAAGCTGAGCGCCAAAGAACTGATGCTTTTGAACTGTGGTGTTGGAGAAGACTCTTGAGAGTCCCTTGGCCTGCATGCAAGGAGATAGACTGAAAGTCCATCCTAAAGGAGAGCAGTCCTGATTATTCATTGGAAGGACTGATGTTGAAGCTGAAACTCCAATACTCTGGCCACCTGATGCAAAGAACTGAGTCATCTGCAAAGACCCTGATGCTGGGAAAGGCTGAAGGCAGGAGAAGGGGACGACAGAGGATGAAATAGTTGGATGGCATCACTGACTCAATGGACATGAGTTTGGGTAAACTCCAGGAGTTGGTGATGGACAGGGAGGCCTGGTGTGCTGCAGTCCATGGGGTCGCAAAGAGTCTGACACAGCTGAGCGACTGAACTGAACTGACTGAAAATCACAAACGAAAGTCCTAATGCCTATGAACGGTGTGGTTCCTTCCCTCGGTCCTGAAGAAAAGCTGCGGACACGCCTGCTTACCAGCGGAGGTGGCGCCACCACGTGGCCACTGTGTGGATGCAGTTTTCATCATTTGTCGGGTCAGCTTTGAAAGGATTCTTAACCTAAAAACTAATTAATTCACAAAAGAAAAAAAGATTGTTTTTAATTTGAGGATATTTGACATATTTCAAAATTCACTTATAAAGTGAGGTTTTATAATATTTTTATTTTGTATTACTTATTTGCCCAATTCAAATTCATGTAAATGCAGACTTGCTGAAAATTACTAGCATATGGCCGACAATGCAAAGGAAACAAAACATTTCCCAGGAAATGCCTAGAACTGCTGATTATTTAAAAGTTCTAAAAGGAAAGTAAATTCAAACTAATGTTTATTATGACAGTAAACAGGTGGATTTATTAAAATAAAAAGATAATGTTTACAGTTCATTATCTCCTTATGCAGTGAAAAAGAAACTCCCATTAAGGAAGCAACTGGAGCATACACACTTAACTCTTTCCCTTCAAGGTACTTCATTAAAGTGATCGCTAAAGGATGTTTTTGTTTTCAAGCATCTTAGGGCAATAATGAAGCAAACTGGACGGCACGCCAGCCAAGAGATGGCTCCGTGTTTGTGGGTAACGGGAAGGGGATGGAGGTCTGACCACAGGGGAATCAGAGCTGAGGTGTCCCAGCCCAGAGCTGGGGGGAGAGGGGCAATGAAACACTAGGAACGTGGCAGAGAGCTGAAAACTCCCAAAAGAACCAAGAGAACGGGCTGAAAATAAAAACCAGGTGTAAATGAAGCCAACTCCCCATCTCACCCTCTCCTGGTGCCTATCAATTAGACAAAAGCAAAACCGAAACCAAAAACCAAACTAGCCATGTATTCTGGGGAAAAAAAAACCCAGAAAGTTAAAGGTAAGCTTAATAAAATAACTTACAAATAGATTTAAAGAAAGATTTAAAATATGAAAGCATATAAGAGACTTAGGGAGTCAGTCCATGAAGTCTCACATCTGATTAACAGGAGATCCAGACACCGAACAAAAAAGCAGAAGGAAGAAATTATCAAAGACAGAATATGAGAATAACGAAAATATTTCCCAAAGTCGAAGGAGATGAATCTCCGGATTGAAAAGGCGTCTGGTACAATAACTAAAACTATTTCTCACTGTCCTGTGAGTTGACAGGGCTCAGCTAGCGAACTCTTATGTTGGGAGAGGGCTCTCATGTGGCTGCAATCAGACTGCAGCTAAAACCAGAGTCATTCCAAGGCTCCATGGATTGGGGTTTTCAAAACGCTGACTCCCATCACTGGCAGGTCACGCAGACTTTGGCTAGAAGCTCAGCAGTGGCTTACCTACGGCCTCTTCGTGTGTCTTGAACTTCCTTACAGCATGGCAGATGGGTTCCAAGAGCAACTGTTTTAATACACAGGAAAGAGAAACTGCCGATCTTTCGAATCCAGAAACGGACACAGTGTCATTTCTGCTATATTCTACTCATCAGAGAGTCACAGTGCCCAGATTAAAGGGGAGGAAACATAGATCTTCCATTTCAGTGGGAGAAATATCAAAGAGTTCACAGCCATCTCAAGTTACCACCACCCCCTAAATGCTTCTAGAAATAAAACACACTAGGTCACTTACAAAGTAAAGAGAATCAGAACCAAACTCATTTTCCAGCATTTCCTCCCTTGTGTATCATACTGCAGTTACATATGCCAGACTCATTTTATCCTCGAGGACTTTTCTCTGCCATCGTCTCTGACTAGAACACATGTTCCCTGAATCTTTGCATGACTCACTACTTCTCACACTTCAACTCTCATCTCAAATGTCACCTCCTCTGAGGTGTCCCTGCTCATCATATCTAAAATAGCATAGTACTCTTGCCTGGAAAATCCCATGGACAGAGGAGCCTGATAGGCTGCAGTCCATAGGGTTGCTAGGAGTCAGACACGACTGAGCGACTTCACTTTCACTTTTCACTTTCATGCATTGGAGAAGGCAATGGTACCCCACTCCAGTGTTCTTGCCTGGAGAATCCCAGGGACGGGGGAGCCTGGTGGGCTGCCATCTCTGGGGTTGCACAGAGTTGGACACGACTGAAGCGACTTAGCAGCAGCAGCAACAGCAGCAGTCAGCATTTATATCCTTCAGTTCAGTTCAGTTCAGTTCAGTCGCTCAGTCGTGTCCGACTCTTTGCGACCCCATGAATCGCAGCACACCAGGCCTCCCTGTCCATCATCAACTCCTGGAGTTCACTCAGACTCACGTCCATCAAGTCAGTGATGCCATCCTTTATATCCTTGCTGTTAAGTCGCTTCAGTCGTGTCCAACTCTGTGCAACCCCATAGACAGCAGCCCACCAGGCTCCTCTGTCCATGGGATTTTCCAGGCAAGAGTGCTGGAGTGGGGTGCCATTGCCTTCTCTTCATGGCACAAACCAAGTCTTTTTTTCTTGTTTTTATTATGTCTCCTTCATGAGAGTAGCAACTTTGTCTTTTTTTAAACATTTTTTTTTATGTGGACTATTTTTAAAGTCTTTATTGCATGTGTTACCATATTGTCTCCATTTTGTTTTGTTTTTGTGGCTGCAGGGCATGTGGGATCCTAGCTCCCAGATCAGGGATGGAATCCACAGCCCTCTGCACTGGGACCTGAAGTCTTAACCACTGGATGATCCCGGAAGGCCTGCAACTTTGTCCTATTCAACATTGTATCTCCAATGCCTAGAGCACTACCTGGAATGTTTGTTGAGCAGCTATTGAATCAGAATCCCTCTCAAGCAGACAACAAAGCAATGCCTTTACGTTTCTGATTAAAAAAACAAACACCATTTTCAACTCAAAATTCTATGTCAGTCATATCATCCACCAAATCGAAAGACAGATTAGAGACATTTTTCAGACTCATAAAATTTTCCCCTTTACCATTCTTCTAAGAAAGTGCCTCCACAAAATCAGAGCATAAATTAAGAAAGGTTTTAAACGTGGAATCCAGAAAACAATGGATTTAACAGAAGGAAGCAGGAATGGGAAGCCCCACAAGGACAATTGTGCACAAGGCTGGAACTGCAGCTCCTTCAAATTGAAGTGGGAAGATAGAGGGCACTGGGACAGAAATCTCCAGATTAAAGGAGAATTCCAGTAGAATAGCTGAATTGAACAAAAAAATTGGGAAAAGATGACAAAATATTTCTTCAAATAGTGCAATCAAAGCAATCATAAACTGTAGGAGAAATATAAAGTATAAGAAAAAAATGTAACCAGTAATCATATTGATCACTAGCTCCTTGCTAAACAATACTCACAGAAATCCAATAAAACATTGTCATTTTCAGATTTGGAAATCAATCTAGGAAGAAGCACAAATGGTTCACTTAACAATCGCAGTGCCACCCCTCTGCCAGGGACAATCTGTGTGTCATCTGCCACCAGTGATAATGTCCTCAGTGTCAGCCAGGTGGCAAGTGGTCTGGCTCCGAAATTCCACTTCCCCTTCTGAGTATTTATGAAAATAAAACAAAAACACTAAGCTGAAAAGATGTATGCACCTCTATGTTCATTGCAGCGTTATTTACAGTAGCCAAGATATGCAAACAACCTAAGATCAATAGATGAATGAATTAGAAAGAAAATTCTGGTATGCACTTACAATGGAATATTATTCAGTCATTAACAAAGAATGAAATCATGCCATTTGTGATGACATGGATAGAGTTCAAGGGTATTCAGCTAAACAAGTCAGAGAGAGGGAAACAAATACCATATGATTTTTCTTCTATGTGGAATTTAATACATATACATACATATACACCTATGTAACATCAAGCTCATAGATACAGAGAAAAGTGGTTTCCAGAGGGGAGGGTGTGGATGGAAGAAATCAGTGAATTGCTTTTTTCATTTAATTAAATTGAATTATTTAAAGTTTTTTTTTTAGGATTTATGTATTGATTTTATTTTTTGGCTACAGTAGGTCTTTGTTGTGGAGAAGGCAATGGCACCCCACTCCAGCACTCTTGCCTGGAAAATCCCATGGAAGGAGGAGCCTGGTAGGCTGCAGTCCATGGGGTCGCTAAGAGTCGGACACGACTGAGCGACTTCCCTTTCACTTTTCACTTTCATGCATTGGAGAAGGAAATGGCAACCCACTCCAGTATTCTTGCCTGGAGAATCCCAGGGACGGGGGAGCCTGGTGGGTGGAGTCTATGGGGTTGCACAGAGTCGGACACGACTGAAGGGACTTGGCAGCAGCAGCAGGGCTTTGTTGCTGCATGTGGGCTTTCTCTGGTTGTGGTGAGCAGGGGCTATGCTTCGTTGCAGTGTGTGGACTTCTCGTTGCCGTGGGTTCTCTTGTTGCAGAGCACGGACTCGAGGCACTCAGGCTTCAGTAGTTGCAGTGCATGGACTCAGTAGTTGTGGCTCAAAGAATTAGTTGTTCAGCGGCATGTGGGATCTTCATGGACTGGGGATGGAACCGGTGTCCCTTGCATGGCAAGGTGGATTTTTAACCACTGAACCACCAGGGAAGACCCTGAACTGAATTTTTAAAGAAAAAAAATCTCTACAAATTCCTAACCCAAATTCAGTGGAACTAGAGACTAATTTCAAAGAATGACAAAAGCAAACAAACAAAAGCCAATGTAAAAAATTTTATAACACCCCCGGACAGGGGAGCCTGGTGGGCTGCCGTCTGTGGCATCACAGAGAGTCGGACACGACTGAAGTGACTTAGCAGCAGCAGGATCATCAAAGAATTCACGCTTTTGAACTCTGGTGTTAGATAAGACTCTTGAGAGTCCCTTGAACAGCAAGAAGATCCAACCAGTCCATCCTAAAGGAAACCAGTCTTGAATATTCATTGGAAGCTGAAACTCCAATACTCTGGCCACCTGATGCAAAGAACTGACTCACTGGAAAAAACCCTGATGCTAGCAAAGATTGAAGGTGGGAGGAGAAGGAGACAACAGAGGATGAGATGGTTGGATGGCATCACTGACTCGATGGACATGAGTTTGGGTAAACTCCAGGAGCTGGTGACGGACAGGGAGGCCTGGCGTGCTGCAGTCCATGGGATCACAAAGGGTTGGACATGACTGAGCAACTGAACTGAAGTGAGGATCCTTATCATTAATCCTACTGAGGTATAGGAAAACTAAAGGTCAGGGAGGTGAGGTAGCTTCCAGAGTCCCATAGTTTATAAGTGTACGAGCAGAAATCTGAAACTTCCTCTCTGAGGGTTGCCCAGGTGGCATTAGTGGTAAAGAATCTGTCTGCCAGTGCAGGAGACGTAAGAGATGTGGGTTCAATCCCTGGTCAGGAAGATCCCCTGGAGAAGGGCATGGCCACCCACTCCAGTACTCTTGCCTAGAGAATCCCATGGACTAAGGAGCCTGGAGGGCTACAGTCCATGGGGTCACAGAGTTGAACATGACTGAAGCGACTAAGCACACAGGATCCTTAGCTGAAAAAAAGGAAAAATACAAATTAAAATTGATGCCTATTTCTTAAAAAATGAAATGAAAGTACTAGCTCTCAAGTTTAAGGTATATAGTGGAAAACTAACACTATGAATGAATTTATTTTAAAATAAAGAAGGAACACAAAATGAGGAAGACTAAAAGTAAATAAATAAATGTACTCAAGGTATTATGAAAGAAGAGCTAAATTAACCTTCGGACATTAGAAAGTAGGAGTGCTATGAAGATAAAAGCAGAAATTAACTAAATTTTAAATTAAATAAACAGGGAGAGGACATATGTATACCTATGGCTGATTCATGTTGATATTTGGCAGAAACCAACATAATTCTGCAAAGCAATTATCCTTCCATTAAAAAATAAATAAATTCAAAATAAAAAATAATACATTTTAGGGACTTCTCTGGTGGCCCAGTGGCCTAGACACCACGTTCCCAACGCAGGGGGCCCAGATTTGATTGCTGGTCAGGGAACTAGATTCCACATGCCGAAACTAAGACTTGGTGCAGCCAAATCAATATTTTAAAAAATAAAAATAAATTTTATAAAATTTATTTTAATCTAAATTTGAATTTAAAATAAATTTAAAAACAAATAATGGTAATTAAAACCTAGTTACAAACAATATTTACAATGAATAGAGAAAGTCTAAAAATTTAGATTAAGAAAAGAATAATATGTGTTAACTAACATGATTCACTTTTTACGGTTTTTCTACTTTGTAGATTTTAATTTTTCTTTATTGCCTTTGATCCATTTTCATGAAGCTTCCATGAGTATTTGAAAGATGTGCATTCTTATGCATGCAAAGTTCTATACATCAAATCAAGTTGCAAACTGTCCACTTTGCACACAGAGTGGTCAATAAATAATAATAAAGAAAAACAAAGCTGCTCTATTTTGAAGCCATTTATAATATGCATTGGGCTTCCCAGGTGGCACTAGTGGTAAAGAGCTCGCCTGCCAATGCTTGAGTTTGATCCCTGGGTTGTGAAGATCCCCTGGAGAAGGCATGGCAGCCCACTCCAGTATTCCTGCCTGGGAAATCCCATGGACAGAGGAGTCTTGCAGGATACAGTCCATGGGGTCGCAGAGAGTCAGACACGAAGAGACCTATCATGCACGCATGCATGACATGCCTTAGATCAGCTTTCCTAAGCTAGGTTCCAACCAGTATTAAGCGTAAATTATCCACCCCTGTTAGTCCCTTAATCACCTCCCATGTTTATTTTTCCTTCCTGCCTTTTTTCCCTTCATATTTCCCACCAGGGCACTCCTTAAGTAACACAAAACTAACAAGAACAAAAATACTTAAGCTAAAATATATGTATTTCTTAGCTTGTGCTAAGAACTTTAGATAGGATAATACTGACTGATTTTAATATTTTATAATAACTCTCTGATGCCAAATTATTGTCCTCATTTTAGAGGTAAGGGCAGTAAGTCAACACAGTTAAGTAATGTGCCTAAATTAGTAAGAAATTAGCTCAAGTCTATTTTACAATGAAGCCTGGTTAACCATTATGCCTACAGTCTCATCTGTTTCATTTGGCCAAGAGAGGATATCTCTCCTGTGATATCTGATAGCTTTGCCCAGAAGGAAAGAGTGTGCTGTTTTTCCATGGTCAGAGAAGTATATCAGCTAAAGAGAGAGAGAGAGAGAGAGAGAGAGAGAGAGAGAGTGTGTGTGTTTGTGCATGAGGCTATGTGTGTGTGTGTTAAAACTGGAGATCCAGAATATCAACCTAAGTGAGCATTCCCAAAGAGTGCTAGAATGTAATGAAAATTTCATCCCCTTTGCAATATTTTCAATATTAACTTCAACCACTAATTTCAATGTTCAGAGCTTTGCTAAACTGCATTACTCTCTATATCTTAAAATACATTGAGAGAGTAGTATTGAAACATGTACATTACCATGTGTAAAACAGCCAGTGGGAATTTGCTGTATGATGTAGGGAATCCAAAGCTGGTGCTCTGTGACAACCCAGAGGGGTGGGATGGGGAGGGAGATGACAGGGCAGTTTAAGAGGGAGGGGACATATGTATACCTATGGCTGATTCATGTTAATGTATGGCAGAAACTGT